>NC_044308.2:135875181-136181848 GCF_007474595.2 Lynx canadensis
TGACCAGATAGAAATGGGGCAGATAACAGCGTTGTTTATATTAAATATAAAGGTAAAGCTCCTGGAAAGGTAATTTACACAACACCACCGTAATAAAAACTTGTTTAGATTTGGAAACAACTGGCTTAGCTTAAGAGGCCATTTCAAACTAATTTTTCATTTTTGCATTATTGTTTACTAGACAGTATATTTTTTACCTTGGGAGCAAAGACATGCCAGGATAATCATAAGATTATACAGGATGGTTTAAGATAGTAATTAAATGGAAACTGAAGAACTTGTTACTTGCGGAACATACTTTTGTTCCGTCCAAGTCTTGAGCTTCTCTGTGCAAGACCTCTTATTGACTGGGCCTGAAATATAGCATATGCCCTTTAATTATGCAGCAAGACTTATTTTAATTGCTGTTTAGGCTGAGCTTTTTGGCATTGGATTTGTAACTAATGGCTTTTTTATCTTAGCTTTTACATATTACATATGGCAAATTTTGCATCAGAAATACACTTGTATAGAAGGTGTACTTCACAAGGCTAGTGAAGAGCTTCATTCCTTTATGACGTTTATGAGTCAAATCAAAGACCTTTGCTCATAAATGAAATTCCCAGGAAATTATAGCTGGAAAATTAGAGGTATGTTAACATTCTCATTTTACAGAAGAGGAACCTGAAGTTCCCAGAAAGGAACATGTTTCACAAGCTGTTGGTGACAGATCTGGGTCTCAAGCCCAGGCGTCCTGATCTCTGGTGCAAGGCATGCATGGTAACTGCCAACTGGAGCTCAGCACCTTTATTTAATCCTAATTGGTGAAATATTCAGTTTCACCTGCTAATCTGAAATTGGTATAATTATAATTATTTATAAGGTATATTTTCACTGATTCTGTGAATACCAGGAATTACCTGTGGTGATTCAGAATACCTGTTGAATATTAATTGAATATAATATAACAGTTTGATAGGTTGTAACAGCCTACCAGTGAAAAACTAGTATCCACCCCATGTGGTCACAGGGAGCTTAATTATAACCTGTTCCTCATCCCCCAGAATAAAGAATTAAATAATGATAGGTATATAATAATAAGAATAACATTTCATATATGTATAGTACCTCTTTATCTACTAAGAGGGTTTTTAATATGAATAATCTAATTTTGATTTCACAATTCTGGATGTGTATAAAGTATTATTATTATTAATTTTCCTTTACATGTAGATACAAAAACTGAGGTCCTCAGAGATTAAGTAATTCTGCTTAGATAATTTGCTCAAGATCACATATAACTAACTAGTTGGAGACTAATGCTTGAGTTCAAGAGACTTGATTTGCTTTCTCTCCACTATAACTACCTCTTGATGCATTGATGTTAGGGTGTTCCTGTCCTGTACCACATAAAGACTAGTCTGGTTATGGAGCTAACCTGGGCATTCATTTCTGCTACAGTGTGCCTTAAGGTCATGAGCGTCCACACCAAAAGAACTTCCCATTTAGGATCCCCAGATTGATCTAGAAGTATTCTAATCCCTAAAGCAACATGAGTACTCTCATTTCTACTCCAGCCTGCAGAGAGATCTTGAGATCTCTTGGTCTGAATTTGTATCAACAAGAGAAGGTGTCCAATGCTACGTAGCATTGGTAAAACTCTCTTGTATGGGCCTCTCCTGGCGCCCCCCCCCCCCCCCGTTAGTGTCCCAGCCTAAAACTCCAAATTACTTCTTTGGAAGTAATTTGGAAGGGCTCTCTCTTTTCTTTCTAGAGGTGGTTAATAACTCACATCTTCACTAACTTGCAAAATGCCTATTGATCATTAAGATCCAGTAACTCAAAGAGAACAGTTATTTTTATAGGAATGCCCTGTTTGAAATAATCATTTTGGGAAATGATAGTTTCTGTTGAACAAACATTTATTGGCCACCTGCAATACTAGGAAATATGAAGAATGCAAAGACACATCAGAAATTTTTATATTCTCAACTTGCTTATAGTCAAGTAAGGGAGATAAAGGATGAACATAAGTAAGCTCTCTTCCAGAGTGAATGTGACAGTGCTACAGGTTGGTTCACATCAGGTATAGCAGGAAGAGACTTGGGGGGCAACAGCCAGGTCTTGACTGGTGGATAGGGTGGGAAGGCATGGATGTGAGATAGGAAGAGGCAAAGGCAAGGATGGGGAGCACATGACAATATGGAGTTAGTCACTGGCCCCAGTTTTACAGCCCTTTTGTGGCTGTGCACACACACAACAGAACTGTGAATGAAGCTTTAAGTTGGGTTGATGGGCCAGGGAGATCGATGAGGTGGTGTCATTAGAACTATCAACATAATACACACTCATTTATAGTGCTTGATCATTGGTTTCTCTGAACAAATGCAGAGCAAGCTCATGGAAGTGTGCTTCCTTCCTCTACCTAATTGTCACTTGTTGGCTTGACAGGGGGGTCAGTGAGTCCACTTACACAGAGGAATATTCCCAGTTTCCCTAGCCACTTCCTTGCTGTTTGGGGACCTCATCAGTTTTTTCCTATATAGAAGAAGTATTTATTAGAGATATTTATTTGAATTCAGTGTACTTAGACACTTAGGAATAATAAGCATCTAGTATATGTCAGAACCTGCCCCATATTCTGTGAGTGGTATAAAAATGGGTAAGACATAGCACTCACCTTCAAGGAGCCTTTGTTCCCATAAGGGAAACAGGCAAATGAGTAAATAAAAAGTTCTGCCTTATCAAAAAGAATAAAATCTTGCCATTTGCAACTATGTGGCTGGAACTAGGGGGTATTATGCTAAGAGAAATTAGTCAGTCAGAGAAAGACAAATATCATATGACTTCACTCATATGAGAACTTTAAGACACAGAAGAGATGAACATAAGGGAAGGGAAGCAAAAATAATATAAAAACAGGGAGGGGGACAAAACAGACTCTTAAATAGAGAGAACAAACAGAGGGTTACTGGAGGGGATGTGGGAGAGGGGATGGGCTAAATGGGTAAGGGGCATTAAGGAATCTACTCCTGAAATCATTGTTGCACTATATGCTAACTAATTTGGATGTAAATTAAATTAAAAAAAAAAAAAAGTTCTGCCTTGCAGTTTGCCACATGAGAGTTAGGAAATGATAATGGAAATTTCCCCCCATTCTTCTCTCCCATCTTCCCTCTTCTCTTGTCTTTGGGGATTTATAGAATTTAGGGATCACACCCTAAATTCTGAGAGGCTGAGAGGAGGGTGGGGATATGTAGTAAGAATGGCTTCTGAGATTCATAGGATGAGATTGGCTGGGTTTGGGCGTGCTGGGAGAGTATATCACCCTGAGCAAAGATACAAAGGTGGGAAAGTATTGGCTATGTTCTGAGATCCACATGTAGCCCAGCTTGTAAGAATGTTGACCATTTGGGGTGGAGTAATAGGAGATAAGTCTGGAAAAGCAGATCCTGATCCTGCCTGGTTTCAAATCATCAAATAAATAAAATTATATTACACTTTGGAGTTTCAATCAGTTGTGCCACTCTGTGGACAGATTATGATGGAAACAGTCCATGATAAATTTATGGTAGGAGTAACTCTGCCTCATGATTATAAAGATACTTACATTTTTCTTTAGAGAATGGTAAAAGCAAAAATTCAACACGTTAAATCTCCATAGTTAAAAACAGATACAGGAATTTCATAGACTATGATTCAAAACTAGAATTCCAAAGTGTTTTAATTGTCACATCTTAGAGAAAATATAGTCCTTCAGTTTTAAAATGGAAATTTCATACCCTTTGTAGATAACTGAGCCAGTAATACTGTCCTTATCAATAAAGAAAACTCCAGCTTTTCTAAGCTCATTTTTCTTAGGGATTTGATTAAGGAAACTTTTTTTTTTTTTTTTTTTTTTTTTTTTTTTTTTTTTTTTTTTTTTTTTTTATGGAGAGTGTCCCAGTGACAAACTTATGCTGTTGTAAAGAAAGATAATAGACGCGGCATAGACTTGCAAAGCCCACACTAGAGGAGTGAATTTTGGATTGAAAGATTTTTTTTTTCCACTTTATGCAAAAGGTTTCATCAACTATTTCTTGGTTTGTTTTTTTTTTTCAGTACATTTAATGGTTAAAGATCACTCATTATTGCTTATTCAGGGGAAGCAAAGAAAGAGCAGCAAACTTAAAGCTAAAACACTGAAGATCAATGAAGATATATTTCAAATGAAAATAGGGCATTCCTGAAGTGGTACTTAATCGTTAGGAAAATAGGATTTGACCAGAAAGGTTAGGTTACATACTTTTTGAACGAACGTCTACTTACAATGGGAAGGATTTTGAAATATTTAAAAGATGAAGTCTGATGATTTGTTTTCTAGACCTGAACTAGGATGGAATGATATGAGGAGCCAGTGTCTTAGTTCAGCCTTGTTTGGAATCCCCTTACTTCTGTATTGAGGTCCCTGGATACTTAGGGACATAAACAAAGAGCGACTCCTTCGCAAACGCTCCTTTGTTCCATTTTTAACACGGGGATTTTGGAGTCTAGCCAGTCCGAACTTGGAGGTGGCTGCACAGGACAGTGATACAAAGTCCCTTAAATTTTGCCCCCACCCCCCCACCCCCAGCTGAAATAAATTGAGGAATGGAGCTATATTGTAACAGCCATCACTTGCTGTTACAGTAACATTGAACCCTGCAGGGGGCCTACATTCTCACACTTGTGAAATTCTTGGCCTGATCTTGCCCAAAGCAATAATTCCTTCTAGTTGTAAAGTAATAGTCTGGAGAAGAGAAAAAAAAAATCAAGATTAAATATTTTTCAATGCCGGAAAGATGGTTCTTTAAACTTTTCCTATTTTGTTTTATGAGGATTTACATAGGTATTGCTTTTGGTCTGATCTTCTATTTCAGACATTTAATTTAATTGTAATATACAGCAGTGTTTCACATTTCTGGCCTCTTGGTAAAATAGGGTGTTCCACATAAATGACTTATTTTTTCCTGATGGCTGATGTGTGCCTCATAAATAATGGTGTTAGCAAATTATTGATCACTGTCATTGATGCATATAGAACACTGTAATAAACAGTCCTTAGGTTTTATAGGAATAGTTTTTGGTGAAACCTTCTCTAAAGTACATTGCACACATTTACTCTTCATACACAGACTCTATGAGATAGAAAATGTTAATGTCCTAGGGTCCTATTGAAGTTTGTCGGGTGGTTTCTCCTAAATGAGAGGCTCTTAGACTTAGTTGACAATGTTGCTGTTCACCCACTGCCAATGATCCCTTCTCAGTATATCACTCTTGAACAGACAAACATTATTCTGAGCATCTGGGGAAAACTAGACAGCCAAGCTTGTTTACCTCACATGTACTTCTAAACTAGTAAATTCTGAAGTTGACATTACTTTCATGCCACTGCTCTAGGGAGGTGTTTGGCCTTGAGACAGCTGGTTTCCTCAGTCCCCAGAAGTAGTATTTCCTCTTTCTCGTTTCTCTTGGGTGTGTCCTGAAAGATTGAGACTTGGCCAAATTAGTTGAGGAGTTAATGGATATAAATTACTACCTACCTCCTCTTTGTAGCCTTCATCCCACAATTATACCGGATATAATCAAGGTCTGGTTTATAATGGTTTGTAACCAAAGCCTGTCATTGTTTAGCAGAACTTTTCTGGCAGAATGAGAGACGAGAGTGCTGGTGTGTGTCACCTAAGCCACCAGGCAAAAACCTTGTTTTCAACTGAGAAATTCTGATGTTGCCTGTCAAAGAAAGGGCACGAATTCAAACCCCAAATAACCCTTGAATAAGGCCCCAAACATAAATATAGAAGAGCTAATCTCACTCTTCCTTCACCAAAAGTCCCAAACCAAGCCAGATCAGAAGAGGCAGAAAAACAAGTGGAGACAGGGTATAATTTTTGACTTTGAAAAATAACAGAGACAAAGTCAGTGTCAGGGAGCTGCTCAGATACAATTATTTGTTAGGTTAAGAGTAAGTCAAGAACTGAGGTATTTTTTCTTTCCATGTAAACTCTCAGCTCACCTTCATGTGATACTTTTCTGTTTTCAAAAGCTCATGCTTCTTTCTTTCTGTCTGTCCCCTCCCTTATATGTTTCTCATTACATATAGCAGGGACTATAATTTACTATTTATAACTTTGACTATATCCTTCAAAGAGCACACACTGCTAATATCTCAGGATTTGGAAAAGAAAACTTTACTCCCCCACCCCACCCCCCGCCACCCCAACCAGCTGATTGATGAACATATCTGAATTGAGATAATAGTTTAAACAAAATAACTCAGTGGATGTTTTTGTGCTCAGTGGATTTTAGGATATTATTTTTGTGGTTATCTTTATGTGCTTATTTTACAAAGCTGGAAGAGAAACTTATCTTTATCATTGAGGATAAAACTTTGCCCAGAGACTTAAAAAATTGCTAAATGCAAAGCTTATTTAGGTATTTTTATTGCTGTTCAAAGATAACCGTGCTTTCTAGTACCTTATTTTTATTTCTATTCCCTTATTACTCCCAAATTACTTGGTCGTGGATGGACACAATAACGTCCACCCCTGGACTAATGCTTTGCTCGGTAACCATAGTTTGCCTTTAAATTTGTCCAGAACAGACCCTTTCAATATTTAGTGGAAGCAGCTAGAATGGTGCTTTATCGACACCATTTAGTGTGATTTTAGTGTGAACTTCCCTGTGAGGGAGCCACTCACTGATGGCCTTTCTTGCACTGACAGGACAACAGTCTCCTGAGAATGACAACACCATCAAGGACTTGCTCCCCGAAGATGCTGGGATCGACCACCAGACAGTTCACCAGCTGATCACAGTGCTCATGAAGTTCATGGCCAAGGACGAGAGCAGTGCCGAGTCAGACATCAGCAGTGCGAAGGCCTTCAACACAGTCAAGCGGCACCTGTACGTCTTACTTGGCTATGACCAACAGGAAGGTTGCTTCATGATCGCACCTCAAAAAATGCGCCTGTCAACTTGCTTTAATGCGTTTATTGCAGGAATTGCCCAAGTAAGTGTAAGCTTTCGGGAGCCCTGTTGTTGGGGTTTTAGGAGAAGCAAGTCATTAAGTTCCATTTGGCCAACATTGGTTTTGTGTAAAGGTTTACACAAGTCACTTTATCAGGTAGGGGTGTGTGGAAAGGAGTATGAAATGAGTAAGACTTACAGGGAGTATAGAATTTTGGGGTGGGGGCAGGAGTGAAACATACCTAACATAAAATTTACCATTTTAGCCACTTTTAAGTATATAATTCAGTGGCATTAAGTGTATTTGCATTGTTATGTAACCACTATCCATCTCTAGAACTTCTTCATTATCCTAAACTGAAACTCTACCCATTAAACAGTAAGGGAGTGTAGAATTTTTGTTTATGGGTTTTTAAAAATCTCGTATCTTTTTTGGCTTCAAGTGGAGAATTGAGTTAATCATACGACTTACTCCATGTTACATTATCATCACTGGCTTTTTCCGTGATGTCTGTTACTGCTAACTGCTGAATTTTACACCATGGTGTACATTTACCATGCTTTAACTATCCAGTCCCCCCGTGATGGATAGTCATTCCCCCAGTGATGGACACTCATATTGCTCCCATCTACTCACCACTCCATACAGCTCAGCAGTGAACATCCTGCACACGTATCTTATCCACCACTGTGAGAATTCCTTTCAGATACGGATAGAGGGCAGAATTAATGTTATTATTGGGTATATGTATGCCTAATTTGACCAGTGCTACAAATATCACTCTCCAGAACCAATCTGCAACGGGTGTCGAACATGGGGCTAGAGAGAAATTAATATGAATTTCAACTCTGCCACTGTTATTAACTGTTATGGCCTTAGGCATCCCCTGCCTCTTTGCTCATTAGTAACAGATTTTTGTTTTTGAAAGATTAGAGACATCATATTGCAAAGCCTTTAATCAGTGCCTGTCTCATGGTAGGAGCTCAGTGATGGTAGCTTTTATCAATTAGTTCAAATAGATTGTAATATAATGAACACAGATAAGCAAATTGGCAGCAATATGTACGTAGTTGTCTTTTGCTGATCCTGGTAACTAGACGGATCAGCACGAATACTCAGTTGTTTATGATGAAGGGATCCTCCATTTCAGGTCCAGATTCCCCTCCCTTCCTCTTTTCTTCCCTCACTACTCTCTTTTTAAAAAAAAAAATTTTTTTTAAGTTTATTTTGAAAGCGAGAGAGCACAAGCAGGGGAGGGGCAGAGAGAAGGAGAGACAGAATCCCAAGCAGGCTCTGCACTGTCAGTGCAGAGCCCGATACAGGGCTCAAACTCATGAACCCTGAGATCATGACCTCAGCTGAGATCAAGGGTTGGACGCTTAATGGACTGTGCCACCCTGGCACCCCCTACTCTCTTTCTATATTTATATTATGCATATTTATTTTAATAAAGCAAAAGATTAAATACAAATATCCAGGAAACCCATGACAAAATAAGTTACTAACATTTTGGTGTATACTGCTGGCTCCGAATTTATATACATTCATATATACATATATACATGTATATGTATATGCACACATATTTTCTACAATAATGGGATCATATTATACGTGTGGATAAATATATGTAACCTCTTTTAAACTTTATTATGAAGTCAATGTCATGTAAATAAATTTGTATCATATCCCATTTCATGGCTACATAGTGTTGTCATACAAACAATCTTTCACTTAACTAATCTCGTATTGTTGACTATGGAGGTTATTTTCAAATTTGGAGTGACTATAAGGCTGGATATCTTTATGTATACATCTTGCAACAGTTGTCTGATTTTTTCCTTAAGATTTATTTAAATCTGTATTGGGGGCTGTAAGTACTTTTTCTTACTTCTGAATAGATATTGCTAACTTGTTCTCCTGAAAGGCTGTGTTGAATAATACTCTTGCCAGTGACATCTGAGAATGCCTGTTTTCCCCAGTGATTACCAATAGTGGGTGTTTTAATTGATTCTAGTTTAATTCTAGCTAATAGTTTAATAGGACATTTTAATAGATAAAATTTTATTTTTAATTCATAATTTAGTGGATACATTAAACAATTAGATAATTAAGTGGATTCAAATGATTTTAATTTGCAAGTTTTTTATTTCTTGTGGGGTTTAACATTTCCCATTCTTTGTTCATTGGCCGTTACTGTTAATATTTTGTGAAATGCCTTTTAAATATTTTGCCTATTGTTCTGATGGTTCAAATTTTCCTTTAGGCTTGCGAACGTTCTTTACAGCTTTCCTTCAGTTACTAGTATTTTTCCTCTTTCAGGTTATGGACTATAACATTAACTTGGGCAAACACCTTCTCCCCTTGGTGGTTCAGGTGCTCAAATACTGCTCTTGTCCTCAGCTACGGCATTATTTCCAACAGCCACCTCGTTGTTCCCTCTGGTCCCTAAAACCTCACATCCGGCAGATGTGGTTGAAGGCCTTGCTTGTCATCCTTTACAAGGTGAGTGGCTGTCGTCACTCCTTTTTAGGGTGCAATGATTCTCTTAGAGAGGAGAACACTGAAGAGATCTAATTTGAGAATTTTGTAGGAGAGTAATTTGACCTTCAGAGAAAGAATCATGATGTACAATTAGTGTTGAGAAGTCAAAATCCATGGGAATAGAAATAGAAATAGAGACCAGGCCAGTGGAGGTGCTACAAATGTCAAAAACAAAAAATAACAAATTGTAGGCTACTGGGATCAACAATCTCTGTTTATGGTCAGAATCTCAGATTTTATCTTTGTTTTAATTATTATGTCAGAAAACAAAGAAAATATTTAAAATTGCGTTCATGCCAGAGAATTTCCTTGAAAGGAATTGTAACTGTGAACTGGCACGCATTGCCATCTGTGGTTTGGTACAAGTAGAAGGGAATGTGATCCCTTGTCAAAATAAGACCATAATAAAAACTTAACGGTTTTGCTTTTCTGTATATTTCTTTTTATCACCCCGAGAAATACTGAGAAAAACATCTAGCAAGATCAAGTGGAAAAACTTACCCTTCAAAATAACTGTTTATATTTTTCTCCCTCCATTTTATTGAGCAGTATCCATACCGAGACTGTGATATCAGCAAGGTCCTGCTGCATCTGATTCACATAACAGTCAATACACTCAATGCACAGTATCATAGCTGCAAGCCCCATGCCACGGCAGGACCTTTGTACAGTGACAACAGTAACATAAGCAGATACAGCGAAAAAGAAAAAGGTACTTTACCTATCTCAATTCTACCCCAAACTTAGCTTGAATATGTAATACATTTCTGGACAATGTTTTTCTTAGGAGATAGTGGAACGCCCCCTGGTATCATTCTGGAATCAAAAAACCGCCTACTGCTTCGTTAACGTTCCAACTTTCCTATGAATGTTGCTGCTTTAATTTTTTTTTTAAACGAGCATTCCAGAGAAATAACTGATATGCTTCTAAAGCCCATTTCATGAGAAATGTGTTGTAAAAAAAAAAAAATTGTCGGCAGTTTGGTTAAGTAGCCTTTGTAAGCCTTTTCCTGTGCGTTGGAAGCATCTTGTTTTGGGCTGTGAAATACATCTTGGTCAGCACTCCGTGGAACCATGAGCCATAATCTTGTCGTCTCTAGTTTCCTCCTGAACTTTGTGCTCACAGATTTGAATGGAATCTAAATTCGCTCAATTGCTTCTTCCTAGCCTCCTTGTTCAGTAAGAATTGATTTACGGCAACTGAAATGCAATTTTTGCTGCGTGGGTTTAAATTATTTCCAGTATCAACACTTTTTATATTGATAGCTTTTCTGCAAAGAAGGCAGTAGAATGAAACTTTAGATAGAGTAAAATCCCAGCCTGGATGTTTTCAGATGAGAGATGAAGAACCAAGGTGTATGTCTTTAGTGCAAGTCACAAGGTGTCTAGACTTGTAAAAGGTGACATCATCTAATCTAATCCTGGGAGAAGGCCAAGCACCCCATGACCCTTTGTGTAGATTCTGACTTGTTAGGACTGCTCTGGAAATACCTCACTAGGATGGATTGGACCAGTGTTCATTTATTGCTAAAAGGTCCAAGAATCTAGGTTGGCCGTAGACGGGAACTGTGAGACCGAAGTTCTTTAAGTTCTGGTAGCCCTCCAATCCTTCCTGAAGAATATCTTGTCTACCAGCTTCGGTCCTAGCTTCTGGAAAATTGGATAGACTCAATTAAACTACAGAGGTCCTCAATCTGGGCTCAGCATTTGGGCCAGTCTCAGATGAGCCTTTCTGAATGGGAGGAGCCATCTTGAAGTCCTTCCATCTCTCATTCAGTATGTTTTGAGAATTATTTCAAAATTATCTAACGGAAGTCACATAACTATTTCCTTGAAAACTGTATTTTTCGAAAGGGAATATATTTTTTAAAGGATGTAAAGAAATGGAACAGATCATTGTGTGGCATCTCCCCAGAAACGTGGGGATCTGATAGGCTTTGTCTTCTTTGCAGACGTTTTGTATCATTTTGATCATTAACACTTAGTTATTATTTGACCCAAAGAGATTAGTATGATTATCTATCATCTGCTGCTTCAAATTTCATTTAGTGGTAGAGTCTTGTGTCTTAGGACAGGATTAATCCTTAAAATTTGGCTCTCTCTTGTACTCCCCGAATGCTCAA
Source organism: Lynx canadensis (assembly GCF_007474595.2). NCBI lineage: Eukaryota > Metazoa > Chordata > Mammalia > Carnivora > Felidae > Lynx > Lynx canadensis. The sequence goes on from NC_044308.2 coordinate 135,886,816, forward strand.
GAAATCTTAAATCGCTATAATACACCCGAGCCTTATTTTGTCATATGGGTAGACATAAAAATAGGCCAAGTACTATGATTTCAGTGATATTCACCTTGACTAGTAGGTTAATTATGTTTATTGTGGTATTAAATGCATTTTTGTAGTGTTTTGTTTTGTTTTGCTGCTTTGCATAGGGCTTTGGCTTTTCCAAAGGATGAAAGAAGAAAATTTATCAACTGAGCTTTGTGGGTTGCAACATGGAAACCCTTTCCTCATTAATATGTTTTTGGGTTTATCTTTGAGTTAAAAGTAGCTAAATAGGGATAAAAGAGTACCAGAAATAATCTTGGTAGGCACTCTAAGTGACAGGTTTGTTTATGGAGCCTCAGGATCATCGGCGTCAAAGAGGCTTTCTAGGATTCATAACAGTTACACGTGGCAAACTCCCCAGAGAAGGGTCTTACTTTAATAGGGGGGAATGTTACTTTCTGTTTTCCTTTTCCTTTGTTTACCCTTTCAGTCCATAATCATTTGTGGAGCTTTTGAAATGACCAGTGGCTTCTCTAAGCTTTTTCTGTGTGTCGTGTGTCTCATTACCAAATGTAGAGTACAGTATTTTGCATTCACAAAGTATAAGGTGCATGTACTGTTAGGCTGTGTCTATGCCAGTTCTCAAATCCCAGGAAGGCGTATGTTTTTGGAAGGGGCAAGACCTACTCATTGTGTTGAATTCTCTTTTGCCAAATTAGCCTGAAAATTCACCCAAAGCAGGCATGTTCAAGGAGTGTCACAGATTCCCGAAATGTATGCGTTATCTGATTTTAAGAGCATTGGAAAAGTGTCCCCACGAAGGCCCTACTGGAATATTGAGATGCCTCTCTTGAAAGTGCTGCCAGTTGTCACATGGGAAATGAGAGCCACCTTATAACAGGTTGCTCTGTCAACATTTGGATAATTTGACATCTGGATGAAATACCAAGCTGTGGCCAGAACTTGAGCTGGTGTGGAAACCACCTCAGACTTTGTTCCCTCATGCTTTCATTGAAATGCTTGTGTAGACACAGCCTAAGAGAGAATAACCTCCTAAGTGTAATTTTGACTTTCTCTCCCCAATTAGAAGAAGATAGTGTTTTTGATGAATCTGATATTCATGATACACCTACTGGACCCTGCAATAAAGAGTCTCAAACTTTTTTTGCAAGATTGAAAAGAATAGGCGGCAGCAAAATGGTGAAATATCAGCCGGTTGAGATGAATGTTCAGAGAAGTATGAATTTTTTCCTCTTAGTAATTTTATGCAGAAATGTTGTACTCTACCGTTTGTTTGGGGTGAAATCTTACTTTTATTATGTTACTACACATTTTAATACCGTTGATTTTATATATATGTATGCACAAACAGTATATATATATATGCACTTATATATATACGTGACTGGATGGATACATCATTAACGTCATGATCGTCTTAGAGGGCCATTGCTTGATTTGATTTGTTGCAAAATGTTTGCTTCTCTTCCACACAATTTGAATACAGTTTCCTAGATCTGCCTCAGCCAAAAGCGATTCCCCTCTCCTGTGCACAAATGAATAGAGCTGAGGAATTATCCTGAAGCCTGATTTTGGAAATAAGATCTTAAACTGCCATTTCGGGTTCTTTCATTCCAGAGTTTTTCTGGTTTTCGAAATTAGAATTGAACTTTATAAAAACTTGGCCAGAAAGTCAGTTTTACCTCCTATTGGAGCCGGGATTGTGGTTATGATTTATGCCAATTGTGTGCCCAAGTATGAGGGGGAAAAAATGGTGACGTCTCCAAGTAAAATAGTACTAGCTTTTTCTGTTTTAATCAGGTGAAATAGAACTGGCCGAATATAGAGAAACGGGTGCATTACAAGACAGCATTCTGCACTGTGTGAGAGAAGAAAGCATTCAGAAAAAAAAGCTGCGCTCTTTAAAACAAAAATCTCTTGATATAGGGAATGCAGACTCCCTCTTGTTTACATTAGACGAGCACCGGAGGAAGTCCTGCATAGACCGGTGTGACCTAGATAAGCCTCCCGTCCATGCTGCTTACATCATGCCAAGACATGACCACGGACGTCCCAGACAGAATTCTGCTACTCGGCCCGACGACCCCGAACCACCCGAGAACCCAGCAATGGAAAGTTTCCAGGAAGCTCGCAGGCCCGTGATACCCGAAGTTCGGTTAAACTGCATGGAGACGTTTGAGGTCAAGGTTGATTCTCCTATAAAGCCTGCTCCTAAAGAGGATTTAGATCTGATAGATTTGTCCTCCGATTCAACATCTGGGCCTGAGAAACGCTCGGTGCTCTCAACGTCTGACAGCGACTCCCTTGTGTTTGAGCCCCTTCCCCCTCTCCGAATAGTAGAGAGCGATGAAGAAGAGGAGACCACGGGCCTGGGAAATGAGGGGGCCTCTGCTAAGAAGGCCACCTCCTCTCCCTCAGTCCCCAGCCCCCGCTCTGCCCCCAGCCTCAGCACGCCTCCCCTCGTGCAAGTGAGTGTGGAGGATTGTTCCAAAGACTTTTCTTCCAAGGACTCAGGAAACAACCAGTCAGCAGGTGCCACGGACTCGGCGCTCATAGCTCTGGAGGACCCCGCAGACTCCGCAGAATTATCAAAGCCGGGGGAGCCACAGGACTTTCCCTGTGGCAGCCCACTGACGCTGAAGCAGAAACGAGACCTCCTTCAGAAGTCATATGCTCTCCCTGAGGTGTCACTGGACGACAGCCCAGAGCCCAGCATCCAGGAGGAGAAGCCCAGTGGGCCGATGCCAAGTTCAGGGGTAAAAACCGTCCTCCTCAAAGTCCCCGAGGATGCTGAGAACCCAGTGGAAAGTGAGAAGGGGGAAGCCAGTGCCGAATCGGATACAGAACAGAATCCGGAGAGGAAGACCGAAGAGGAGGGCGCTGAGGAGTCCGAATTCAAGATCCAGATTGTTCCCAGGCAGAGAAAACAGAGGAAGATCGCTGTCAGTGCCATCCAGAGAGAGTACCTGGACATTTCCTTCAACATTCTAGACAAGCTGGGAGAACAGAAAGATCCAGGTAAGCGCCTCTCTCTCTTTTCTCCCAGCCTTGTGTTCGATCGAGTCTGTGCCTCTTTCTTGTTAGGGTCTCTCACTGACTAGGCATCGAAGTCTCAATCTTATAATGTCAGGGAGTGACATTATAATTGTTTCAGAATCATTCCGAATGCCTCCTGCTTACTAGAGTGTGTTGGATTCAGATGTGGTTCTGTTGGCTCCATCAGTGTTTCTGTGTTTGTTGTTTCTAAACCTTTACAGTCAATTCTTGGCCTCCTTGGCAAGAAGAGGCAATAAATAGTTAACTCATATCAAGATATCCCAAATATCATCGCAGCCTTCCTTCCAAACAGAAAAAGTCATTAATTTGAACTCTGTTTGCTCCTTTGTTTTCCTATGTTTCAGCCAGCTTTGACATGTAGTCCAAAGAAGGAGCAAACATGAAGGGTTACAGAAAAGCAAAGAGCGTTTGGGAATGGTTAAGAATTTGATTGTAATCACGTAGGGTCCACAGTGGGTTGCATCTTCTAACCAAACGTCAGTAGTCTGGTGGGCATTGTGTGTCCTCAGGAACCGAAAAACCCAGCTTACAACCCAGACCCTAGTTCATGGGCACCAGTTCATGGTGAAGTTGTCACAGCACTTGGATTTCCTGCCTCAGGTGTCATTTCTCACATTTCCTTGGATGCACTGTTTTTAAGAAAGAGAATTTGAGGGGCGCCTGGGTGGCGCAGTCGGTTAAGTGTCCGACTTCAGCCAGGTCACGATCTCGCGGTCCGTGAGTTCGAGCCCCGCGTCAGGCTCTGGGCTGATGGCTCAGAGCCTGGAGCCTGTTTCCGATTCTCTGTCTCCCTCTCTCTCTCTGCCCCTCCCCCGTTCATGCTCTGTCTCTCTCTGTCCCAAAAATAAATAAATAAATAAATAAAAATTAAAAAAAAAAAAAAAGAGAATTTGAAAAGGTGGCCAGCCAATAGTCCACCTCATCCTGAAACACAGTCTTCTGCAGTGTTACCAGAATGCTGATCACAACACTTTGTGTCTCAGCTCAGATAATAAATAAATAAACAAACAAACAAACAAATAAAATAAAGAATGTGGCTTGTTAGAAAAAATGAAATTGGCCAGGGATGATTATTGTAGTAGATTCATAGCATGTGGATCGCTGAGAACTGGCAAAGATCTTGGAAAGTTGTAGTGGAAAACCTGTCCTTTTCTGTACAAGGAGACACTCTGAGGAAGTCATGTGCCCGGTCCTACAGATAGGCAGTAGCAGTGCCAGAACCACTGCCCTGATTCTAGTCCTTCCTCTCCCACTGCTCCACACAAAATCAACTCCTAAGACAAGGCGTTCAGATCTTTTATTCACCCCGGTCATTTCCTGAGATTTCCAGCTGCTCTCTACCTCCTAGGACAGAGCTGTGTACCTTGAAAGGGGTCTGTAAAAATCTGTTGAATGAACATGAGTATATTTGGAAAGGGTCATGGGAAAACCCTTTCCAGGTAGCAGGAAGAATAAGGTCCTGGTAATAACAAGAACGTTTAAGAAGGTTTCTAGGGAAACTGGTAAACCTTTTGATTGTTTGGAGCCAGGAAAATTGCTACATATAGATGAAGGAAAACATTGACCTGGAGACTATAGACTTTTATAGGGTAGGTATATAAGAAGCCATATAAAGTCTATAGGGGGGATATATAAGAAACTAAGTCCACAGAGTGGGTGTGTATGATATATAGGTTGTAGTGTGTGTGTGTGTGTGTGTGTGTGTGTGTGTGTGTGTGTGTTGCCTCCTTTATTCATCCTATGTCAGACTGTTCCCCAGGCTACCTGGGGGGAGATTGGTTTCATATTAATACATTTGTTATCAGAACAAGAGGAAAGCACCTGACAATTATGGTAATATGTCTTTAAAATGTTTCTAAGATATGCAGTACTGTCACAGTTTTATATCTGTATAGCATCCCACCTCCCACAGACACACAGATCTGGAAGCTGGAAGGAGGCCTGTGTTCTCAGAGGAAGACACAGGCTTCCCCAGACCTTCTTGCCTCTGTCAGCTGGAGTAAAGGGAGGCTCCTAGTCCTTCCAAACCCAGAGCCTTACCACTGCTGATTGCCTTGAACCACCAGGTCTAACCGCATCGAGCACTTTGTCTCATGCATGTGAGTCCCTGCAGGAAGGCCCAGGTTGCCCTTCTAATTTCCAGAAGGCTCTGCACATCTCCTGTTCTGAACCTTTGTCCCAACTTACGCTAACTACTGAAATCCTTCCCTCATCCTTCATGAGCAAAATCTCATATATGCTCTCTCCTCTGATGGCTCCCTTCACGCCCTAGTCCAGAGGAAACCCAGCTCTGCCTGAGGACACAGTTTTCCTCACTGCCTTGTGCCCTTGGGCTTGGGTCAGGGGTAAGCACCTTCCTTGTTCATCACTGCCCCTTTCAGACCATTCCCACCTTACTTCTGAAAACACCCAGCTCTGAACTTCATATTACTGACCCCTGATTTTTTTTTTTTTTTAATCTGGGGACAGTTTCACTCCTGGTTCTTTTTTCACTCTTTTCTAAACCGTTTCTGCCTTAATTCTTAGTGATTCCAATATTAGAGTAGATGACTCTTCTGAGGCTCTGTCTTCTTAGTTCCTTGAATTTGTCTGCCCTAGTGACTGGTTTTTAACCTCCACCCCAGTTCAGCTATTCATTCCCATGGTCACGTCACAGACCTTGTTTTTGCCAAAAAGTGCAGCCTTTCCATGTCATTCTCATGTCTCCTGTTCTCTGATTTCTATTTCCCTCCCTCTGGACGACGCTGTGTCAGTCCAACTGTCTTTCATGTCCCTCCCATACTTCACGTCTCCTCTCCTCTTCTCTTCCTTACTCAGGTCAATCAGTGTAACCCTCCCCGGTGCTGCATCCTCCCTGGCCTTTGCTTTTTCAGGCTTGCTTGGCTAAACACAACCTTGTCAGATCCACCTTTCCACCTACCAGCATCTGTAGGTGCAGTAGGTACAGATATGTATTGGATGAGTGTGACTAGAGAAAAACACATACCAATAGTGGCTGGTCTCATTTCAGATTCATGACTCCAGACCTCAACTGGCTCTTTAAACTACCTGGCAATCATACCATGTTTCTGTGGCCCACTCACATTTCCATTCTCCTAAGCGACTGTGTCCTGGCTACTTGTGTTTCCAAACTTTCGATTACTCTTCCTGTTTGACAGAATCAGAAGAAATGTCCACAGCCTCCTGCTACCTCCTCTGCCCACCTTCCAGTGTCTGCACTTGTACACCTGGTCTTTCTGGCTTGGGCTATAGGTGAACTATCTGGTTACTGTTTAAAGACAGCCTTTCCACATGTGGACAAGATTCCACTTCTCTCACCTACTCAAGGACATAGGCCTAGAAATTCTCCTTTCTTTCTCCCTCCTTAGTCTTTTCTTCCTAAGGTATTCTTCACGTGAGCATACGAACATAATCTTATTTTTCTCTCATACAAAAAAAGCTCTTGATCCCAGTTCTCCCAATTATTATCTCATTTTGCTCCTCCCCTTTTAGCAAAATGTTTTTTTTTTTTTAATTTTAACGTTTATTTATTTTTGAGAAGAGAGAGACAGAGCATGAGCAGGGGAGGAGGGAGAAAGAGGGAGACATGGAATCTGAAACAGGCCCCAGGCTCCGAGCTGTCAGCACAGAGCCCAACGTGGGGCTTGAACTCACGGACCGTGAGATCGTGACCTGAGCCGAAGTCGGACGCTTAACTGACTGAGCCACCCAGGCGCCCCTAGCAAAATGTTTTAAAGAGTTGCCTATATAATCATTATCTCCAGTTTTCTCCCATTCTTTTCTCTTTTACTTTTGAGGTTTATTTATTTTTGAGAGAGAGGGCACCAGTGGGAAAGGGGTAGAGAGAGAGAGAATCCCAAGCAGGCTCCACACTCTGCACAGAGCCCAATGTAGGGCTCAATCTCATGACCCTGGGATCATGACCTGAGCTGAAATCAAGAGTTGGACGCTTAACTGACTGAGCCACCTAGATACCCCTCACTCTTTTTTTTCTAAAGAATTAATCATTCCTATGAAGTTTCATCCCCAGTGGTTCACCCAAACATCACTTGACAAGGTCACCAGTGGTAAGTTCTAAGCTCTTACCCGCCTCTCCCCATTTTACTTAGCTTCTCTGATACCATACTCTCTTTATTTTCTGCTTATTCAGGGGTCAGTCCTTGTCAAACTCTTTTGTTGATTCTTCCTTATCTCCCTAATAAGGGAGTGCCCTACAATCTCAGTCCTCTGTTTACACCCACTCTTCTGGGTGATCTCATCTAGTTTTATGATTTTACATATTGTCTGTATGCTGAGACAACTCCATCAGTTGCCAGTTGCTGGAAGAATGCTGTGTAACAAGCATAAAATCTTTGCAATATCTAGCGATAAGTAATGGGTACTTATTTAATTGGACAGTCTATTGGTTACTGTGGATTGGCTAATCTAGGCTGAGCTGGGTGGCCAACCTCCTCCTGGGAGTCTTGGAGCTCAGGAGTATCCTCTCATGATGATGGCAGAGGCACAAGACAGCAAGCCTAATTGCACAGGTGCTTTTCAAGCCTTTGGTCATGCTATGCCTGCAAACATTTCATTAGCCAAAACAAATCACCTGGCCAAACCCCGAATCAGGAGGGAAATATACCCTGCCTCTTATGAGGGAGGAACTTGTAAGTCACATGACAAAGGACATGGATTCAGGGAGGAGTGAAGAATTGGAGCCATATCTATCAAGTATTACAGGGATGTACTCATAATAAAAAATTATCTGTTGGTTATCTGAAATTAAATTTTAACTGGGCATCCTCTATTTTGTCTGGGCACCTTAATCCACCTTCAGAACATACCCAGAATTTGGTCCCTTCTTATCATCTCCCCTTCTTCCACTTGGCCCTGAGCCACCAACACCTCTCACCTGGGTCAGTGGTGGTAGCTTCCTAACTGATCCCCTACCTTCTACCCTTATTGTCTTCATATCTTCTCAACACAGCAGGTGGAGCAAGCCTTTAAAACATGAAATTATACCATTCCTCTGATTATAACCCTCCAGTGGCTCCCCATTTCCTCCGTAGTAAATGCTTAGGTCCTTTATATTCCTGAAGTGCTGTGTGGTCTTGATTCTCATTAGCTCTCTGACTTCATTTTGTGCTTCTGTCACCACATTGCTTCTATCCAGCTGCAGTGACTGCCTGCCATTTCTTTTTTTAAAATTTATATTCAAGTTTGTTAACATACAGTATAGTCTTGGCTTCAGGAGTAAAACCCAGTGATTCGTATCTTACATATGACACCCAGTGCTCATCCTGAAGAGTGTCCTCCTTAATGCCCATCACGCATTTAACCCATCCCCCCACAGGAAGCCTCAGTTTGTTCTCTGTATGTAAGAGTCTCTTATGGTTTTCCTCCTCTGTTTTTATCTTATTTTTCCTTCGCTTCTCCTATGCTCATCTGTTGAGTTTCTCAAATTCCACATATGAGTGAAATCATATGGTATCTTTCTCTGACTTATTTCGCTTAGCCTAACACCCTCCAGTTCCATCCATGTTCTGCAAATCCTCCTGCCATTTCTTGAGCCCTCCCCACATAGCTTCACCTGAGGGTCTTTACAACTGGCTGTTCCCTCAGCCTGAAACAGCCTTCCCCACATGTCTGCCCAGCTCACTTTCTCACTTCTTTTGATCCTTTGATCAAAAACCAGGCTCCTGATGAGGCCTGGACCACACCCCACCTTTCCACCCCTGTCTGGCATCTTGGAATCCCTTCTTCTCTGGTTCTCTTCTACAGAGAATTACTCTTCTAACTTAAAATTTACTTTTACGTGTATTAATTATTGTCTGTTTCTCCCCGCTAACATGAAAGTTCCCCAAAGCAAGGATTCTTGCCTGGTTTGTTTACTGATTGTATATCAAGTGCCTAACAGCTTTGGCAAATGTTTGATGATTGAACGGATGGTTATGCCATTTTCTACACATCACTATAAAAACTGGATAAAAATATAAAGGGGCACCTGGGTGGCTCACTGGGCTAAGCGTCCAACTTTAGCTCAGATCATGATCTTGCAGCTTGTGAGTTTGAGCCCTGCGTCAGGCTCTGTGATGACAGCTCAAAGCCTGGAGCCTGCTTTGGATTCTGTGTCTCCCCCTCTCTCTCTCTGCCCCTTCCTGCTCATGCTCTGTGCCTCTCTCCTTCAAAAATAAACATTAAAACAATTTTTTTAAACTGAACAAAATATTTTAAGCTAAGTGTATATAGGTCTATTCAAATATTTGTTGTATGTCTTAAACTGTATACAAATGGAAGGTTTTGTAAAATGATTTAAGATTGAGCAAAAATTGCCTGGCTTATGAAATCTTTGTACACTAGCAATTATTAACAACTACCTTACAGTAAAGAAATTACATTTCTTTAAAATTAGAGATACACCAAAGATTTCAATAAGCACAGCAAAACTCTAAAAGTCTCAATGGTCTTTCAAAGAATTCTCGAAAATGAACTTTAAGCTTTCTTGTTCTATATTATTGGTAGGATTATTGTGCCGTGGTAGCAGGCATACGTAAAACAGAGGCAAATGAGGGTGAAGAGAGGTGATTGTGTATGTATGTATGTATGTATGTATTTAATTTATTTATTTATTATTTTTTGATTGTGCATGTTTTTCACTAGAGGTTTGGGGACAATACCTAAGAGAAAAGTAATAACCTAATCTCTAATATCTTAGTGACTAAGGTAATTTAAAACAGGTAGTCATTTTGTGCATAATTACTCAAGAGGGTGCAGGAAACACTGTAACAGTTATATTTATTTTTTTAATCAAGAAATTACTAATCTGGCAATCATATCTATTCAGAAAGACCTCTGAGAGTCAAAACGGATGTTCTAGCATCAGTGCGTGAAAACTTTCCTCCCAGGATCTCACCCAGGATCAAGTTTACTTTCATTCCCTACAAGTTTAGTGATCATCTAGTAATAGACTCGCATCTGCATACCTCAGATGTACATATGGATGAGTGTATGGTGACTTACCCTGGACAAGAGAAAAATTGACAATATAAAAAGAATGGGACCGAATCACCGCGAAGCTTGAGAACTTGAAGCCATGTAGGAGGGGCGCCCCCAGGTGATAGCATGGAACATTCATGGAAGCCTATAGGGTAACGCCAGGCTGCTCACTCTTCAGTATATAGTGTTGCTTTAAGGTGGCAGAGACGTTTGTAAAGAATTTTAGGGGGTTTGTTATGATACACTATCAAGTTTTAAAGGATCATCTTTACCTAGAATAATGTGGAACAGCTTGTTTCCCATTACTGATAGATTGAGAAGACAATAGTATACGCAGAAGATATTTCCTCTTAGATAACGTTTGTCAAACAGAAGGAGCACATGATACGGTCTGTTTCTTGTGCAATGAATAAAATAGAAAACCTGAGTTAATACTGTTTATTCCAAGTTAGATACAATCTCTGCTCTGCAATACTTACAGCTTAGCAAAGGTTATAGACAAGTATATAGAGAATTCCATTATAGTGTGTTAAGTTTGGGAAAGGTTAAGGACAGGGTGTTCAGGGATTATGTAAGAGGATCACATGACCCATATTTTGGCTTGTATTTTTGGGGGGAAGGGGGTATCTTGAAGATCTTCTGGAGGAATAATTGTCTGTATAATTGAGATATAGTTAGTGAATAGGATACTGCCAGGACGAAGTGGAATGGTGGAATGAACTGTAACCGTCTTTAGGTAATGGATGAAAAGAAATTCAGTGCTGGAAAGGCTAAGTAACCTGCTTGAGGTTATGCGGGAGGGGCATGCTTGGAGCTTTAACTCTGTAATTGCTCTGTTGTTAATCTCTGGGAGGCATATCCACAGATGCAGAGGGTAATGTGGAAGCAACTCTCCAGGGAATTTTGAAACCAGTGTGTATATAAAATTCTGTTAAAGTAATTAACAGGGCCAGAACATACAGAATGATTTGAATGGGTGTATTAGGCAAGAGGGAAAAGATATGGAAAAGGTTCTTGACCTTGCTTTTACTCAATATCCTGAGCTTTAAATAATGTTTCTGTTTGTAGATCCCTCTACTAAAGGACTTTCAACTTTGGAAATGCCACGAGAATCCTCATCTGCCCCAACATTAGAAGCAGGGGTGCCAGAAACAAGTAGCCATTCCTCAATATCAAGTAAGATTCCCTTTGGTGATCGCTTCAACTATACATTGATTTTGGAGCAATAACTACTGCATTGTTTTCAATTTTCACACTCCTGGTATTGGCGGGGTTTTTTCTTTATACATGTTGTGTTAGCTTCCTGGGTGACAGACACTCTGCTGTAAGATCTCAGAGATCCTGAGGCATGGGCTCAGTTTCGTCAATATCTCAAGTGTTTGCTAAATCACTACGGTTACTGATTGGCCAAGAATCCTAATTTGTTACGGATTAATCACCAAATTTCATAATTAAATAAAATAAGAATTGTGTGTGACTAGCCTAAACCTAAGGCACGGAACTAGTTTGGGGATAAACAAAAAGCACTGTTTGTGACAGAATTTTACATTGAACACCTGTGTTCAATTTGAATCACTTCCATCACTGACACAATGTTATCTAAATTATCATAAAATAAATGTAGCAGATATACCATGATCCTGGTGTCATGATTGAATCTAGCCCTTTTGGATCTGAAAATACAAATGGCATGAAATTCTACAGGATCTGTAGGAGGCAACTGTTTTGAAACTGCCTTCTGTGGTCGGGTCCTAGATCTGGTCCTTGAAGAGCATGAGTTCTGTTGAGGTGACAGTAAGGTGTCCACCTGGCTCAGAGGGGCCAGTGAAGGGACTCTAGCATGGGAGGCTCTCAGCGGGAATCAGAGATACAGAGGTGCACTTCCTGCCAGCCCTCATCCCACGCGCTGGCCTATTTTGTGTTCCATGTGAACGCTGCCTGAGGAGCTGGTTAATTTTTCTCTGCCTTTTAAATGAGGATGATCCTGAAAACCAAATAAAGATCCTAACTTAAATGCTGGACTGGTAGTATGGAACAACCTCATCATCTTCATTATTCATTCATTCATGCATTCGTTCATTCACCAACTATGTATTGTCTGCCAGGTGCCGGGCCCTGTGCTTGCGACTGAGGGTCAAAGGTGAATAAATAAGAGACACCCCTTGTTCAAGGATTTTATAGTCATAGTAGTAATAATAGCCACCATTTATTTGGTACTTTTGGCTGGGCGCTGTGCCAAATGGTTACACACATTGTTATCTTACTTAATCCTTACATCAGCCTCGCATGGCAGGTATTATTGACCCCATTTTATAGACCAGGAAACAGAGGCTACAGAGGCTAAGTGACTCACCTAAAGTCAGGTGGCTGCTAAGTGATAGAGACAGGGATTGATGCTAGGTCTGTTTGATTTGCAAGTCCGTGCTCTTTTTTGGTATAACCCACTGCCTTAGAAAAACTCAAATTCACTTATAATAGAGGTTATAGAAATTCTAAGAAAGTGTTTTCAAGTGACAGTTACTTGCCCTTTTGGTAGCAGGGAAGGACAGCTGGTTCTGAATGTAATTGCTCTTTTGTCATGAAAGTCTGTTGATAATAAAACGCCCATTTTTAAGCCCACATACTAAAATCATGCAAGTGTATTCTCTCTCCTCCTAATTTACATGAGTCATCTAAAAAAAAAAAGAAGATAGCAAATTCTAATTAGAATTCCAAGTTGGGTATAAATTGGGATAGGGTGGCTAAGTCAGCTTGACTTGAGTGCTAGTTAAATGTGTCGTAAAATAAGTGTATCCACTGTCTCATGATTCTAACGTCATGACTGAATCTGGCTTCTTTGGAGTTAGCATAGTGCATCATTACACTTGCACCTTCCTCCTCCTCTCCATTAAAAGCATGTATTAGATGGCTCTTGCTGGTGTGTTCTTGGAGGCGTCATGCCAGGCACCCCACACACGGAGCTAAACATTAAGGGTTTTTACTCTCAGGGAATTCTGCTGTCTTTACGAACAACTGAGAATTGGAGAAATTATGAAATCACTAGAGGTTTTAAGTCCTCTTTTGAGCATGCTAATTTTTAAACTGGTTAAGCCTTCTAGAAGATTTCTGCTTTTGTATTTTACCTGAAGCTGCACCATTTCCAGTGAGTCATAACATTGTAAATTCCACCAGTCAACAAGAATCAGAGATTTCCCATGTTGGTGAATTTAGCTGACATGGATTCCAGGACACAAGAATTCCCATCACACCCCTCTCTCTGGATCAGTTTGCTAGATGATCCTTCTGTAGCTAACCATGCCGTGACTACCATGAATCAAACAGCATGCTAATTACATTCAAAATGTTATAATTGATTTCACATCTCACCAAGTTGCCGTCTTGGTATGGTGATTGTGAAGCCTGGGTATAACATTTAAAGCTTTCCAGGGGCCATCCACTCATCCCGGTTTCTACCATCCCCTTCTAGGGCCTGCAGTTCAGAACTTCGGTTTCTGAAATTGTCCTCATAAGAGAGTGAATAACCACATGCTCTCAAATGTCCAGGAGTTTGGGATCATGTAGAAAAGGCACATCACTGATTCTCTGCTTTTCTCACTGGGCTGGTGGCAGAGACCGATGGGGACACTGACAGAGGAATAGGAGGGTAGGAGGCAAGTTGCTTTTTCACTCAACAGTCTACTGGAAGAAGTGTTTTTTCATTGTTTTTCTGGTTTGGAAATGCTCATAACTTGACATTTCTTTGGTGGGGCATTTGTCAATGCTTAAATCGCAGGATAAAAATATTACCATTATTTTCTAAAACAAAGATGTGTACTGGAATACACCTGTGGAATGTGATTCGATTCACATTTCCCAAACAGTAGGCAGAGGCTCACACAGAGATTGAAACAGCATTGACTTTGGAGTCAACATGTTTTGATTTTATGACCACCCCATTTGCTACTTGGTTCCCGAGTAACATAATTTCATTTGCTTCAATTTCCCTCTCTAAAAATTGGGGTTGATATGTGTCATTTTAGTCCAAAACATACATGTATACACATATATATGGGCACCTTACGGGGATATAATGGAGCCTTAAACTATGGACGCACAGGCTCCATTTTAAAAGAAGTTAAGCTTTAAATTCAAAGTAGTATTATATGCCTTAAATCCTTTCTGGAACAAGGCAGAGTGTACAAATGAAAAAGTAAATGAAAGTAACCACATTGTTGCAACTGTAGGTATTCTACAGACTACAGATAAATGCTCATAGGCACTGTTTCTTTCTTTACTGAGGGAAGAAAGGCACCGGGAATAGCAATGTGCCTTAGTTTTTGCCTCGGACAAGAGCATACAATTTGCTGAACAATCACAAGTCGCCAATAAAGATTCAATTAAGATTCTATATGGATTTGTAGAGCCTTTGTGTGCTGTGAAAATTTATGCCCCCTAGTAATGATGTCCTAATTTCCTCCATATAGCTCAGTATAGGCAGATGAAAAGGGGATCCCTGGGAGCTCTAACAATGAGCCAGTTAATGAAGCGACAGCTGGAGCATCAGTCTAGCGCCCCCCATAACATCAGCAACTGGGACACTGGTGGGTCAAGCCTTTTCTTCTTGTTTTACCTCTCAGATCAGCTAATGCCACTTTCTGTGTGTCCCCTCTGCTCTCTCGTGTTAAGGATTAGATGTTTCTCTTGTGTTTTGTGGTTCAAATAATTTTTTTCTTTTAAACCTACGGTAATGAATAAATAAGTCCATTTAAACTTTCCCAGTTCTCTAGAGCCACCTGTCTGTCCGTTTAGGCTGGTCCAACTCTTTCTCCTCTAAGACCCAGATTCCAGATACTAGGTTACCTATCTGGGGGTTAAACGACGTAAATGCCTATAGAAGGGAGTGGAATTATGATTTTATAATGCGGATTAACAAACAGAAACACCAGTTTACCGCTGGTAGGTTTGGGAATATGAGCTCTGTACTTCAGTCGGCAGGGCCACCAGGTTGGACACCCTCATGCTTCTATAGTGGCGTTGCATCTAACCTCAATTTTAAAGTAAGAATTGGCTGCCATGACATGTCTATTTTAAACATGATCACTCTGCATTTTCTAAACTTTGTTACCACGTTCCGAGCTCGCGTACTACTTGCAAGCCTGCTCTTTTGAGTGCCTGCCTTTCGTGTTTCTCTTTTCTAATCACAGGGGCCATTTGAGTTACAAGATGACATATGTGAAAGCACTTTGCAACGTGCATGCACTATGAAAGTGATACAGTTTATTACAGTGGTATGCTCTGGGGACCAACACCTGTACCAGACTATTTTCATGTCTTGGTTTAGTACTTTCTGGCCATAGTTATATGAGATTATTATTTTAATATCCTTCCTTATGGCCGAGAATTATCATGTCTACAAAACCAAAATATTGACATACTGTCATTTTTTCAAAACTATAATCATCACATACATTTTATCTTATCTCCCCCACCCCCATCCATTGTTTTTTTCCGAAAAGGAGAGCTAGATAAATTAGGCCCCCACACCATACCCAAGCCTACATTTAACCAATAGTTCCAACTCTCCTGGCCTTTATAAGGGTTCTTAACATTTTAAAGGTTTCTTGTTTTATCTTCTTTTTGGTGGTAAGTGGTAGTGAAAAATGTAATGGCCCAAAGCCAACAGGCAAGAGAGACAAGGAGAAAGATAGGATAACCAGCCTTGACAGTTGACTGGGTCTAGGTGGAGTCTTTCTGTCCACACCAGAGAGGACTGTGTTTCTCTCTTTATTTATTAACTTTGAGAGTGAGGTGGGGGTGGTGGAGGGGCAGAGAGAGGGAGAGAGAGGGAGAGAGAGAGGGAATCCCACAGTGCAGAGCCCAATGTGGGGCTTGAACTCATGAACCGTGAGATCATGACCTGAGCCAAAATCCAGACTCAGACACTTAACTGACTGAGCCTCCCAGGTGCCCCTCTGTTTCTCCCTCTACTGAGATGAAACTATGTGATTAATTGAGAATGGAAGCATTTGTCTGGTTAGTTCTCTGATAATTTAAAGCCTCCCCCACCCCCCACTTTTGGTAGGTTGAGCTGGGGCTCTGAAGATTATTTTACCATGCTTCTGTTTTCTGTAGCAAGTACCTCAGTCTAAGCTAACCATTCCAGATTCAGACTACAACTGCAACCTAGTTTGATTGACTTAGTAGAGTTATAAAAGGGCAAAAAGATCTCAATGTCAAACCCAAATTTTAATTTTAGAAAATCTACATGATGCCAAATAACCCACTTAACTGAATGTTTCACATTCAGCCAAACTTCAGCCTTGTTCACGTCACTCTGGCTTCTCACTTAATACTCACCATTGACATGCTGCCTGAATTTCTTTCACCCATTTTCCTGGGCTTGTTCTCCATTCTCCAAGTTGGTTCTCTAGCCACCAAGTCCCACTGGAGCGTCATCTCAATACGCCTGTTTTTATTAGTGCCACAAAAAGTTTTCCCCGCATCTAAGACCACGGGAGAATCGATGAATGTAGAGTTCGGTATTAGGTGGTGTGCCACTTTATACTACACGTGTCGACTCAGTGACTCACTGGTCCCCAGAGGAACAAGTCTAATCACGTAGACACTGCGAAAGGCAGTCTAAAACCTGGGTCATGATCGATTCACCTCAGCATGCACCTGCTTGCTCGTTGAATACCTGCCTTTTCTCCATCCGTGCACATCCGATGGTTGCTTCTTTGTCTCATCTTTCATAGGAAACAAGTGTTCCAGAAGCACCACTCCTCCATTTCTTCCCCTGTTCCCTTCTTCCTGTTCCCCAGCCCTCAGTGAAACATCTGCCATGTCCTTGCTACCAGTTCCACATGTTTTCTGTATGACTTTTGTGGCCATTGCCTCAAATGATCACTTATATATTTACTGAGTTGCATAATACATTTATTTCATGGCTGTGACATTAGCCTTTCAGTTGGGTTTTTTTTTTTTTTTCATTTCATATCAAGAGATGATAGTATCTGAGCTTTCTTGGTGAGGAGGTAGAAAATCTGCACTTTTTGGGGGCAGTTTTAGATGCTCTCCTGCTTTTAATTGCACTTCATATACCTGAATGAAAGGTTTGTAGTGAAAGCCCAGACAACCCTCCCCTAACATCTAGGATGTTTCCTGTAAATATCAATAATCAACAATAACAATGACCAAAAAAAAAAAAAAAACGGCCCCAAGAAATTATTTGTTAAATTCTCTGTATTGTGAGTCGTGATAAATTGACCACACTGAAGACTGAAATGTTCTATTTATCCACAGAACAGATACAGCCTGGGAAACGCCAATGCAATGTGCCGATGTGCCTAAACCCTGACCTGGAGGGACAACCATTGAGAATGAGAGGTTAGTTGAGCTGTGGAATCTCAGACTGGATGAGCTGGAAGACATTGTGTATGTCAATCACCCGGTCCCCCAGTGGGGGCTGAAAGCTCTTTTCAGAAGCTCCAGGGAGTGGATACACCCTTTGCTAAAATACCTCCAGGGGCTGGGAATGCATGGCACCTCATCTTTGACCATTATCGACAGAAAGTTCTTCCTTAGGGTGACTTTCTAACAGTTGGGGCCACACAAAACAAGTCTAGTCCCTCACATAATTTTTCAGACATTTGAAAAGAGCATGCATTGCGTATTCCCTCAGTCTTCTCTAGAACACTGTCCCTGGGTCTTTTGGTATTCCTCTTAATACATGTCAGGTGTCTGTATTGTTGTGTAACTTCTCTGAACATGGTCTAGCTTATCTGTGTTCATTCTAGAATGCTGAGATCAGAGATGAATAGCTTCTTTGAAATCTGAAATTGGAAATTGCACCAAATACACACTGGGCTTTATGCTGCTCATTAGGAGGAAGCTGAAGATAAATCTGTGCCAAGATCATCAGAATATGTATTTTCAAAATTCATCTCATGGCTAGTTAATCATTACTTTCGTTCTTTTTCAATTCATAAAGCAAGGTTCACCATCATTTGTAAAAAACAAAACAAAACAAAACAAATAAACAAATGAACTATGACCACATCTCTTAGCTAGCTCCTTAAATCAAGCAGACTTATTATTTAGGACCATATCACTCAGAACCATACCATTCTTCTAATTTTCCTTAGGAACAAGGAGACATTTATCTTTGGCTTTTGCTAATATTCATTGGGCAATGAGTAGCAGTTTTAGCCCCTGTATGCGGTGAGACCCTTCTCACTTACGGGCCTAGGAAAAGCTTTTATGAACAGAAGTCAGGATGGTCAAACAACTCTGGTGCTTATCCATGGTCCAGTGACCAAGTTAGTAGCAGCAAAAACGGAATGAGGTCATGGGAACAAAGACAGAAAGTGAGTCTCTTTCACAGTAAACTGAAGAAGTCCATTGATGTAGCTAAGGGACTGATGGGTACATGTGTGCTTTGAGACAAACCAACACCTTTATAATATCCCCTATCTCTAAGATTCCCAAAGGGGCTTTGGTCAAAATCTCCAGCTTTGGGTTTGGTCTTTGGAGGAAGTCTTCTCTTTATTCAAGTCTCTGAGAACCTTCTAGTTCTGTTCCCAGTTCCATATAGAGTGCACTTTGGGTATTCAGTAAGGGAACCATAGTGGTACTATCCAGAAGTATTGCCCACAACTGGGGGATAATGGGATTGCCTTTAATATTACAGACTTAGTTGTAACTCAGCTCTAACAAAAAGTAGCTGAGGTCTTATAGCTTCCTTTTATGGTTCCCACCTTCTTTTTATACATTAGTCTGCTCCCATATTATTAGCAATATTCAGAAATCCATTGATTCAGCTAATGTTGCCTTATGGGAGCCAGCACCCAATATCTTTTATAGATGACTGCCATAAATATTGCATGACATATTTTGTGTTGTCACGTGAATAAGCAACTTCACAATGCTATTCTCAAAAACACTAAAAATGCTATTGTCTTGGCATTTGTGTTGGGTAATAATTGGCTTGAAACCACCCACATGACTTTGATTCCATCCCTTTTCTTGATTTGAATTGTGATTTCTATTTAATAGTAATTGGTAATAATCTTCTGAAAGCCTTGACTCAAGAGGTTTTTTTTTCCTTTCTTTTTTTTTTTTATTATGAAATTTATTGTCAAGTTCGTTTCCATACAACACCCAGTGCTCATCCCAACAGGTGCCCTCCTCAATACCCATCACCCACCCACCCCTCCCTCCCACCCCCCATAAACCCTCAGTTTGTTCTCAGTTTTTAGGAGTCTCTTATGTTTTGGCTCCCTCCCTCTCTAACCATTTTGTTTTCTTCCCCTCCCCCATGGTCTTCTGTTCAATTTCTCATTCCTAGTAAAACTGTGTATATATCACCAGCTGGTGGGCTGAATTTTTCTACTTTTAGCACAGGCATTTTGGCATCTGGTAGGCATGGCTGTCAATGTCTAAGAAATGTGGAATATTGGACTTCAACCTTCTGTGTTTTGGTTACTTGAAGTGACTTTGTGCTGTTTACCCTAGTGTTTAATGATCAATCATGCCACCTTTTATCTTGACCCAGTTCTTGCCTTTTCTATTATCCATCAGTTTATAGTTATGCTACAATCATAAATACCGTTGCTTCAACTCAAAGCACCATCTTGATGAGAACAACTGGAGATCCTTTTTAATGATACACTTGGGTACAGGTAGGAACGAATGTTACTCAGAAATAGCTGTTAAATATCATAGTAAAATTAGATGCCCATGAGGGACATTTGGAAGTGACATAAAGATGCTTTTAGATACTTTCCTTTGCTGTTTGGGTCTACAGGGCCTCCTGCTTCTCATAAACACACTTTGTAGCCTTTGACCAGGTAAGGGAGTCTGTACAGTGTGGAAGCATCTTGATTCTTCAAAGGCTACAATGCCCTTTTTCTTTTTCTCCCTCATATTGAAATACATTGCCTACTTCACTAGGTCTCTAAAATTTTTACGTTATTTCTTTTCAAAACCAGTTCCCTGAATCATTATTTTTCTCCTATTTATGGGAAGATCATACAATTTTGTTTTGTTTTTCAGCACTGAATTACCAATTCTTGATGAGAAACCGTTTATTTATTTTTTGTAAATGGATCAGTTATTTAATTAGGTTCTTTGTAAGAAATTTAGAACACCGATTTGTGAGGATAAACTCCATTTATTAAGAAAACACAGAAACACAGACTGGAGGTAGCCCTAAAACTGAGGAACAGCTTTGGTTTTTGGCAGAATTTGCGAGTCCGCAGCTTTCTGGGTCAACCTTGCGCTGCCCTGTAACCTTGTATTTCTCTTCCTCCGTGTCGAAGATCTCCCCTTCCTGGTGTTGGGTTTATGCAGCTTCTTCTTGAAGTAAGCTTCAGTGAAACGTTTTGGAATTTTCACACTGCTGACACCAATTTTGGTGGAGGTGGTGATGACAAATTTCTGGTATGTTCCATGCAGAGGAACTTTGATGGAGGGCCAGAGGTCCAGTCACAAATACCAAGTCACTGCTCAGTTGCTTCAGGAAAACCACCCTCTTCCTCTGTGGTGTCCACTGAGGATGATCAAGAAGGTATCAGGAGTGACTCTAGCTCACAGTTTCCTCATGTACTAACTGAAAGGGGTTTTGCTGTGGCTCGACAGCTTTTGAGGCACATCTTCAGTAGGATAATACCTAAGCATTTTGTGAAGTTTAACCACTCGGGTACCACGATTCTTGTCACCACTGACTGGTTTTGTAACAACAGCAAGAGCCTTCTCATTCTTTTTCTTTTCAACCCTCGACTTAGTTGCTGAATACTTCCTTTTGTATGTGGTATTTCTGGAATACATAGCTGATCAGGAATATCTTCCAACTCCTCTGACTAGGACAGGGCTTCCCCTTCTTTGGCGTTTTAGTCTTGCCACCTAGCCCTTCTTAACCTTGCCACCAGCATCAGCCTCCTTGCTTCAGGTTTCTTCTTCTTAGTATCTGGCTTCTCAGCTTTTGCATCCGCCATCTTACAGGACGGGAAAGAAGAGAAATAGATTCTTTAATGGCCCTTGAGATTTTCTGCATTCTTTGCTGTCTGAAAAACTCTCGAGTCCCAGTTATCAGTCTGCAGAACGTGACGTTATCCTGGATTGTTCCTTTGAGATTCTTCTTGGAGTGCCTCGTTTCCACTGTTCCTGGAGAATCAGTCCAGCACTGGCGGTTTCCTTAATAGAGAATGGTCAGCTGGCTCTTTAGATGTACTTATCACTAGAGCATGTTGCCAAGATTCCTGCCTTAGATTTCTTTGAAGGCATCAAAACCCAAAGTTTTAAACTCTGGTATTTATTAGCTGAAGTCACTGGATGATTCCTTCAAAACACTTGATATTTCACTCGTAAATATTTCAGTTTGAAAAATGAAATCTTTTGCTTCAGGGCTTATGATACTAATTTCCAAAGTAGAAAGCTGTTCTGATATTTGATAGCTCAAACACCTCCCCTTACTTAAGTAGAGTTCTGGAATCTTATTCTCTTCTCAAATTGGCAGCATTTTAGGGTTGGTACACATTTGTAATTCGGGAAATGTAGGATCATAAGGACATCTTCCCTTTATGCCTAGAAAATAAGGGCTGTAACTCATTTGAGGGTGCCCTTGAATAGATTTCCCCCTTTTTCCACTTTTGTCTTCGTCCCCTGTTGGTACACCTGAGCTCTTTCTGATGTTCTCCAAGTCAGAAGGCAAAGGGAGAGCTAGGAGTCTAGCTCTTGAAATCCTACAAACAGAAACAAATCGCAGTCTTTCTTGAATTCATTTTACCTTTGAGGGTTTACCACAATGCAGTGTTGCTGATCATGTCACATCCCATGTGATCTTGGGAAGATTTCTAAGAGGAGGATGGGGCTTTTCCTGGCCCCCAGAAACAGACCTTTATTCACCAGGTGTCTCATTGCTGCTCACCCAGGCGCCACGAAATCCAGCCTGCTGTCAGCGCCCAGCATCGTCAGTATGTTTGTGCCGGCACCCGAAGAATTCACGGACGAGCAGCCGACGGTGATGACAGACAAGTAAGCTCACACAGTCATTCCACTCCCCGTGTTTACAGAGTCTGATAGTTCGCTCACCATGGTTGTGAGAAAGCACCAGAGGAGTCATGCAGTGCTTTAAGTCATAATGTGTTCTTCAACTGGCCATAGCCACAAGTGTTCATATGCACTTGTTGTTTTAGAAACGTAGTCTCATTGCACGGACAGCATCTGTTTCTGCCAGGGCACGTTCCTTTTCAGTCCGGACAAAAATGCAAATAATATCCACTTACTGATTATTAGAAGGTTCAGATTGTTAGGATCGGACTCAGTTTGAGACTTGATTCTTATTCCCATCCTGCCAGCAGTATCCTTTCTCTGAATCCCAAACTAGTAAGGTCACCTCTCAGTTTGTCGGCCTTCAATATCCCCAGATTTCTTCTGGGATAAAGTGCAAATGCCTTTGATCATAATAAAGGCCCTTTAGATTGTGAAGGTACGGCCTTACCACTCCTCACCGGGAGCTCTTTCCCCAGCCCCTTCCCCTTCTCCAGAGCATGCCTGATGTGTTCTCCCGTCTGTGGTTACATAGGTGCCCTTCTCTCTGGACTTTTTGTGCCTGGTGAACAACTATTCATGCCTCAGGACCCAGCTAAAGGCAAAGTGTCCCTGACTGCACAAGGCAGAATTCATCATACCATTGTCCTAATCTCCATAGTATTTACTACATCTCTCTATTCTACCGCTTACCACATTGTATTTTGATTATTTAGTTGCTTATACACATGGGTTCTTTAATTGAGTAGGAGTCCCTTAGGGGCCTGGGACTCTTTCTTCTGTATTTTATACTCTAAGCTCCCTATACCTTGCCTGGCACACAGGTGCCTGTTCAGTGAGTATGGTAAAGAATAAGACTTGCAGGATTCCAAGTTTGGTGGCATGTCAGGTAGCTTGGGATAAAGGGAGGAAGAGTGTGTGTTGTCAGGGGCCGGCGTGAAGATCCGTGCAGCTGGCCACAGCCAGCGGTCATTACTGAAGAAGTGAAGGTGTCCACCGTGAAGAGCTGCCTTGGAATGTCCACGTGGGGAGCACCTCGCTGCGTGAGGAGGGCTCTTCTTGGCTCCTCCTTCGGTACAATGTCCCCATTTGTGTACTCCTCCATGTCCCAATCTTTGTGTGCACTCCGTTTCTCTTCTTTCTCAGTTCCAAATGTGAATCCTCTATTTTCAAAAAGGTCCGTTTGCCAGGGACTTCATGATTTAATTTTTTTTTTTTTACATTTATTTATTTTTGAGAGACAGAGTGAGACAGAGCGTGGGTGGAGGAGGGGCAGAGAGAGAAGGAGATACAGAATCTGAAGCAGGCCCCAGGCTCTGAGCTGTCAGCACAGAGCCCGACGCAGGGCTCGAACTCACAAACCGTGGGATCATGACCTGAGCCAAAGTTGGACACTTAACTGACTGAGCCACCCAGGCGCCTCCAGGGACTTCATATATATAGTTTGCATTTAGGAAGTTCCTAAATAAGTTTGTGCTAGTGATTGCGCTCTAGTTCACTCGCTCTTCCCAGGAGGCTTTTCCCTTCACTTTGTAAAGCTGACTAGCTGCGGCTGAATAGAAGGGCTGTGGCTTTGGTTGAGATGAACTAAATTGAACCTACATTAGACACTACAAAGAGCAATAAGTTGGAAGGCACGTAGGAGCAGGGGCCATTGTGTTTTTACACACTACACTGAATAGGCGTGGGGAGCTCGTAAGGCTGATCTGAGTGGTAGAGAAGAGACTATGATCCAGACTGCCCAGGTTTTCTAGAGTGTTCTCTTGGCTTAACCCCCCTATCCTGCCTCCACAAATGGGACATTTTTCAAGCTGACAGCTTAGGAAAGCTTCCATTTGTGCCTAAGGCATTTTTCTTTTCAACAAATGAAAAAAATATCTAGTTACTGACTATCTCTAGCAATAACTTTACATGCACGAAATCCCTCAACCAGAAGCTCCAAACTGTTATTCTGATTGGCACTCACTGTGGGCCAGATGCTTGTGAGTTGAATCTTTTCAGTGATTTAAAGAACCTTCCTGATTTCCGCCGTGTGTGCTATTTCTGTGTCTACAGTGAGGGTGGCATTGGAGTCTACTATTGATTATGAGAGTGGGACCGCATTAAATAGCAGACTTTCGGGGACTTTGGGGACTTCTCCAAGACTCACCAGAAATGGCTGTATATACTTTGTTATGTCTTGGAAACATTGCCGGCTTTTGTGGACAGCGTTCCTCTGTTTTCTTTGCAGATGCCATGACTGTGGGGCCATTCTTGAAGAATATGACGAGGAAACCCTTGGGCTGGCCATTGTGGTCCTTTCCACATTCATTCACCTAAGCCCAGACTTGGCAGCCCCGCTGTTGCTGGATATAATGCAGTCTGTGGGAAGGTGAACATCACTTGTGTTTTCGGTGGGGGGGAAGGGGCCTTATTCAGTCTACAGCTTGAAATAAAAACGATCAGTTCAGAAGCAAAACATTCAGTAACCTTATAGGTGTTTGATATTTGTGGGATCAATGCAGATTAATTTTAAAAACTGAATGGACCAAACTTTTGATTGAATGCCCTAGCTGTGTTGGTCATGAGTCACAATGTCACTGTGCCAGGATAAAGCTAGAGGAAACTGCACTAAGAAAAGTCTAATATTTGTTGCCCTCAATGACTGCATAGGCTGGTGTGCAGAATAGTACTCAGAATTGTGCACAGTTCATGGTTAAACAGTTTACAAGTTTGAGATATTCTTATTAGATATTCTTTAGATATTATTATTTGTAAGATTTAGATATTATTATCTTTCTTTACCTATTTTAAGATGAGTTCTCAAGGCACTTTGAAATCTTGGAGCATTGTCACATGAGGGGAAGTTGGGAGTGTAGTTTCACACTTCTGACTCAGAAAAGGGAAGGATGCACATATTTTGGGCTGAAAGCCCCACTGAAGGGAGATTAAACTTAATCTACTTTGAGAATGTTCATGTTAAGAAAACTCCACTTAGTGGATAGGACTTTTGAAGAAAAGTGACGTGCTTCATGGATATAAGTGAAGTTCACATTCAGTAACAAATTGTAGTCCTAGCATGCACAGCTTATCGGAGAGGACCGGATTAAATTCTGCACGAATGTATTAAGTTTCTGGTGTGTGCTGGCACAAAGCCAGGTGCTTCAGGCTGTGGGCATTAGACCCAGCCCTTGCCCTGAAGCCTTTTATGGCTTAGTTGTTGAAGAGCTCAGTGATGTACGGAATAACTGAGGAGCCATACAAGATAGGATGTGATTAAGAGCTGTAACAAGTGGTGCACGTAGTAAGTGCTATAGAAGTTCAGGATGGAAACAATTTCTTAGGGAAGGTCTCTATGGAGGAGGTAGGGAAAAACCAGGATTCTGCAAATTCCTGGTATTCGAGGCAGGGAAAGAACATAAATTGTAATGGAGCTAAAAGTTGGTCTTTTTTTTCTTTTTAAGAAGAAATGCTGATTTCAAATGAAAGACAAACAGGAAAGCATTAAAAAAAAAACCCTCAACCCTTAACATTCCTTCCCCAGATTTTTCCGTAGTGTCCTTAGGAAGTGTATATCCTTAGGAGATGGTATAACTATTGTGCCTCTGATACCTAGAAATAACCAGTGTGCAGTGATGAACAGTGGGTGATAGATAGATAAGAAAAGATGAGTTAATCTCATTACGTCCTTGATTTTAACCTAATGATAGCAATTATGGAACAAATGTACCAGCTGTGGAATTGAGAGTTTTTATTTATGCAAGGTCATGGTTCTTACCATCAGTACTTTTCAGATGTAGGTCAGATAGCATTATTGGTCTGATCTGTTATCATCTCCTTGAAATAGCTGGTCTAAGTTGTAATTGATATATAGAGGGGTTTTATTTCATTTTTGTTTAACATAAATGAGAATAAACCATGTTCAAGCATTGCCAGCTGCTGGATGTAAAGAAGTGAGCTTTGAAGGTAAGTGAAGGAAAAACAGTAGCAGATATATTTTTACCTGCTCACATATACATATATTTAAATCTCTACCTCCTTTGGGTAGACTAGCAGGAGACGCGGTGGGGGGGGGGGGGGGATCACTTAAAGCAGCTGCCACAGTCCTTAGCAACCTAAGCCTGATCTCCAAACCTACCAGGAAATGGATTCAGTCGTCACCTGATTCAGGGCTTCCTTGCATGCCTTAATTCCAGATGAGGTAATGTGGATTTACGAACACTTAGTTTATTTGTGTTAGTCCCACAGGAACTATTCCCAGGGTGTTCTAAGAGTATGTATAGTAAGCTCAGCATTTATCACCCAAGGCTGTCTGTGATTCTGTAGCTGGCTCTCTACTTAGCTCCCCCTTAAAACTTACCCACCCCCCTTTTTTTAGATATAGCCATCAAGATTGCATTTGCTGCACCCTTAATGACTGTTTATTTCATTTGCCAGCACTTATTGATTCGTTGTAGTGTCATTAAGCAAAGCAACGGGGAGCTGTGTCTTGTGTTAGGGGTTGCTAGACCCTCCTCTCCAGATGCATTCTTGCCTGGGCGCTCTCTTGTGGTCTTAAATACATCAACTCTTTAGCATCTCCTCATTTGTTTCTTCAGTGTCTTACTGATGAAGACACGTTTTTCTAAACCCACCAATTTAGTGGGCTTAGATATTCTCTTTCTTACTATGCATATAGAAGATCTCCATGTGTATGAACCATATAATGACAAAAAATTACGTTATATATTGATTACTTAATACATTTCTCTTCTCAATATGTCATTTAGTTGATTAATGACAGATTAGTTGACAGAGACCCCTATTGCCTGTTTTACTCTCTTAGAGAGGCTTTTATAGTTTGTGGTTAGTTTGTGGTTACGTTTCAGAGGTGGAACACAAAGAAATGAATTTTGAGTTAATATGTAAAGAGACAGACTGGGTCAAATGCTGTCCTGATTATCTGTCTAACCTGGCTGTAAAGGCCAATTTGTAGATTGGCTGGGTGATATATTAAACCAAATTTAACTCTGTGCATCTCCGTGGAAACATCTGATTTGGTGCAGAAAGCGGGTCTCGGGAACTGGGCTAAGCTGAACCCGGGAGACTGACCACCACGTGGCTCTGTCCATAAGCAAGGGAATTGCCAACAGTTTTTCTTGTCTCCCCATCTGAACTGGGGCCACAATGGGTCCTACTGCAGTACTCATACATTTCGTCATGAAAACTTAAGATATTCATGTAACTCTGTTTGCTTTTCCTAGATTGGCATCCAGCACTACTTTTTCCAATCAAGCAGAAAGGTAAGGTGCCAAAGTGAGCCCAAATCTCACGTTCTTTTTGTCCCCTGTGCATGTTCATCCTGTTTCTAAAACACCAGAGGGTGTACCACGGAGGGAATATTGTTAGGTTCACTGCAGCCCCAGAGAGCATTCATTCATTTTCTGTGCATGCCTTTATTCATTCATTCATTCATTCACCCACTCATGCATTCACCCATTTAATTTTATTATTTATTTATTTTTTCATACATGCACTCATTTTAGTCAACAGTACTTATTTTAGGTCCACTCTGTAGCAGGCACTGTGCCAGGTACTTAGGTTTCAACTTGGGGCAAAAGTGACATGATTCCTTTCCTCGTGGGGCCTACAGTCTGCCTGGGAGGTGAACAAGAAGAAAATATTTGCGCAGATGTATGATTGTAAACAGTGCTTAGTGCTATGAACAGAGACCATATAACATTCAGTTATTCAGTAAGTACGTATGGAGTGACCACTAGGAACTGAGGGTACCAGTTAACTAAACAGCAAGCCTGGTTCTCCTGGAACTTCTGCTCCAGTTGAGGAGGCAGACAATAAGCAAATTAACAAACAAGAAAACTGATCATGTAACTTAGTATCATTCAGTGCTAAACGCTATGAAAAATAATCAGTTAAGTCTAGGAGATAGAGAACAACCAGAGGTGGTATTTTGGATGTAGTAGCAGTCAAGGACAGCCTCTTTAAGGAAGTGGTATTCAAACAAAACCTGAAAAAGGGGGAGAGTGATCCAGGTGGCAACTTATAGAAAGAATGTTCCGGACAGAGGAAACAGCAAATGCAAAAGTGTAAGTCAGGAAAGTGCCCAGGATATTTGGGGAACAAGACTAAGGCAGGCTGGATCAGAGTGAGTGGGGAGAAGGGGTAGGAGAGGAGATGGACGAGGTGACGGTGAGGCTGGCCGGGTAGGGCCCAGGAGGTCATTGTAAGGAGTTAGGACTTTAACTGGGAGAAACCGGGGGGGGGGGGGGGGGGGGGGGGGGTGGGGGGGGGTGGGCGGGGCGCGGGTGCGACATGACTTAACTTGTGTTTTGAAAAGATCACTCCAGCTTCTGTGTTGAAAATAGGTCATGCATGGGGCGCCTGGGTGGCTTGGTCGGTTGAGCGTCCGACTTCAGCTCAGGTCATGATCTCACGGTCCGTGAGTTCGAGCCCCGCGTCGGGCTCTGGGCTGACGGCTCAGAGCCTGGAGCCTGTTTCAGATTCTGTGTCTCCCTTTCTCTGTGCCCCTCCCGTGTTCAAGCTCTGTCTCTCTCTGTCTCAAAAATAAATAAACGTTAAAAAAAAAAGAAAAAAAAAAGAAAATAGGTCATGCAGGAAAGCGGGTCAGGGGTGGAAACAGAGGAGCCAGTGTGGAGCCCATTTCAGTGGTGCAGGTGCAAGCTAATAAAGTGAGAAGAGGTCCCATTAAGGATATATTCAGGAAATATTCTTCAAGTCAAGCCAACAGAATTCACTGATAGACTGGATGTTGGGTGTGAGAGAAAGAGAGAAGGCAAGAATGACTCCCAGGTTCTGGTCCAAACAGTTGGGTAGATGTGTGTGCCGTTTACTGAGATGGGAGATGGGTGGGTGTATATGAGGCAGAGCTGAGGTAGTCTAGGTAATGGGAGGAAGGGAGGAGAGACAGGCTTCCCTTAAGGAGCGATGTTTAAACTAAGATCTGATTGTTTCCTTTGCAGTGCAGAAGCTTTTTATCTTCATGAGGTCCCAATAGTTCATTTTTGCTTTTAATTCCCTTGCCTTTGGAGATATGTCAAGTAAGAAATTGCTGCAGCTGAGGTCAGAGAGGTTTTTTCTTGCTTTCTTCTCTAGGGTTTTGATGGTTTCCTGTCTCACATTCAGGTCCTTTATCCATTTTGAGTTCATTTTTCTGAATGGTGTAAGAAAGTGGTCTAGTTTCATTCTTCTGCATGTTGCTGCCCAGTTCTCCCAGCACCGTTTGTTAAAGAGACTGTCTTTTTTCCATTGGATATTCTTTCCTGCTTTGTCAAAGATTAGTTGGCCATACTTTTTGTGGGCCCAATTCTGGAGTCTCTACTCTATTCCATTGGTCTGTGTCTGTTTTTGTGCCAATACCATGCTGTCTTGATGGCTACAGTTTTGTAGTAGAGGCTAAAATCTGGGATTGTGATGCCTCCTGCTTTGGTCTTCTGCAATATTACTTTGGCTATTCAGGGTCTTTTGTGGTTCCATACAAATTTTAGAATTGCTTGTTCTAGCTTTGAGAAGAATGCTGGTGGAATTTTGATTGGGATTGCATTGAATGTGTAGATTGCTTTGGGTAGTATTGACATTTTAACAATATTTGATCAACAAAACTAAAAGGCAATGAACGGAATGGGAAAAGATATTTGCAAATGACATATCAGACAAAGGGCTAGTATCCAAAATCTATAAAGAACTCACCAAACTCCACACCCGAAAAACAAATAATCCAGTAAAGAGATGGGCAGAAAACATGAGTAGACACTTCTCTAAAGAAGACATCCAGATGGCCAACAGGCACATGAAAAGATGCTCAATATCACTCCTCATCAGGGAAATACAAATCAAAACCACACTGAGATACCACCTCACGCCAGTCAGAGTGGTTAAAATGAACAAATCAGGAGACTATAGACGCTGGTGAGGATGTGGAGACACGGGAACCTTCTTGCACTGTTGGTGGGAATGCAAACTGGTGCAGCCGCTCTGGAAAACAGTGTGGAGGTTCCTCAAAAAATTAAAAATAGATCTACCCTATGACCCAGCAATCGCACTGCTAGCAATTCACCCAAGGGATCCAGGAGTGCTGATGCATAGGGGCACTTGTACCCCAATGTTTATAGCGGCACTTTCAACAATAGCCAAATTATGGAAAGAGCCTAAATGTCCATCAACTGGTGAATGGATAAAGAAATTGTGGTTTATATACACAATGGAATACTACTTGGCAATGAGAAAGAATGGAATATGGCCTTTTGTAGCAACGTGGATAGAACTGGAGAGTGTAATGCTAAGTGAAATAAGTCATACAGAGAAAGACAGATACCATATGTGTTCACTCTTGTGTGGATCCTGAGAAACTTAACAGAAGACCGTGGGGGAGGAGAAGGGGAAAAAAAAAAGTTAGAGAGGGAGAGAGCCAAACCATAAGAGACTCCAGAATAAACTGAGGGTTGATGGGGGGTGGGGGATGGGCATTGAGGAGGGCACCTGTTGGGAGGAGCATTGGGTGTTGTATGGAAACCAATTTGGCAATAAATTTTATATTAAAAAAAATAAACTAAGATGTGCAAAAAATGAGTTGCGTTTAACCATGCAAATCGCTATGGAAAAAGCATGTGCACAGGTCTGAAGGTGGTGAAGAACAGATTGTGTAGGGAGAGTCACGGAAAGTCCAGTGTGGCTAGAGCACAGACATGTGAGCTCTTGCTGAGATTGGCTTGCCAGTGTATACGGGCTTATAAACCATATTAAATATCTTGGGCTTCTACTAGCCGCAGTGGGAAGCTGCTGAAAGATTTTTATGCAGCAGGGATGTGTGTGTGAAAGACTACTTTGGCTGCAGTGGGGAGGAAGAACCAGAGGAGAGCAAGAGTAGGTACTGTGTGTGACTCTGG
This sequence comes from Lynx canadensis, assembly GCF_007474595.2. Lineage (NCBI taxonomy): Eukaryota > Metazoa > Chordata > Mammalia > Carnivora > Felidae > Lynx > Lynx canadensis. The sequence continues at coordinate 135,917,793 of NC_044308.2, forward strand.
ACACACTTAATCTCTCTGCTTTAGTTTTCTCATCTATAAAAGAGGGATACCAGTGCATGGCCTTGTTAGGTCACAGGGGTATGTGCTGTGAGGTCCCAGTGAAAGAGTATATGTGTTAGCATAACTGTACCAACCCCTACAACCATAAGACGGTGCTGTTGTTACTGTACTTCTGTAACTCTTGGTTTTAGGAATATTTGCTCCTCTTTTTTATGCTCCTTTATAGATTTTTTTAAAACTTTTCCCCCCTAACATTTTATTGTAAAAACTTAAATATACTGCAAAGTTGGAAGAACTTAATAGTGAACACTCATATATATACATGTCACCTAGATTCTACAATGAACATTTTACCCACTTTATCCTATATCCAACCATCTCTCTCTCCTTCTACCCACCCATCATCAATCCATTTTATTTTTGGATGCATTTCAAAGTCAATTTCAGATATTAGCATACTTCCCCCATACATCCTTCAGCAAAGTTATCACTGACTGAAGTTTGATTTTAAGATTTTTTTCCTTAGGGGCGCCTGGGTGGCTCAATCAGTTAAGCAATCGACTTCAACTCAGGTCATGCTCTCATGGTTTGTGGGTTCGAGCCCCACGTCAGGCTCTGTGCTGACAGCTCAGAGCCTGGAGCCTGTTTCAGATTCTGTGTCTCCCTCTCTCTCTGACCCTCCCCATTCATGCTCTGTCTCTCCCTGTCTCAAAAATAAATAAACGTTAAAAAAAATTAAGATTTTTTTCTTTTGATGCAAAATTTACCTACTAGAGAGTATGCATATCTTACGTGTACATTTCACTGATTTTTGACAAATACATACCCCTGCATAACCTAAATCCCCGTCAAGATGTAGAACATTACCATCACCCCCAGAAAGTCCCCTCATGCATCTTCCCAATTCCCACCCACATAGGCAAATACTAGCCTTACTTTTTTTTCCACCATAGAGCTTTATATAAATGGAATCATACAGCTTGTGCTTCTTTGTGTCTGAGCTTTTTTACTTAGCATAACGTTTTTGAGATTCATCCATGTTGTTGCCTGTATCAGTAGTTTGTTTCTTTTTTTTAGAGCTAAGTACTATCCCATACTTTATTTATTTATTCTCCTGTTGATGGACATTTGCATTGTTTCCAGTTTGGGGCTATTATAAATAAAGCTGTTGTGGCCATTATACAAGTCTCTTTGGAAACAAATGCTTTTATTTCTCTTAGATAACTACCCAGGAATGGAATTGTGGGGTTCCTGGATGGGTGTATGTTTTATTTTATAAGATACTAGCAGATCGTGTCTTTAAAGTGGTTGTGCCATTTTGGTATTCCCACCAGTAATGTATGAGACTTCTGGTTGTTTGACATCCTTACCAAAATTTGGTGGTGTTAGTCTTTTTAATCTTAACCATTCTTGTGGGTATCTTATTATACTTTAAATTTGCATTTCTCTGGTGACTAATGCTGTTGAATATATTATCAAGTGCTCTTCAAGACCCTCTGTAAGTCTTCTTTTGTGAGTGTCTGTTGGAATCTTTTGTACATGTTCAACTGGGTTGAGTTGTAGGACCTTTTTATATGTCCTAAATACCAGTCCTTTATTAAATATGCCCTGAGAATATTTTCACCCACTCTGGTGCTTACCTGTTCCTTTTGTTAATATATTTTTTGATGAGATGTTTTCAATTCAGGTGAAGACTACTGTGTTAAAATTTTTAAACAATTTATGACTATTTATTTCTTCCTGTTATCTTTGCCTGTCCTCAAATCAAGAAGATATTCTCCAGTATTTTCCTTTAAAAGTTTTATGGTGTAAGCATTTATATTTAGCATTTATATGATCAGTCTCAAATTAATTAAAAAAATTTTTTAAATATTTATTTATTTTTGAGAGACAGAGAGAGACAGAGCACAAGTGGGGGAGGGGCAGAGAGAGAAGGAGACAGAATCCAAAGCAGGCTCCAGGCTCCAAGCTGTCAGCACAGAGCCCGACGTGGGGCTTGAACTCACGAACCGTGAGATCATGACCTGAGCCGAAGTCAGTTGTTTCACCGACTGAGCCACCCAGGCGCCCCTCAGATTAATTTTTATGTATGGTGTGACGGTAGGGGTTGAAGTTCCTTTTTATCCATGTAGAAACCTAATTATTTTAGCACCATTAAAAGAAATGACTTTCTCTTTCCCCACTGGATCACTTTGGTGTTGGTTGAAATCAAACAGCCACATTAGGGTTGATCTACTTCCAGACTCTATCCTGTTCCGTTTATCTGTATGTTAACTCTTAAGCTGGCATCAAACTGTCTTGATTACTATAGCTATACGATAGGTCTTGAAGTCTGATAGTATGAATCTTCCAACTTGGCTCATTTTTTTCAAGAAGATTGATTTGGATGTTATAAATTTATCAAATTTCCATATGCATTTTAGAGTAAGCTTCTCCATTTGGGGGAGAAAAGCCTGTGGGGATTGTACTGAAACTATAAATCAATTTGGGGATAACTGCACAAAAATACTGAGTCTTTCAATTCATGAATATGGTGTATATTCTCATTTTATTCAGTCTTTTTTGTTTGTCTCAGCAGTGTTTGGTGGTTTTCAGCGTAGAGGTTTTGCACATCTTTTGTTAAATTTATTCCCAAGAATTTTGAGTGTTTTAAAGCCAACATAAATGGAATTTTTAAAAATTTTCCAACTTTTTTTGCTGCTGGTGTATAAATATGCAATTGAATTTTTATGTTAACATTGTAATGTAATAATCTGGGTTCACTTACTAGTTGTAGTCATTGCTTTTTAAGATTTCATAGAATCTAAAAGCATTTGTATATAAAAAAAAGTCAGATCTGCAAATAGTGACAATTTCACTTCTCTCTGATTTTCATGCCTTTTATTTTCTTATTGTCCTATTGTAATGGCTAGGATCTCCAGTAATAATAAAGATGTTAGTGAGTTTCCTTGCCTTGTTCTGCTCTACCAGAAAAACCTTTGGTATCTCACCATTAATTATGCTTGCTGTAGGTGTTCATAAATGCTCTTCACCAGACTGATGATGTTTGCTTTTATTTCTAATTTGCTGAGAGTTTTTATCATGAATGGGTGTTAAATTTGTCAGATGCATTTTCTGTATCTATTGAAATAACTGTATGGCTTTTGCCCTTTATTCTTTATTTTTATTTATTTATTTATTTCAATTATATCTTATTTCATTCATTCATTCATTCATTCATTCATTCATTCTCAAGTTGGTTAACATACAGTATAGTCTTGGCTTCAGGAGTAGAACCCAGTGATTCATCATTTACATATAATACTCAGTGCTCATCACAACAAGTACCCTCCTTAATGCCCATCACCCATTTAACCCACCCCCCCCAAACCCCCTACCCTCATCAATCCTCAGTTTGTTCTCTGTATTTAAGAGTGTCTTATGGTTTGCCTCCCTCTATGTTTTCATCTTATTTTTCCTTCCCTTCTCCTATGTTTATCTGTTAAGTTTCCCAGATTCCACATATGAGCGAAATCATATCTGTCTTTCTCTGACTGGCTTATTTTGCTTAGCATAACCTTTCAGTTCCATCCGTGTTGTCGCAAATGGCAAGATTTCATTCTTTTTCATTGCTGAGTAGTATTCCAGTGTGTGTGTGTGTGTGTGTGTGTGTGTGTGTGTGTGTGTGTGTGTTCTCTTGATCCATTCATCAGTTGATGGACATTTGGGCTCTTTCCATAATTTGGCTGTTGTTGATAGCACTGCTATAAACACTGGGATGCATGTGTCCCTTCGAATCAGCATTTTTGTATCCTCTGGATATATTCCTAAAAGTCCAATTGCTGTGTCATAGGGTAGTTCTATTTTTAATTTTTTGAGGAAACTCCACACTGTTTTCCAGAGTGACTGCACCAGTTTGCATTCCTGCCAATAGTGCAACAGGGTTCCCCTTTCTCCACCGCCTCACCAACATCTGTTGTTAACTGAGTTGTTGATTTTAGCCATTCTGACTGGTGTGAGATGGTAACTCATTTATTTATTTGTTTGTTTGTTTGTTTATAGAGAGCACATATGTGCAAGCAGGGGAGGGACAGAGAGACAGGGAGAGAGAGAATCCTATGGAGTCTCCATGCCTACTACAGAGCCTGGCACAGGACTCAATCTCATGACCCTGGGATCATGACCTGAGCTGAAATCAAGAGTCAGATGTGGAACCTACTGAGCCTTTTATTCTTTAATATGTTGAATTCCATTGATTGGATTTTGAATATTAAGACCTTCTTACATTCTTGGGATAAACTCTATTTGGTCATGGACCATCATCCTGTTTATAGTTGGATTCAGTGTCCATGAAGACTGTTGGTTTAGTTTAGTTTACTTTAGTTTTGTAATGACTTTATCGGATGTTAGTTCTAGGGCTATGCCAGCCTCATAAAATAAGGTGGGAAGGGTTCCCTCCTTCCCTAATTTTTGAAAGAGTTTGTGTGAGTTTGGTGTCATTTCTGAATGAAGAATGTTTTTGACCTGTGAGTTTGAATCAGCATTTCTGGGTAGCATAATAACAGTTTAGGTAAAAGGGACTTTTTACCACCGACCTATTCGGGCTCTTTGATTTTTTTCTTCTTTCTTCCTTTGGTAACTCACTGTCTAATCACCTCTGGAAACATCCTTCCTGATCCTTTGGTCTCTGGGGCCACATATCACCTCTTGGCTCCCTGTTTTCATGGGCATAAGTGATGTGGAGGGTGGGGATCGACTGCACAGATCAAAGCCCTCTCCTTTCTGTAAGTACCAGCTCAAGGCACCCCAAGAAAAATTGTCCTGTCTCCCATTAGGTATGAACATTTCTCCCTCCCTGCATTTTCCCTCAGATCAGCTCTCTTTAGCTAATGACCCTTCGTGGGAGGATCTTGCTGATAATCTCATCCCGGTTTTCATCCTGACTCTGCCATTTTCTGGATGTGTAGCCTTCGCGGGTCACATTTTCTCTCTGGGCCTCAGAACCTTCATCTGTACTCTGGGGTGGCTGGAAGAATTAGTCTGGCACCCCTCTGACATTTCCTGGTTCTCTCTTTCTAGAAGTTTCTTATTAACAGGGATTCTGTGCAACTGTCGTATTTCATCTCACTGATGAAAAAAACAGTGGGATATTCCATAAGAGGACTGGTGTGTAAATGCCTGAACTCTAAATAAGCCAGTACAGAGGGGCGCCTGGGTGGCTCTGTGGGTTGAGCATCAGACTTCAGCTCAGGTCATGATCTCACTGTTTGTGAGCCGGATCCCCCGCCTCAGGCTCTCTGTAGTCAGCACAAAGCCCACTTTGGGATCCTTTGTCCCCTACTCTCTCTGCCCCTCCCCCACTCATGCGCTCTCTCTCGCTCTCTCTCTCTCTCTCTCTCTCTCTCTCAAAAATAAACATTAAAAAAAATAAACAAATACAGAAATACCTAAGCTCACGCTGGTTGCCCCATGAGTCCTTGTCTTTTCTCTCCCCATTCACCCCCCAGCATGATGGTTCCCGGCAACGCAGCGGGGGTGGCCAAGCAGTTCCTACGCTGCATCTTCCATCAGCTGGCCCCCAACGGCATCTTCCCACAGCTGTTCCAGAGCACTATCAAAGGTAATTCCTCCACAGGGAATCCAAACACCACAAACATGGCTACTCGCTGAAACCCCAATGCTTCTAAATCTGACTGTTGACTTTCCAGATGGGACTTTCTTACGGACCTTAGCCACGTCTCTCATGGACTTCAATGAGCTGAGCTCTCTCGCTGCTCTCAGTCAGCTCTTGGAGGTAGGTTTGCTTTGATGACTGTCTAAGCCCCCGCCGAAATCACAGCTGAGGAAGAAGGCCTGTCATTTAACTGAGAAATTAAATTTAAACTAAGTATTAACACATGTCCAATTAATCTTAAATTCTTTAAATGTTTAAAATTAATTAAAAATAAGAATTGCCAACGCATGGAAGAGTGCCAGTTGGACGTTGCTGTTGTGTGTGGATTGACTGTTTATTTAAAGCTCCTTGGGCACCCTCAACTGAGGGGTGGATGGCAGCTGTTAAGCGCTCACCTGCACTGAGCTTTCAGGCTTTCCAAATGCGCAATGGGTGGAGCCGTGTGCACTGTATTGCGAGACTTGGATTCTGCTTATTTAGCGTGAGGTTTTGGATTCAGGTCCTGCTTCTGTGCTCAGTCATGAAACGACCTCAGTTCTCAGCTCCATTGCCGGTTCGTATCCGGACGCTTGGGTTCACGTGTCAGGTCCTCTGCTTTGTAGCATTCTCAGTTAGCTTGCAGTGTTGGCCAATGGCCCTATAAACTTCGCTGCTTCTGTAGTCATTACTCTCAGGCTTTGGCCAGTGGAGTTTCCAGCAAGCATCGTTCATTGTGTCTTCTTAGCACCTAACCACACCAACTGCAGATCCTTAAAATGTGTTTCTTATTTCTTACTCACATTTCACCTTCTCCCACTGAATTAAAAGTCACAGTTTTTCCCGTTTGTCCGAATTTTTTGATTCTTCTCTGTTCACCTCCTGCCAATTACAATGAATAGCCTATATAGTAGGCACACAACACATGTTTAATCCGTGAATGTGTGATTTTTAAAGCTGATCTTCGACAAATAGCTCTCTGAATCCCCAAGCTGTTTCAGCAGTTGATTGCCTATGCTTTTGTGTTTTTAGGGTCTAAATAACAAAAAGAATTTACCAGCAGGGGGTGCTATGATACGCTGTTTGGAAAACATTGCTACCTTCATGGAAGCTTTGCCCATGGATTCTCCTAGCAGCCTCTGGACCACAATCAGCAACCAGTTTCAGACGTTTTTTGCCAAGCTGCCTTGTGTTTTGCCTCTAAAGGTAAGCTGAGTCCAGGATTTCATCTGCAATTGTGATCTTACAGTTTGCAGACCATCTGCTTACAGAGATTTGATGTTTCATAAAGGGCTGTAAGGAATCTCTGTTAGCCACAGAGTGCAGAGCATTCTGTAGCTTGCTGTCTCCAAGTGTTACAGACTTAAAAAGCAAAATGTGTTAGGCATTTTGACGTAGTGATTTCATGTTTCCAGTTGATTTTTAAAAATCAGGAAGATAGTAGTAGATGGTGTTTAGCTAGAAATTTTTTTTCAATAAATGCGTAAGTCAGTAAGTACATAGTTTTGTCTAAAAGGAGAGTAGACATACCATGTAAAGCTAAATTTCAGAGAACTAAAGGGAAGTGATTGTTTACGTGTTTGTGAGTAAAGTACTTACTTGCAAGGCCAAGGTGATAATTATGTTTCTGTTTGGCTGCCTTACCACTACCACCATTGCCCCCTCCCTGTGGCCACCATACCACTTTCCAAGAATACACACACAATTACCTAGCTGTGAATCTCGTGACCTAAGGAGCATTTTTGACATGAGTCCATTAAATGCAGAAGCAGGACTCTATACTGTTAAAGCTGGAAGAGACCTATAAAAACCATCCCTTTCCAATGCCCCCCATTTTCCAGATAGGGGACTGCAAAATCAGAGAGGTGGTGGCTATGTGAGGATTAGAACTCAAGACTCTTGACTCCTGACCCAGTGCCCTCTCCACTAATAGTCTCCTAGAGTCCTTCTACAGCAGGGGCGAATTGAAGGCATCTAGTCTCTGTAGTAGGGAGAAAGGAGGTGGCTGTTAGTGGTCGTTTCTATGTCTTTGAACTTCATTTGCTCCATGAGCTTTTTGAGCTTTATGCAGATCACAGAAATATTCAACTCACAATAAAATCAATCACTTGTTGATCTGACAAGTGAAGTTACATGTTGGTAGCACCGTTTCTCCAATGAGTATTACATGTATATAAAATGTTTTATAAAGATGAACCACCCCCTGGGGCACCTGGGTAGCTCAGTCAGTTAAGCGTTTGACACTTGGTTTTGGCTCAGGTCATGGGCTCCACACTGACAGTGCAGAGCCTGCCTGGGATTCTCTTTCCCTCTCTCTCTGCCCCTTCCTCTCTCTCTCCCTCTCTCTCTCTCTCCCTCTTTCTCAAAAATAAATAAATAAACTTAAAAAAAAAAAAAAAAAAAGATGGACCACCCCTGATAATGCCTTTTTCCAAATTGGCAGATTTGGAATATGTGACCCCAAAATGGGTCTGTAAGGATAATTCAGGGACCCTTAGCTTGGTGTGTGCTGTTTTCTTTGAGTTGGAAGTTACTGTGACAAGTGGAAATTCTGAAATCTTTACCATCTCTCACATCCTATGATCCTATCTGCTCACAAATATAGAGTAGCTGAGTAAATCCAAGCAAAGAGGGTTAGTACTGTACTTTGAAACCATGTGGTATATAGATACTGTACATATACATGTAGAAGATTAAGTGATGCATTTTAACACGGCCACATGGAGCCTCCCTAGGACCAAGAGCCATTCAGGGCTGTTCATTGCATAAAGCCACACACTTGAAGAGAAGGGGTGAGTCAGGCATGGCAAATTCACATGCCTGTCGGTTGATACGATCATCAAAATATTTAACTTGATCACTGACCAATTGGAAGTATTGCCAGCAGTAAACAACTGGTAAGCCTAATTTGTGACAATCAGCCTTGCCCATAGGGACCCTGACTACAAGGTTAATGAGTAGAATGGGATACGGTTATACAGAGAACTGGGACCCTTGAGAACAGGAAAGAACCAGTCCCTTCTAATGAGTCCATATGCTGCAATACACCAGCCAATTGTCATGTGGGAATTAAGGCTTTGTATCATTGGTCTTCCCATGTTTTTGAAGATGATATTTCCTGGTTTTTAAAACACCGTGGGGAGCTAATGAACAGCCAGTTTTCAGCCCCTGGTTTAAAGTAGTGTAAATGTCACATGAACTCCGATGGGTGTTAAGCAGATTAAATAGACCAATAATTCCCTTAGAAGGTACCTGTAAAATACTTCCAGAATTAAAGCAAAAACTTGCCCTGGTAGATCAGATCCAGGCACTGTCTCTGGTCATCTTCTGCTTTGTTTTTAAAACCTTCGGAAAATCTTAAACTGTCGAAAAACCTTCTGTAGTTCTCATCAGTGTAGAGATGTGGATCTCAGACTTCGGAGTGCACCGGTGCTCCTGCAGGACTGGCTAAAATCAGATTCCTGGGCGTTGTTCTAAGAGTTTCTGATTCACTGGGAGTACAACCTGAGGATTTGTATTCTGACAAGTTTCCGGGTAATTAGAGGTGCTGCTGGTCCAGGGGTTATTCTTGGGGAACCACTGGCTTAGTTTGTACTATCTTAAAAGGCTAGTATTCTACACAGCTGCAGGGATTTAACTATAGCCTACCATTGTGATAGGCTTACAGTGTTAAATAAGATTCATTTTTGTTGTAACATTTCTCCCCTTCCTCCCCATACCAGTAAAATCGATTTTAAAAGTATATTTTGATTATGGAATCTTGCCAAAATGCAACTCTAATAGATTTTTGAGGCATGATTTTTTTCTTGTAGAAATTTTGCTGCTTTTTCCCAGGTTTTTGTCATATCCTTTAGCAACAGAGAAAGGGCAGATGAAACTGGTTCTTATTTGGATTAATAAGCCTAATGATTTTAAATAGATTTGAGTAGTTTTTTTCCCAACATGGGAAAATTTCACAAATTAGTGTACCTCTTTAGAGTTGGACACATTTAATACTTACCTATCCACCTCTCTGTCAGTCTGTCCACCCATCCATCCACCCATCCATCCATTCATATATCCATCCATCCATCCATCCATCCATCCATCCATTCAATTCTTTATCCAACTATCTAATTTAATTTTAAGAATATATCTTTGAGAAGTGGTTTAGGAGCTGTGTTTGATTATTTAGTTGTTTAACATTGCTTAATTAATGGCTCAATTATGTTTTTTTAAAACCTGAGGATTTTTTTCAGCATGAATATATGGCATAGAAAACTGTAAGGAGGCAGCTATACTTGAGATTTTTCCCCCTAAAAAAAATGCTTATAAAAAAGACATGAAGTAAAAGATACATTAAGAAGGGTACTGACTTTTATTGTTTTCATATTTGTTCACAGTGTTCTTTAGATTCCAGTTTGAGAATTATGATTTGCCTCTTGAAGATACCCTCTACCAATGCCACAAGGGTATGTATTATATGTTTCAGAAAAACAACCCATTGGTTATTTAGTTATTTTTTTAACCTAAAAAGACAGGCATATAGTAATACTGGAGAAATGGTTACTGCATACTGAATGTTTCACTTTCACACACCTTGACAGTTTCTAGTATGAAGAGTTCTAATACATCACAATATCATTTTTTTGCAATTAGTCCTCTTAATCCTGGGCCAGGGCCATCAGGCTGCCCTTCATATTATGATCTAGGTGATCCTTCTAAACACAGATCTTAATGCCTTGGTTCCGTGCTTAAAAGTCTTTGATCACATCTCATTTCTTTTAGGATAATATCCAGATTCCTTAATGTGGCATACAAGAAGGTATTTCATTAATTTGCCAGCCCACCTTTCTAATTTCAGCTTGGGCTACTTGTACCATCCCCCATGCCTCCTGTTTACTTTCAGAATCATCATCATTATCATCAAAACAACAAGCACTCTTTGTTGAACACTTACCATATGGCAGGCATTATGCTAACTGCTTTACATTTATAATCTTATTTAATTTCATACTTCCTTGCCTTTGCTTAGGCCATTTCCTCTGCCTGAAATGCTTTATACTTTTGCTGGTGAGTCGAACTCCTTCTCATTCTTCAAGATGGTAATCTGAATCCCATTTAAATTTCAAAAAATGGATATGAACTCTCCGTAGCAAATTCCTGCTATATCAGATCCCACAATACTCTATAGAGCTTTCTATATTAGCACTTACATGGTACAAACGTTTCCCCAGTGAGACTGTGAGCTTCATGAAGTCCAGCACTGTGTCTCATTCACCTTTGTATTCCTGCTTGTATTCCATTATACACAATGGTGCAATAGTTTGTATTGCAATGGCTTGTAACTACTAGTTAATATACCAAGAAGCCCCACCCCCTGTAAATTCATACCTTGACTGTGTTTTTATAAACTAATACTTTGTGCAGGAAAGTTACAAAGAGATCACTTGATCTCATCTGCTCATTTATAGATAAGGAAACAGGCTCAGAGAGATAAATTGTCTTGGCCAAGATTACATAGCTGGTTAGTGGAAAATTTGAGACTTGAACCTAGACCCTTTGATTCCAACCTCCTTAATTTTTCTGTTGTACCATATTGCCCCATCACTATGTGATTGCTGGATAAAATAACAAGTTTCTGTATAGGTTTGAATTCAGGTTTCCTTTTTTGATGAGTAAAGATGCAGTATATATCAACTGGAGATACATTCCTGACCTTATTCGTCCATCATCAGTATTCCAAGGCAACATTAAACAGAGCAAAGAATACTGAATCAACAGTACTGTGTCAAGAGGTTCCTCTAAGATTTTCTATATGGGTTTCTGTGGGGAATATAAACAAAGGACATAATTCTTATCCTCAGCAGCAACTAGCTGTAACAAATTCATTTTTGTATCAATAAAGAAAAAAGATCACAAACATTCTCATATCCTTTGATTTAATCATTCCTTTTCTGGGAATCTCTTCTAAAGAAGAAAATGAAAATGTAAACTTCACATAAAAACGTATATAGTGGGATGTTATTTATAATAAAATATGGCTTTTGTGCCATTAAAATGGATGATTATAAAGAAATAGCATTGCAAATTTCTTATATATTATTAACAAAATGCAATTAACAAAATGTAGGATTGGATGTGTGTAAGATTTTAGTCGAGTGAATTGGAATGCAGCAAAGAAGGAAGTATGTAAAAATGTTATCTCGAGGTGGTGGGATTATGGACTTTTATTTCCTCGTATGTACATTCCTGCAGATCCTGCGTTTGTGCATTGAGTGTGTTTACTTTTATAATGCAGACAATTAGGACTATGGAGGTTGAGGAGTAGTGGAAATCACATGAAGTCTTTTGGAGTCCAATTAAAATTCTGTCTCCCCTAAAGAGTGGTTCTGCCTTGGGAAACTTGCCTTGGAATTTGGATTTGAATTCCATTCAATAGCCGTATGGCCTTAGGCAAGCTGCTTGCCTGCTTAAGTCTCAGAGGAAAACAGGGGCACCAAGGCTCCAGAGTTCTAACAGCAATGGAGGACTCACTGTTGCCAGGTGCTTTACCTGGGTTATCTCCTGATTTCTCGCAGCAACGCTAATGAGGTGGAGGCCATTGTTACCCTTGTTTTACAGAGAGGAGAACTAAGTCTAGAGAGGTTAAATCACTTACTCCAGGTCACAGAGAGCCAGAGTTTGAGAACAGTTGTGTGAGATTCTAAGACTTGTGGCACTATTATAACATACCGTCTCTCCAGGATTGTCGTAAGAAATTTGAATGGGAAAAACATATAAAAGCATCCAACTCTGCCTGATACTTAGTAGGTGCTCAAAAAAAAAAAGTGTTTCTAAATGACTTCAGAGAGCATATGGATCTAAAACTGACCAGTTAGGGGTGGGATTCAGATGGAGAAACCAAAACTGTGCCTTCCTGATGCACATAGGCAGGAAGCTGGTTAATGATGAGCATTATCTGAGTGAAAGTGCCTTGTACTTACTTGCTGGATGGTTTGTGCAACTTAAAACTGAGATGAGAGGTTTTAAAGGAGCTGGATGGATGAGCCCAGAGATGCCTACAGATTCTGAGAAATACAGTGGAAAATCCTAGAACAAACCTCACAAAGTCTTGATTGCTGGGGGTGGACATAAGGACAAAATTGGAGTTGAATAGCTTTATAAATGATGCCACCTGGGAAAGTAAGAATTTTTTTTTTTTTTTTTTTTTTTTTTTGAGGAACAAGATGATTAAATCATGCTCTTTAAAGGCACTGATTGAATGTACAGTTCTGTTCTTGTTAGACCAATAGTGTTACTCCACTAGCCACCTGGCAACAGATTTTAACTAAAGGAATGATCCCATTAGTTTAAGTATCAGAAGACTTTAATACTTTCTTTTTAAATGAAAGAATCAGCAATTGGTTTTATTTGGCCCCAATCTCATTGCAGAGTCTGTTGGAACCATTTTCAAAACTGCTCAGCTTTGTGATTCAGAATGCCGTCTTCACTTTAGCCTACCTGGTGGAGGTGTGTGGTTTGTGTTACCGAGCTTTCACAAAGGTAAGGTTGCGTATCCGTTTGTTCTGGGGAAACTGAAAACTGGCAGAAACATTGTTTCTAACCCGTGTCAATGCTTGTTCCATTCATTGCTTCACTATAGTTAAAAATGAGTAATTCTACTGAGGTCTAATAAATATCACAGGAAGGAAACACTTTATGCAAATCTATATAAACTGTATCTTAAATATACAAACTTGGAGAAACGAGGCTCATATGGTTTAGAAGAGAAGAGAGATTTTGAGTAAAACGAGATAGTGGTTCTAAATGACCTCTTAAGGTCCTTTTCAAGTTCACCATCCCATGATTAGTGGGCAAGCCATAACTCCGTGTCATTTTTCTACACAAATCGTGTCATTTTTATACACAAAGTAGAAAAATATCAGCTTGTCATTTGTAAAATCCTGAGGAGAGCTCCTTAATTCTCATCACTTGTTTGTCTCTCCACTTCTGGGTTCTTGGCCTCTGAGATTGTAATCTCATCTTTTGTCATCTTGCCTTCATAATGGTTTCTGTATTGCATTATCTTTCTTCTCCCCTGGCCCACTGCTGAGGAGTGGAAAAGTACTGCTTGCCCAGTGCCTGTAGCAGCCTTGTTGGAGCTGGTAGATGCTGTCCTAAAGGAAAAGCAAGGCCAGTTGGGAGCATTTCTGCCCTCAAGAACAGTGTACAATGTTACTCACCCAATTTCCAAATTTTCCAAGTTTCTTTTCAGTGGGGACTCTGTTTCTGTTGTTCTCCCTTGAACATCTAGAATATTCCATTTTTCATGTTGTCCACTTCTATAAGCCTTTTATTTTCCTCATTAAAAATCTAATTTTCTATCAAGTCTTTCATTCTATTTAAAACACTCTTGTCTTTTTTTTCTTACCATCTTGTGTCCATTCTGCCATGTTAAGTGTTCCATGATAATCTTGTCTTTAGTCTTTCTGATTATAAACTTATTACTCTGCTTGGAGTTTTCTAACTACCTAAATAATCAGCATTTTTTTTTCTTCTTTCAAATATTTCCTGAAAAATAACTTCTTTTTTTTTTTTGTCACTTAAAACAGTAGATCTATAGGACACAATACCAGATGCAATGAAAAGATATACAATGAAAAGAAGTTATTTTATTTCTTAATTTTCTTTATGCTTGGTTTGTTTGAATTATGCACTTTTTAAAGGGGAAGAACCTAATGAATTTGTACTTTCTATGTTGTGCACTATAGAGATTGACCACAGAGGAACTTCTACTTTTTTAAAGTCAAGATATTCTTAGTTTTGAACATTCCTTATACATTATATGCTCTCCTACCCCATGATTGCTTTAGTGGCCTTCTACTTCCTGTTGTCATCTGCCCATCTCCAGTGGTCAAACTCAAAATAACTATTACTTGTAGAAAGCTTCAGTCTTAGCGTGTTCCCACCTTCTTCATAGATAATGGGAAACTATTGGAAATGGTTTCAGAAAGAGCAGTATCTAACTGAGCATTCTCCCTTGTTTAATCAAAAGAAAAGGCATAGAAAGGTAAGGGCTTTGTAGACTTCTCCTTCTGGCAATCCGGCAGCCTAAATACCTGAAAACTGTCCCACTTAAAATAATAGAAGTGCTGGGTAAAATGTAATGAATATGATTTTAAATGTATTGGTAATTTTATAAGAATGAAAGGGGCAAAATTGGAGAGGAGATTGAGAACCAGAGTGGGAAGCATATAAGCTGATATTTGTAGCAGTCTTGGGTGGGGGAGTTGCTTGTCTTGGGAGCTTAGTGGCTCAAAGTTTGTTTTTTATTTTTTTTTTAATTTTTTTTTTCAACGTTTATTTATTTTTGGGACAGAGAGAGACAGAGCATGAACGGGGGAGGGGCAGAGAGAGAGGGAGACACAGAATCGGAAACAGGCTCCAGGCTCTGAGCCATCAGCCCAGAGCCTGACGCGGGGCTCGAACTCACGGACGGCGAGATCGTGACCTGGCTGAAGTCGGACGCTCAACCGACTGTGCCACCCAGGCGCCCCAAAGTTTGTTTTTTAGATTTGCATGTATCTAATTTTATTTTGCTTATTTTGTTTTTTAATTCAAGTATAATTAAATGCAGTGTTATATTAGTTTCAGGTGTACGCCATATTGATTCTATAATTCTATACGTTTCTTAATACTCACTGCGATTAGTATAGTCACCTTCTGTCATCATACAACATTATCACAATATTATTGACTGTATTCCCGATGCTGTACTTTTCATCTCCATGAATTGTTTATATTTACAACCTTTTAATCCTCTTTATCTGCTTCATCTATCATCCCACCTTCCTCCTGTCTGGCAACCACCATTTTGTTCTCTGTATTTAAGAATCTGGTTTTTGTTTGTTTGTTTTGTTTTTTTAGATTCCACTTATAAGTGAAATCATGGGACACTTGTCTTTCTCTGTCTGACTGATTTCACTTGGTATGATACCCTCTGGGTCTATCTGTATTGTTGCAAATGGCAAGATTTCATTCTTTGTCATGGCTGTGTGTGTATTTGTATTATGTGTGTGTCCCTTTTTCAAATTCATACAGAGGTATTGAATGGATTAATGGTGTCTGGGACCTGCTATATGTGGAATTTGAAATATACTTTTAAATAATTCATAGATCAGAGGAGATAGGAGAATATACAAAAATATTTAGAACTACACAAATCTGAAAATACTACATTCTAAAGTTTGAGATATGGAGCCACAGAAATATTTAGAAGAAGACTCATAGTCTTAAATACTTCTCTTGGAAAAGAAGAGAAACAAAATGAGGTAAACAAGTCAAGTTAATAGGCATAACAGAGCAACCATACGAAGATTTAAAGGAAGGAAATAATGAAGATAAGATCAGGAAATAATGAAATAGAAAACAGAGCTACAATGGAGGATCAGTACAACCAGAAGGGGGCTTTGAGGTTTTGACAAAACTTTGGTGAGACTGATCAAGAGAAGCAGAGAACAGGCACAGATAAAGACTATCAGCAGTGAAAAAGGGACCATAACTGTAGACATAGCAGAGATTTTGAAATGAACAACTCTGTGTGGGTAAATTTGAAATCTTGGACAAGGGGACAATTTTCTAGAAGAATGTAACACACTACAACTAAGGAAAACAATGGCTAGACCTAAATGATTAAAAATTGGAATGGGTAACTATAAAACGTCCCAGTTTTAAAGATGACTTCTGTTAAACATTGAAGGAACAGACTGAGTTCCACTTTGTGCAGAGAATCAAAACCAGGGAACACTTTCAACATCCTCTGTGAGGCCAGTAGACTCTTGACACCAACTGGACAAGGGCAGGGGGAGAAAGGAAAATTATGGGCCAATTCTACTTCTGAGGTATACAAATTCTGAATGAATAATAGCAAATTAATGTGTTAAACATAAAGCCTCAAGGCCCAGTGAGGATTTTCTTGAAGTATAAGAATGCTTTATATATTAGAACATTGATTTATGTCACCATGATACCAGATGAAAGGTGAAAAATTTATATCATTATCTGAGCAAATACAAAAGAAGCATTCTATGTAATTCAACATCCATTTGTGATAATTCCTGTCAAACTAGGAATAGAAGGGAAATTCCTTAGCTTGTGCCTACCAGAAACTTCTAGGAAATGTTATACTTAATGGTGAAATGCCAACAGTAGTCCCTTTAAAATTGTAAATAAGACAAGAATGCCCATTATCACTGTTTCTATTCATTATGGTCCAGGGGGTCCTACTCAATTCAGTAAGATAGGAAGAAGAAATCAAAGGTGTAAGGATTTGAAAGGAAAAATAAAACTCTCACTTTCCATAGATGATATGATTACAAATGAACCAAGGAAAATCTGCCTTTTTAAAACTTTTGTAAGAGTTCAGCAAGGATGCTGATTACAAATGAATACCCAGAAATCATCCACCTTTAATATTCAGCTACAAATGATTATAAAATATACTTTTAAAATGTCATTTCCTGTGGCAACGAAGAATAAATCTAACAAAAATGTGCAAGAACTTAATGGAGATAACCAGAAAGTTTTATTAAACAGCATTAAGTAAATGGAGACAGATCTCATGTTCATGAATGAGGACCCAGCATAATAAAGACAGCTAATTCTCATAAAATAACCTATAAATTTAGTATAATTTCAATAAAAAGTTTAGACTTCTTTCCTGATAATTATGGACTAGATCATTTCCTACTTAAAAGCTTAAAAAAAATGAGCAAGATATTTTCTGAAAACTTCTTAAAAGCATCAAAATGCTAACCAGATTTAAATGAATCACCAGACTAAGATCCGGGAGAGCACAGAAATGCAGGGATGTGACTGAGACGCTGAGCTGCAGTTCTAGAAGATCCAGGAGGCTCGGGGAACAAGAGTCAGAATCCAGGACCTACCAAGAGCAGGAACTTGGTATGATCCTGTACCCCTGCAGCCCATCCCTGTTTGGTCAGGACTACAAAATAAAGATAACCCAGAGGTGAACTTGTCCTCACATAGATTGAGCTCAGTGTCAAGCCCTTTGGTGGCCCAATATAAGACCTTACAAGGCTTGTGTGTTTATTAAGGTAACCCCGGACCAGGCTAGTACCTCCAGGGACCTGGCAAAAAACAGGCAGAAAGCTCTTTGGAGGAAGAGGCCTCAAATGATTTCTAGAAATAATTTTTTAAAAAAGTGTTCAGCATGCAAGCCTATTTGGGCATACAGGTGGCAGTATATATACCATGAGTGAAAATGAGGAAAAGGAAAAGAAAGTGGACGCAGACCCATTGGGTCTCCAGTTCCTTGGTTATGATCAAGAAAGGACACATGAGGGGCTCCAAGGTGCTTGTGACGTGCTGCTGTTTGACCTGGGTGTTCAGTCTATATGAACCCATTTATCTGCACGTTTGTGTTTTATGTCCTTTTATGCATGTGTGTTATAGTTGACAGTAAAAAACTTGCAAAATTGAAAACAGTCTTATGTTCCGTTAACAGGAAAACAGATCATTGAATTTCAGTATGTTCTTATAATAAAATATTGTTAAACCCTAGTTAAAAGAACTACAACTACATGTATCAATAGGAACTAACTTCAAAAATATAATGTAGCGAGAAATTATAAGCAGAAAGAGATGCACAGTGTGATACTGTCAGAGAAAGTTAAAAACAAGCACAGAAAAATAATATACCTTGTAACGGAGGCATACATATGTAGTAAAAACATACATGAACTAGTAAGCACCAGATTCAAAATTGTGGCTACTTCAAGGAAGGGAGAAAGAAAAGAGAGCACCATACAGGAAGCTTCCACTGTTTCTGTGACATTACATAAAGCAAAATGTTACAATGTGTCAAAGATGAGTGGTGGTACCTAGTATGTTCCATTTATTTTTCTGTGTGCTTAAGCAGTCCATTTGAAAAGTAAGTTCCTCAGAGAGGATATGAGCCCCTGGAAACAGCTGTATATGTTTCTCTCTAAATCATTTTCTTTTGGAAAAAAAAATGCTTTTGGATTTAATTTCTGCATTTCTTAGAACCTATCATTTCCTGCAAGCAAAAACCAAATCTGGCCATTTCAGTATTGAAGAGACCTCCTATCTTTTTCTTACCCGTTGAATTATGTGCTCTGGGTGCTTCAGTAAACTCATTACACACACAAAAATGCCTTTTTAATTTTTTCCTTTCAGTTTTAATTTTATTTCTTAAGGACAGTTCATTATGCATATTCAAATACTGTTTTTCATTTCCGATCTGTGAATCTTTTGGAAGCTCTTTTGACAGATCTATTCTGAGTTTTTAGAAATAGCTTACCTTCTTCTCTTTTGTTCTGTTTAGGAGCGGGATAAATTCTACTTGTCTCGTAGTGTTGTTCTGGAACTCCTGCAGGCCCTGAAGCTCAAATCCCCTTTACCAGATACAAACCTCCTCCTGCTTGTCCAGGTGGGCTTATGCGTTGTTTGAAATACTTTCCACGAGATCCACTATGTTTGGAAAAATTAAGGAAGGTGTGGGGCATATGCAAAAATCAAATATCTCTGCCCAGAACTGAGAAATAATCTATCTTACTTGAGCCATGAGCGAACCAATATTACACACTTAATACCTCCACTGGCTAAACAAGACAAAAAAGGAGTATTTATTTTGTCCCTACTGTGGAACTAGTTCTGTGAGGGGCAAAGAGAATAATGAAACAATAATTTCTGTCCTCAAGAAATTTACAGCCAGGTAGGTCGGAGGGCAGCTCATTGACGGCTAATGGAGCTGACAGAGGACTAATGAAGCCACTAGTGGGGCACCAGGCTGTGGTCTGGTTGCAGAGTCCCATGCATGTGGGTGGGTCACCAAATCTCCTTGAAGAGCTGAGGGTGAGGGTAGGCCCGACCAGGTACATTCCGTGGTGGGATGTACAGAGTTCAAGCATGGTGGCAGGTGGATGTGAAAAGCACCAGCACCCACGGGAGCCCTGAGGCAGAGGGGCTTGAACGCATATAAGGCAGGTTCTGGAGAACTTACAGAGTTGGTGCTTTTGGCTGTAGGGTTGCTCGTGAGGGGCTGGAGCCCTCCATCCCTGGCTCCCTTAGCTCATCATCTTAGACAAGCATGCAGGTTTTTAATCACATGAGACCAGCTATGACTAGTGCCATGAGAGAGAGAAAGAGATATAAACAAAGTCCTGGGGGGAGTTGAGAGCAGGAGGCATCCCATCCCATGTGATGTGAAATCAGGGAAGACTTCATGAAGGAGGTGGCACTTGAGCTAGACCACAAAGGACTGCTGGGTGCAGGCAAAAGCCTTTCTATGAGGTTGGAGTTCAGCATGAGAGGCTGACTGGCTTCAAGCAATGGGGGTGGGGGGTGGGGAGGGAGGCTTCAACAGGAAGTTGGGACAAATTTAGGGATAATGACCTGAGGAAATCAGGTAACATGGGACCCCACCTCATACTCCCAAGGGTTGAGGCTAGACTTAAAAAAACTTGGCCATGAGCCAGGGCTAGGACCAGAGTATCATTCAGACTGCCTTTGTGCAAAGTGCGCAGTAAATGAGTCACAGCTGTTTTATTCTTCCTGATGAGCATTAAGACCCGTCCTAGGGGCTTGGCCTACAAGGTTGAGGTTAAATGACTGGAGGAAAATGGGAGCTAGATATCAAGGAACTAGGCAAGTTTCTCTGAATCTTAGGTACCTTGGGTGCCATTTGGAGAGATGAGGGAGAAGGAAACATTCTAAGCACCTGTGATGGGCTATGCTGGGTGCTTTACATGTTACCCTTAATCCTTACTGCCATGTGAGGTATTAGTTCTGGACCGCAGGTGAGAGACAGGCTCAGGGAGGTACAGTGACTTGCCCAAGAGCACACAGCTGGCAGAAGTGGTATCCGCATCTGACCACAGGGTCTGTTCACAGCCCGGTCGGGCTCCTTGCATCACTCGCCCCTCTTACCGTAAGAGCTCCTAGCTGTTTGCAGTGCCTTCCTCTCTCTGCACACAAATTCGGTCTTCTAGCCTCTGGCTAACTAAAGGAATTCTGCTAAAACTCTGCTTTTTCTCAAATCACTCCCTGCACTGATAACCTGCACTGACCTGAACTGTGCTGTCTTCCATCCTGTGGCCCCATGTGACCCTTCAGTAGTATCTAACAGATGTTTACTGGCCATCTGTCTGGGGCTAGATTCTAGGGGTATAGCAATGTAAAAGGCATAAACCCTATCCTGATCATGTGCTAACGCCTATACTGAAAGTCTGCACAGTATGTAGAGTGCCGAAGAGGAGGGAGTGGCCAGCTCAGCCTGGGAGATGGAAGAAGGCTCATTAAGCCACTAGGAGCCCAGACCTGGCCCAGGTGCTGGGGAAATAATGAATAAGCCATGCCTCCTTCCTTCCAGGAATTTGCTGTCCAGTAGGTGAAGCTGACATGTAAGCAAGCATTTCCAACACAGGGTGATGGGTACAGTAGCAGAGGTGTGCACTGAGTAAGGAAGTGTGGTGTAGAAGAGGGACCGTATGGACCTTAAAGTATGTGCCGAAGTTCAGGAGTTTACCAGGGAGAAGAGGAGGAACCATACCCATCATTTACTATCTAAGATTCACTACTGATCTCCTTCCTCCCCTGCCATATACTACTAATCCTTAGAACCAGAATTGAATTTTTCTCAAAGGCATGAGATTTAATAAGAAGTTGGTGTACTTTCAGTGAGCCATGGCTTAGCTTTGCGGGGCACACTGGAGCTGGCTGAGAGCAGTGATGGCTGGCGAGTGGCAGCAGTGAATGTCAGGTACAGTATAGTCAGAATGAAATGGCTCCCATTGTATCAGGATGCTAGAAGACCCCAGAGGAAGACAGAAGAACAAATCAGAGCCAGGAGCTACTGGCCTTCCTAAGGAGAGGCAGACTTTGAATCTCTACCAGTGGATTGCCACTGGCCAGCCCTTCCTACTTATGCCTGGGCAGCACCACTGCTTTTGAGTACAAACAACTTTGACCCAAACTGACCATAAGGATTGATGGGATCGACACTGGTTTGGAGAAGAGAGCAAGTGAACTGGCCTTAGTGAAAAAGCCCGTGAGGGATTTAAGCTAGCGGGTTGACAGTGTCTGGGAGTCACTTGCTTCTGATAGCATTCTGGATGGGAACCTCCCGCCTCAAAACAACCTGGGTTTCCAGATGCTGAAGGTGCTTTCCTGCTTCCATGGGAGAACGTTTCCTCAGTTGCCCTCAATCTTGAGCAGAGCTGATATATGTAGCTGATCTTCTTGGGGTCTAGCATGCCGTTCAGTGACTGCTGCTGGGGCCTGGCTTTCTGTGAAGTACATTAGTCAACCATAATAAGCACTTGTCACAAGACAGAAAAAGAACACTGGCAGTTTAAATTGCCCAGTGTTTAAGGAAACCATGAAAACAGTGATTATTGTATCACAGCTAGGTGAATAAATAACAAAAACAAATTAGCTTTAGGAATAAAGAAGACAAAAAAGTAGATTGTTCTGAATGTGGTTTTTTTTTTTTTTTTTTGGATTCTCATATACCATTTCAAATAAATACCATCTCCGTCTTTTTAAAACCAGTATGTATTTGTCATGGAATCATTACATTTTAAGAATCTAGTTGTAAAATTATTTGGGTTGGAGAGGTATTTCAGAGAAGATTTGAGGTCATGCCAAAGAGAAACAACTTTATGAATAATGTTTCAATCTTCCCAACAAAAAATATTAAACATTATGCTATTTGGAAGTATTATGTCTTTGTTCTATATACAGTCAATTTTCATTACTGAGAGAAATAAAAGTGAGGCATGCTTTAAAAAACCAAAGTACTTTCCATCTCTGCCTGGTAGTTCCTGGCTAAGCCATGGAGAGAGGTCCTCCATGGGGCCCCTCATGGGTTGAGGGAGAAGCATCTTTTGTCTCTCTTCAAGAATAGGACATCTTTTGGTAGGGTTTCCCAGTTCCTTTTTCTCTTGCCCTTGACCGCCTGGTTCCTGCAGGTGTGTCTGGAGGATGGCGGAGGTGATAGCCTTTCTCTGGTGGCTTCTCTTAGGCCAGTGAATGTAGTCTGCAGTCAGAGAAAAGCTTTCCTCTTTACTGATAGAGCATCAGTTTCTGGCACCTAGAGGACCAGGCTCACAGTATGGACAGATAATATGTCTGGGGCCAACAGTGACTTCTTCCACAGATATCAGCAAACATAATCTGATGGCAGTGGGGGTGGCTTTGTTGAACTGAAAATGGAACTTGGAAACAGAAAAGAAAGCAACAATTGGAAGGAAAAACTCCCCCGGTGATCCATCATGAGTGACACTAGCTCTATTAGTGACAAGATAGTCAGTTGCTCAGACCTCGGATTTACCCTTCATTCTTCCATCCCACAGAGACCACCAGGGTATTTCCATTACTACTCCTCTAATAATGTCCTAGATAGATAAATTCACAGGCCTTGAGCCATTTATACTCTTCTCATAGATAGATGATACCTTTGTTGTTTATCAAATACTCTGCCCTTAAAGAACAACGAAACACTTGCCCAAGGGATGTGTGGCCACCCAAGTTTTAAATGTTTCAGGGTCATGATAGGTACCAATCTGTTTTTTAATTCCTAGAAATTCTTTCTAGAGGCCCGGCATCATGGGAAATCTCCCACCTGCTCTCTTGTGGTCGTCTAGCCATAGACTCCTGTTATTTGTTTTTACCTGCATATAACGTCTGAAGGCCGTAAAGGCGCAAGTGGATGTTTTATTTTTTAAAGAAAAAGAGGCTTGGAGGTAGGAAAGGATTTGCCAAATAAGAAAAATATATGTATTCTTCAGAATCTAAGTTGTCAACCACCAGGATATAGTTCTTCTGCACATTGGACAGATGCCCTATCTTGTTTTAATTCAGACCTGTCAACATTTTAACTTTTCAATTATGACATCTTTGCTGCTGGTCTGCTGGAGATATTTTGGGTGTAATAGGTTATCATAAGTGTTATCTAGATAGATTAAAGCAGAATTTTCATAATAGGGTGATAACTCATTAAAAGCTTCTGTAAAGGCTATATGAGCCCAAATCAAAACGAATTTCCTCAGCCCTTATTATGTGTTAAGAGTAGACATTGTGCTGATTTGCATGGAGCACCCCCACTGTGTGGGATACACCTGCACAGTCAAGTGTAAGAAACCGTGTGGGTGAAAGATTTCTCTTTTAAAGACAGGCTAGTGGTGGGCTAGAGGACAAAGAACTGACAGAGGGACGCCTCTTTTTAAGTCACAGATACTATTGACGTGGGGTATTAACATTAGTTGAGTTAGTAATAATCTGATCACTCTCTGGATGAGAGGTGGAGATACTATTTTGAGTCTCATTTTGATAATGAATTTAGCAAGACACATAATGGATATCGCCTTTCTTTTGTATTCTTTTGTATTCATGTGGGAGTGTGTGTTTCAGTAGCATATTTCTGTCTCAAAGTATGAAATTCTTCCTTCTGCAACAGACGTCCTTCCCCTCTCTGAGTTTTACTTATGTCTTTATATTGTGAGCAATTCTATAAAATTGTAATGGGATTTTTCAGCTTATGGTTGGCAGTTATGTAAAAAGAAGTGTTTATTAAGGTTTTAGTTGTACATATTATGTAAAAATTACACTGGATTTATTTTTATTTTTGATAAAAAAAAACTTTTAAAAAATGTTAATAAGTAAGCCCCATACCACACATGGGGCTCGAACTCACAACCCCGAGATCAAGAGTTGCATGCTCTACCAACTAAGCCATTGAGGTGCCCCCTGCCCCTCGCAATTACACTGGATTTAAATGCCTTGATAAAAAATAAATAGTAGATGGTTTTATTTTTATTTTTATTTTTTTAGTGTTTATTTTTTGAGAGAGAGAGAGAGAGACAGAGCACAAGCTGGGGAGGGACAAAGAGAGAGGGAGACACAGAATCTGAAGCAGGCTCCAGGCTCTGAGCTGTCAGCACAGAGCCTGATGCAGGGCTTGAACTTACAAACCATGAGATCATGACCTGAGCCGCAGTTGGACGCTTAAATGACTGAGCCACCCAGACGCCCCAATAGTAGATGATTTTAGAGGCTTATCCACTTTTATACCTGTTAATACACCAGACTCTCCACGGTACTTCCATAAATTTGCAGGGGGATTTCTGATTAATTCTGACTTCTAAGAGTTACCAAACATTTTAATTTGGCCTCATATCTTGGGGCTACGTGGCTGACACCGTCCTTCCATTATGCTACTCATTCTGCTTGGCTGAGTGTCATAGGTGAGAAAGGCTTCTGCTCAGGGGAGATAGAGACATTGAAGTATCGCTTCTCTGCAAATCTTCTCTTGCTCTCAAGGGCACAGCCAGGCCAGGCAAGCACACTTTTGGGGGCCCCCGGTGTGAACCCACCACAGAGCATCTCCACTGCCCTGACTTCCCTTCTCTCACGCTTACATGCAGTTCTGTCCTCTCCCTTCTGGCCTCTCTTGGCTCTCATTTCTGTTGCAAAGAAATTAATTAAAATGTTGGTATCCTGACAGAGGTTTTGAAACTTAGTTATGAGTAGTTTGTCTTAGATTGCAGACTCTGATAGCTTTTGAAAATACATTTTATGGGAAAACATGTGTTATCTGCCAGGAGGTTGGGACTGTTTCTTCTTTTGATCATGTACTTCTAGCAGATATTTTACTTTTTTTTACTGACAGGTTCTGGCCAAAGTTATAGGCTTTCCTTTTTAAAAAAAAAAAAAAATTCTGATGTATTTACTTTTTAAAAAAAAATTTTTTTTTCTTAATGTTTTTATTTATTTTTGAGACAGGGAGAGACAGAGCATGAGCAGGGGAGGGGCAGAGAGACAGGGAGACACAGAATCCGAAGCAGGCTCCAGGCTCTGAGCCATCAGCACAGAGCCCGATGCGGGGCTCGAACTCATGAGCCATGAGATCATGACCTGAGCCGAAGTCGGACGCTCAACCGACTGAGCCACCCAGGCGCCCCTACTTTTTCTTATATTAGGAATAAGTCCTAGTTAGAGAGCTGACAGAAGACGTAAGCATTCCTGAATAAAATAATGGAAAGTTGCAGGTATTCCCTGGATAGTACCTGCTGGTACTTTCTTTGCTAGATTCAGAGTTAATGGCCAAATAGATTCCTCAGCCTTCTGGAACTGTATTTGAGGCAAAGGGAAATGACTGTACATGAATGTAGAGTGGTGGTATGTATCTGCTCCTGCAATGTGGCTTTCAGAGAAGGCTCTGCCTGTTGTCCTCTGGCCCCCAGCTCAGTTACGTGTTGAAATACCTCTCTTGCAGGACCACACTTGATGACCAGCTCTTGAACAAAGCCTTGAATGAGCAGCCTCAGGGATACTTGCCCTCAAAAGGTCTTCGGCCTAAATCTCTGCCTTGTTAGCCAAAGCCTGTTACCTATTTATTATGCTCTGATCCTGACCCCTGATTAGCCTGACAACATGCTGGTTTCTGGTCTTCATCAGGCCCCCGTGAGCTTTTCTCTAGCACCCTAACCGGTATTATTTCTCCCCAGTTTGCCAGGGAGCTAGCCTGCCTTGCTGAACTCCTCATCTTGATCTTCCTAACTTTTCTGTGCTCTTCTAGAGTGAGAGTGGAATGGGTTAGAAGGTAGGGCTGTCAGTGTGAAAGCTTTCAGAGCCGCTGAACCATGCACAGCAGCAGCTTTGGACCCCAAATTTGTTGGGACCACCGGCCAGAGGCCAGAGAGGACAAATTAACCAGGACCTACTAGCTCATAGCAAAGTCTGCAGATTTCATGTGTAACTTTGTCTTGAAACCATTAATAAATAGCTGGGTGTTGCATGAGGTGGGAAACACCTATAAAAATCCGTAACGAAGTAAATTAAATTGGAACCTGGCCAATCCGTCCTCATCCTGAGCTTGTCATAATTGGTTAATTGATTCATTTCACCAAGTTTTGCTGAACCCCTCCATGATGTCAGGCAGGAAGCTAGTCAGGCAGGTCAGATGCATGGATGGAGTCTGTGCCCTTGGAGAGCTTGTAGCAGGTTGTGAAACAGACTTCATAGGTCACTGCAGTCTAAGGTCGCAACTGTTATAGTGGAAGTGTGTGAAGTGTCCCGTGGGGCAAGGACAGGAGTGGGGGTGGGGTCATCATCAGCACAGAGGATAGGCATGGGTGAAGTTAGAGAAGACACAGGCAGATTGCTCACAATGAGGTTGGTTATATTTCTGTTTTCATGTTAAATGTATAATGATAGAAGTCTGGAAAATCTATGAGAAGTCAGGAACTCTCGAGAAGCACTAGGGAGTAAATATAATAACTCCAGAATAAATCTGACAGTGTTGATGTCTTTCCTTTCTCCCTTGATTGAATGCACCATTTCAGTGCCACTGAGCTGTCTGGGTAAAGTAAGAATCCATGTGTTAATCTCAGTACTATGATCCTCAATTTCTGATAGGAACAAACTGTCATGATTAGCAAGTCCTATATATCCAGGGCAGATTGTCACGGGAGTAAACGCTAATGAATGTAGGCCAAGTTAATAAAACTATAAATAACTTATTACTGTCCAAGTGCTCTTAAAAGTAATTATGCTTTCAATTTCTTACTAGTTTATTTGTGCAGATGCTGGAACCAAACTAGCTGAGTCAACAATCCTGAGCAAGCAGATGATTGCCTCTGTACCTGGAGTAAGTCCTGACTGAATTAATCATCTCTACATTTTGTATTTCTTCTCATTTCCCCATTTAGTAAAGAAGTATTTTTGGCCTGTGTCCTGGCTCATTTTTGATAGAACAAACACTGTAAAATTGAAAACATGTTAGCATTTTTTTAAAAGAGAGGTAGTGAAAATTTATATTAACCCCAGCCCCTGGAAACTTTTAATTCCAGGAAACATGAGTAAAAGTGAAGCAGCCAGTTAAGGGGAGGAGAGAAATTACCAGACATAAAAAATAGATTTGATTATAGTTCAATTATTCCAGAATCACTTTTCTTACACTGGCACCTGTTAACCAATTTGATTTGACTACTGCCAGAAAGAAATAAGCGTTGTGATACTTTGTTTTTCTTTACAATATTTCCTCTGAAAATTAAAAAATTCCCATTAGTGAACTATTTGGCAAAATAGGTTAAGATTCTCACTGAAGGGCTAAGGATGAGAAACCACAATAACATTGGTAGCAAGTTGACTGCAGTGAAACTCAGAAACTTTAGAGATATTAATTATTCATTGAAAAAAATTATTTAAATTTTTAATAGAGAAAATTTAAAAGAAAAAGGATCAGCTGTAATCCCTCTGCCAATCAGAAATATTGTTTTGGAAAATTTTTTCATATTTTGATCTATTCAGTATGCTAATTTGCTTATTTCCATATTGTTAGAAGTTTATTTACTTTCCAGTTTCATTGCTAGTATGTACACACACACACACACACACACACACACACATATATTTCTACAAAGACCATCATTATGTTTATTTTGAATTCTATCCTTGGCATAAATTCCTTAGAGAGTAGGACTATCTTGATGATATGTATTCTCATATTGTTTTCTAAAAGGGTTTTATTTATTTACACTTATAAGTATACCAATTTTACCCACAGTGCTAAACATTATATTTTTAAAATGCTGTTTATTTAATTTTTTTGATGTGGAGAAATTCTATGACAGAGGAAAAATAATAATTCAACCCAGAGATAATTTTATTGCCAATATATTAATGTATTTACTTTAACTTTTTCTGTGCATGTTTTTTTAAACATAGTTCAAACCATAGCATATAAATGTGGCTCTGGCTTCATATGTTATAAGCATTTACCCCAAAGTTTGGTGGCTGCAGAGTTATTACCTCATGCAAATGCACCATAAAATAGTGGTTAAGTGCACGGGGGTTAGACTCACACCAGAGTTTGAGGTCTGCCATTTACTAGCTGTGTGATCAGGAAAGTTATTTAACCTACGATTCTTGATTTGTATTATCTATAGAATGAGATATAATAGGGCCCAATGTCTAGTTTGAGGATTGAGTGAGATAATGCATGCAAAGCATATTAGCATAATGCCAGACATATAGTAAATGCTAAATAAACATAACCTATTAAAGAGAATATTAAGCAACATTACTTATTTTTGTATATTTTCATTAATTTCAATATTCTAATATATGAGAAACATCTTTGTGTTTAAATCTTTGTCCATATTTGAGACTATTTTTTTATAATAGATTTTGGGGAGTAGAATTACTAGACTATGCTTCTTAAATTTAAAAAAAAGTTTATTTAGAGAGAGAGTGTGCATGAGCAGGGGAGGAGCAGAGAGAGAGGGAGAGAGAGAATCCCAAGTAGGCTCCGTGCTGTCAGTGCAGAGCCCGACATGGCGCTTGATCCCACAAATTGTGAGATCATAACCTCAGCTGAAATCAAGAGTTGGATGCTTAACTGACTGAGCCACCCAAGTGCCCCTAGACTATGTGTTTTTAAAGAGCTTTTAGTAGTTAGGGTGATGAAGGATGCCATGTGATGAATTCCCAGCCACTTAACACACAGAATGTTTATTGTTTGCTCATATAAAGTTTAAAAATTAATTAAACTAATTAATTAGTTTAATAAAATTAAGTTTAATTAATTAAATAAACTAATGTTTATTTATTTTTGAAGGAGAG
This sequence comes from Lynx canadensis, assembly GCF_007474595.2. NCBI lineage: Eukaryota > Metazoa > Chordata > Mammalia > Carnivora > Felidae > Lynx > Lynx canadensis. The sequence goes on from NC_044308.2 coordinate 135,947,050, forward strand.
AGAGACAGAGTGTGAGTGGGGGAGGGGCAGAGAGAGAGGGAGACACAGAATCCAAAGCAGGCTCCAGGCTCTGAGCTGTCAGCACAGAGCCTGATGCGTGGCTCAAACTCACAAACCTGAGATCATGCCCTGAGCAGAAATCCGATGCTTAATCAACTGAGCCACCCAGGCGCCCTGCTCATATAAAGTTTGAATGGGTATCCTGATGAGCAGAAGGAGGAGGACTTTCAAATGAAAGTTTACGTGCAGCTCTCTGCAATCAGCTGGTGGCTGGGGAAAGAGAAGGGAATATGGTACATTGGAAGGTTCTCATGGGCCAGGTCTGAATGATGCCTATTACTTCTACTCCCATCCTATTGGCTAGAACTGTCATATGGGCACACCCAACTGCAAGCAATGATGGGAAATCTGGTTTAGGCACATGCTAGGGAGGAAGAGAAATGGTACTGTGAGCACTTAGCCAGTCTCTGCTGCACACTCACTAGTTTCCTGGTTGTTTAATTCTTTAAAACTCAGCATTTGCCACCTCTGTGCTGGCTTAAAAAATAATATCCCTAATAAATAAAAGTTTTATTGAAATCAACAAGTAAAAGACAAACATTCCAATAGCAATGAAAAAACAAAAACAGTTATAGGGGCGCCTGAGTGGCTCAGTCGGTTGAGTGACTGACTCTTGATTTCGCCTCAGGTCATGATCTTACAGTTCGTGAGACTGAGCCCCGTATGGGGCTCTGCATTGACAGCGGAAAGCCTACTTGGGATTCTCTCTCTCTCTCTCTCTCTCTCTCTCTCTCTCTGCTCTCCCCTGCTTGTGTGTGCACACTATTTCTCTGTCTCTCAAAAACAAAAAAATAAAACATTAAAAAAAGTTAATAAGATCCATTTATGGAACCTTTCCAGTGACCAATAAGCCATTCAAAATATACTTCTTACTCTCACTAGTAATCAGTGAAGTGTAAATTGATATAAAGTATTAAAATATTTTAAAATATAAAATTAAAATCAGCTAGCAACTCAATAGGTTTTTCTTGATGATTAAAGTTATTGATGATGTGAAACAAGCATTCTTATGAACTGCTGGTGGTAGTGAAAATTGGTGCAACTTTGCTGAAAAACAGTTTGACAATTTACTTCTGGTAATCTATTTGAGAAAATAATTTAATACACACATAAAGAGTATATTTATTAAAGTATATTTATTAAAGCAGCATTTAAAATAGTAAAAATATGGAAGCAAAATTAAGATCTAACATTAGCATATTGTTTTTTAAAAAATTGTTTAAATTTGGGTATGGCCCACACACAAGGATACATTAGTTCCTGGTGTACAAGGTAATGATTCCACAAGTTTTTATGTTACGCCGTGCTCACCCCTAGGCTAGGTCACCATAGAACACTATTACAATATCATTGACTATATCCCTTATGCTGTGCCTTTTATTTCTGTGACTTCTTCATTTCGTAACTGGAAAACTGTGTCTCCCACTCCTCTTCACTCATTTTGCCCACCCTCACCCCTCTGCTCTGGCTACCATCAGTTTGTTCTCTGTGTTTATAGGTCTGATTCTGCTTTTTATTTGTTTGTTTATACTTCCTTATTATTTTACAGTCCATGTATGAGTGAAATCGTTTGGTATTTGTCTTACTCAGTCTGCCTTATTTCACTTAGCATAATACCTCTAGGTCCATCCATGTCTCAAATGGCACAATCTCCTCCTTTTATGGCTGCATGATATTCCATTCCATATCTTCCTTCTCCATTTATCTATGGGTGGACATTTAAGTTTCCTTCATATCCTGGCTATTATAAATAATGCTGCAGTAAACATAGGGGTGCATGTGTTTTTGAATTAGTGTTTTTGTTTTCTTTGGGTAAATACCCAGTAGTAGACATTTTGGATCCTACAGTGTTTGTATTTTCAGTTTTTTGAGGAACCTCCACACTGTTTTCTACAGTGACCATACCAGCTTACATTCCCACCAACACTATACAAGGGTTCCTTTTCCCCCACATCTTCACCAGTGCTTGTTATTTCTTGCCTTTTTAATTTTAGCCATTCTGGCAGGTGTGAGGTGATATCTCATTGTGGTTTTGATTTGTATTTCCCTGACAATGAGTGATATTAAGCATCTTTTCATGTGTCTGTTGGCCATCTGGGTATCTTTTTTGGAAGCATGTCTATTCATGTCTTCTGCCCATTGTTAAATCAGATTGTGGTTTTTGGGGGGTTTTTTTGGTGTTGACCAGCATTAGTGTATTGTTTAAATAAAGTAAGGTACAAACAGAAGACCATGGGGGAGGAGAAGGGAAAAAAATGGTTAGAGAGGGAGGGAGCCAAAACATAAGAGACTCCTAAAAACTGAGAACAAACTGAGAGTTTATGGGGGGTGGGAGGGAGGGGTCAGTGGGTGATGGGTATTGAGGAGGCCACCTGTTGGGATGAGCACTGGGTGTTGTATGGAAACCAATTTGACAATAAATTTCGTAATAAAAAAAAAAGTAAGATACATGTATAAAAAAGACTATTATGTGGCTACCACATCAAGTTTTAAAAGAATAAATAATTGGAAAATGTTTATGATGGATTTAATTTAAAAGCACGTTACAAAAAAATGATCTCAGGCTTATAAAAATTATATGTATATGTGTATGTTATATGTGTTCAAAACACGTTGGAAGGAAATACCGGTGGTAGTGGTTTCACTGATGGAGGACAAGAATTAGGACTATGTGATTTTTGTTAATTTCTGTTTTTCCAAGTTTTCCACAGTGAGCATATGTTCCTTACAATCTAAGAAACATAACTTTAAAATCAGACATAAGTTTCAAGGAAGAATTGGATATGATTCACTTGCGTTCATGTTTTTGAGTTTAGAGTACTTTTTCAACACCTTATCATCAGTTTCCCATTGAAATAAATATAGGCCTTTGAAAACAAGTGGAGCTTGACTTTCTTTTTTTAAAACAACACATCAAGGCTATGCTTATGTTTTGCAAAGTAGAAAAAAAGGGGGGGATTAGAAATTACATGCTTTGTTTTATAAGTGTAGAGGCTCCCTAAGATGATCCTGCATTTTAAGGCTTTTATTAGATGTAGATCCTGTCTCTAGAGCAAAAGTAACTGCATATTAGTAAACTCTTTGCTCTCATTCTTTGAAATTCAAAGTGAAAAGACAAATATTGAATAATGCTCCTAGTAATTATTTTCTTTGACATTTGCCTAGCTGAAATGATATAAAATATTGCCTATGAGAGAAACAAATCCCTTTCAAGAAATTAAAGAACAGAGTATATGCTCCTGTTTGCATGACATGTGAAAGGTCAGAGAAAATGGAATAAATCGGAGGGAAATCCTTTCTTGCACCAAAGGATTAATATTCCAAAAGCAAGAACACAATAACCTTTTATAATTCCTTCACTTGATTTAAATTAAAAGAAGAAAACCTTAGAACATATGAAATGCTTGGAAAACACTCTGACAGAACCGCCAATGACCTTATTTTACTGTTTGTTATCCTGTCAGAGGAACTGACAGGCGTAACATTGTAGAAGAGATGGGAGGTGATACAGTTCAGGGCTGTGCAGATTTACATGAATATGGGAAAATGAGAGCCACTGGGTGAGCTAGTTAAGTATATAATGTTCCAGATTTTCCAAAAGAAAGCTAAGAAAGGCCTTAGCATAGTATTCAGATGGCTTCAAAGACGGGCTGCTTTTCATCCACATTACACCCGGCCTGATGTGTGGGTTTTCTCATACAGCTTTGATGTAGCAGCCCGCCTGTTCGGTTTCCTTTTCTTTGCTTATAATCCTAAATTCACTGCACTGCCCTGGGCAGGTTTATGTCATTTAATAACCAGAGACACAAGTATGCTTTCTTTGCCTTTAAAATTTCCCAAACATGCTACCAGTGCGTGTGGGGAAGCTGATCATTTCATTTCATTTTTTGTCTTGCTTTATCCCTAGCAAGAACGCAGCAATCACGTTTATCTATTTAATAGTACGCCTGCTGTGTGTAAGGAGTTAGATTGTAAGTGACTTGAAAATAAGAATTTTTGACCCTTTCAGCAAATGTGATGTTTGTTTATATACTTTTCTTTTTTGATGGAAAAAGATTCGAGATTCTAGTGTTAGAATTAGGTGGCACGTATTTTATGTGTATCTAAGACTCCCCAGAGTGATAAGGGTTACTGTAGTTTTAGGGTGATTCATGTCATAAAGACTCTGATGCATAATGGCTCTACATAAGATAATTTTTGTATACAGACTGGTTTAAATTTTTTTTAATGTTAATTTATGAGAGAGAGAGAGAGAGAGAGAGGAGGGGCAGAAAGAGGGGGAGACACAGAATCCAAAGCAGGCTCCAGGCTCTGAGCTGTCACCACAGAGCCTGATGTGGGGCTCAAACCCACGAACTGTGAGATCATGACCTGAGCCGAACTCGGACATTTAACTGACTGGGCCACCTTGGTGCCCCCAGACCAGTTTAAAAACAAGCAGACAGGAGTGGCTCAGTCAGTTGAGTGTCCTACTCTTGGTTTCGGCTCAGGTCATGATCTCAGTTTGTGAGTTTGAGCCCCATGTTGGGCGGCACGCTGATGGTGCAGAGCCTGCTTGGGATTCTCTCTCTCTGTCCCTCCCTTGCTTGTGCTCTCCTTCTTTCTCTCTCAGAATAAAAACAAAACAAAAACAGATGGGCCTTGAGGAGGGCACTTGTTGGGATGAGCACGGGGTGTTGTATGTAGCAATGAATCACGGGAATCTACCCCTGAAACCAAGAGCACGTGGTATACACTGTATGTTAGCCAATTTGACAATAAATTATCTTAAAAGCAAACAAAAACAAACAAAAACAAAAACAAGCAAACAAAAATCAGTTAGATCACCCAGTGGGAAAAAAGCATGTTAACCCAGTCTACCCTAGGCCGCCCGTTTCTTACCTCTTCACCACAAACCTTTTATCAATTTTTGTCCAAACTGCGGGCAGACAGTTACAGACGGTGGAGAGTAACGGAGTGAGTCAGAACTCCAGAATGTGAAACAACTCGTTAGTAAACAGCGTGAAGTCAAAACAAGACAGTGACCGCAGTCAGGGCCAAAGTGAAGGCGGTGGCTCGGAGGGCCCACCCAGCGGTGTCCTTGTGTTTCAGTGTGGGACAGCCGCGATGGAGTGTGTGAGGCAGTACATCAACGAGGTGCTGGACTTCATGGCGGACATGCACACTCTCACCAAACTGAAGGTAAGAGGGCTTACCTACACTGCTCACTTCTCAGGTGAGCAAGACAGAGGCAGTTTTAGGGACTTACGCAGACCAGATGGGACTTATTGTTACCTGGGGCGGCAGCTGTGGTGCTCTCTAACAGTCCCTGTCTTGGGAGCCTGGAGAACTGAGTTCAGCCTGCGCAAGAGGGAAAAGAGAAAGGAAAGGCTGTTTGCGTGGCAGGAGTTCTGTGCATGGCTCTACTTTGGCCATTCATTCAGTTCTCCTGCTGCCCCCTGTTAAAGCGTCTCCATTCTACAGATGTAGAAACTGAGGCCTGGGTTAGTGCTGTGATTTGTGCTCAAGGTGGCGCTACCGATAAGCAGTGGAGTCAGGGTTGGCCTAAGACTGTAGCGGCACCAGATCACTCTCTTTTCACTATGCCATGTGGTGTCATTTAACTACCTTTGAGCCTCAGTTCCCTCATTTGTGACACAAGCCTAATATCTACCTTTACTGACTGTTAGGAGGTTTGATGTGGCACAGTGCGTGCAAAGAGACTTTTGTAAACTGGAACACATTATGCAAACATAAGCCTTTCATGGTTATCTGCATCAAAGCTCTCTTCTTCAAGAAAATGATTAAAGACAAGGGATGGGACAAACTCTGATTTGCATGTGGACAAGATCCCAGCAAAGTTGTCGAGCTTATTGACTGAGTGCCTCACAGGGTGGGATGAATCACTGATGTAAGTCAACTTCCTTGCCGTGAGTTGACTAGGGAGCTAAAAGATTGATAGTCTTGAGAGATTTGGGGAAGGCCCTGGACAGAGGGCAGAAGGGAATCCAAACATGGTCCAAGGAACAGCCAGATGGCAACCTGGCACTAAATGATCCTTTTGGTTAAATAGGATCTAGTCGTCCCAGAAGCTCATCAGCTACAAATGAGGTTCCTCCATCGCCCAACTCAGTTTCTAGACTCTGCTCCAATGATCCCTGTGCTTCTTGGGATAGGGATGGATTTGCAAATGCTAGGTGGAAAGTAGAATCGGAATTTAAACTGGTGACTTCTCACAGTATCTGAACCCACTCATTCCTAAGTAAGCCCCCCTGGTACTTGACCATGTGCTGGTTACTGAGTCCCGAATCTGGTGGCCCACACTCAGATGGCTTTGGCATCAAGTGTCAAGAAGAGGAGATCTCGTTACCTAAACACTTGAGCTAGCTTTATAACCACTTTCAAAATACAGAGAAAAACAGTAAGAAGGATCCATGATGATCAAAAGGTTGGGGACTAGAGATATAATCCAACCCTCCAATTTAGGAGACAGATTAGAAAGGCCAAGTGGCAAGTGGCCTAAACTGGGGCCGAAGCCTAGGTCTCAGTTTCCATTTCAGTGCTCTTTCCACTAAGCCACACCAAGAGAAGGAACTTTTCTACATTAATTCAACAGATATGTACCAAGCACCCATAATGTGCCTGGTGTTGTTCTAGGCATGTAGGGATGCAACAATGAGCAAAAGGACACAGTAGCCATGCTCATTTAATTTATAGTCTGGTAGTGAGGTGCCAATTTTAATGAAAATCTCATATAACATAGTGTAAAATTATGACTTTCATAATTGCTCTGAAGAAGGGGTACACAGTGGTATAGGAGCTTCTAATAGGATGATATGGCCTAGCCAGGGAGGTCAGGGAAGACTTCCTGGAGGACGTGACACTTGAGCTAAAACATGCACAATGAATAGCAGTCAATTAAGTGAAGAGAGGCAGGAACAGTGTTTCGGGCAGAGAGACCAGCACAAGCAAAGGCTGGTAATGGGAGGGAGCCAGTGTAGAGGGGATAAAGGGGTAGGATGCAGAGGTCTGCAGTCACTAGATCATTCCAGGCTTTTTAGGCCATGCTAAGGAATTTCCCCTCTCCCCCTTTATCCTAAGAAAAATGGGAAACCATTGAAGAAGTTTAAATGGGTTGTATACTTGGGAGTGGTGATAGAAGGTGAGGGAATGACAACCTGATCTTTTTAAAGAGCAACCAGGAGTTTTCCAGGTACTCTGCCAAAGCCATGAAATACCATTTGTTTTTGCAGAGCCACATGAAGACATGTTCCCAGCCTCTGCATGAAGATACTTTTGGTGGACACCTCAAAGTTGGGCTGGCTCAGATTACAGCCATGGAAATCTCACGGGGCAACCACAGAGATAACAAGGCTGTGATTCGCTACCTGCCTTGGCTCTATCATCCCCCTTCTGCAATGCAACAAGGGTAAGGCCCTTATTATTTTAGCAGTGGGGGTCGGTGAGTCAGGGAACCACCCCGGGTTTTCTGGGACTCAGAGCAAATGAATGCCTTGAAGATTTATGGGAGTGCAGTGTGATGGTGGGGAAGGTAGGAGGTGAGCCGCATCTCCATACCTGCTGACCTAGCAGCATTTTTGAACACGAGCACTTCCATGCTATGCTGACAGTAACAGGAACTTCCCCTCCTACGAAAACCTCAGCCATATCCTGATGGATGACGAAAACCTGGAGCTTCGAAGTGCAATTTTAACTCTTAATTTCAACTAGTTAAATAAATCAATAGGTATTTATTGAGCACTTACATAGCTTCTGCCTTCAAGGAGCATGTTAGATTGTGGCCTGAACAAAATCCATAGCAAAGATGAAATAGAGCACAAGGAGGCGGAGAAAGGAAGGAGAGGGGCCCATGGGCTGGTTTCTGTGAGCACTCCATTTTGCACGGTCGGCTCCCTGGCTAGAGGAAAGGCTTGGAGCTGGGGCGAGGCGGGCAGGAGGGCAGCAGAGCAGCAGGAGACAATGACTGCAGGGCAGGAAAATGGGTGGCGTGTGTTACATCTCCGCCTCTATTCCTTCCCCTCTAGTGGGGATGTGAGACTTTCTAAGAAGAAAGGAAAGAGTTTAGAAAAAGCAGCTAGTCAGAAGGGCAGCAAGGTTGGTGGAAGAATGATTTTAATCCCGTGTTGTCACCAGAAACTGCTCGTTGCTCAAGCAGCTATGGTCCGGGATTAGAGAGGGCGAGGGCGAGCAGAAAAACAGATACAGATACAGATACAGAAAAACAGATACATTTTGTTGGCACTGTCACCTGGGTGTTTTATTGTAGGTAATCGCCTATAAAACCACACTTTTAATGCCATCAATAAGCCGTTGGTGAGCGCCCAACAAAACGGAAACCATAAAAATCGCCGGTAACACTTCCTTCTACTTGATAGGCCGAAAGAATTCATCGAGTGTATCTCCCGCATCCGTCTGCTGTCCTGGCTCCTCCTGGGCTCCCTCACTCATAACGCGGTGTGTCCAAATGCCTCCTCTCCGTGCCTGCCCATACCTCTGGATGCCGGCTCTCATATTGCAGACCATCTCATTGTCATCCTGATTGGATTTCCAGAGCAATCAAAGGTAAGCGATTTCTGCAACCTTAAGACCATAGGCATCGAAATTGCTAATGGAAACCGTTATCAGCCTATTATGTTTCTTCTGAGAAGAAAATGCATCTTATCACTTGCCCTCCTGTGGATGTTAGGAAAGCGACTTTGTGCTAATGCCTTATTTAAAGTTGTTTAAATTCCCGCACTATCTTTTCTTCCCCCTTAAATTGTCTTTGTTTACTTTTATAAAGATAAATTATGGAGGCAGGCAAGAGTTAGCTTCCTAGGCATTTCTGTCTCAAAATAATGAAGAGAAATAAAAGGCTAGAAATATAATAAAAATCCCATGATCAGTTTTTGGAACCGAATATGAATTGGAGGAAAATTTATGCTCTGATTTTTCATGCACTATCTTTTCAACTCACATCTCTAGAGATAGATCTATAAAGATACAAAATGAAAATAAGAAGGCCAGTTGGGAACTCACTAAAGCACACGCTGGAATCACCGACACAGAGGAACTTAGTAAATTGTAGAGACAGATGATGTGCTTAAGGGAATAAAGTAAACCCAAGGCAGGCATCAGTCATGAGCCAGTGTAAGCAAACCAGACACACTGGTACTAATCAGCTAAGAGAAGCCAAGGGCCCTTCACAAGCTTAGGCAAGTTCCGGGAAGTCAGGGTGGGTTTGGGAGCAGCTGGGATGTGGGCCAGGGAAAGCTGACTCTGTGATAAAGTAGAGCACCGTCCAAACAGCCTGAATGATATTTGCAAAAGGGGCCAGGCAGTCAGTTCCTAGTATTTCAAGCCAGAGCTGTGTTTGATTCCTAACGATGGTACTTGGTCATTTGTACAAGGTACCTTGACCTTGTGACCTCTCTGAGCTCCAGCTTTTCATCTGTAAAAGAGATGAGGGGATGGTTTGAGAATTATGGAAGCGGTCTTTGGAAAGTCTTTAGCACGGTGTCTGGGACATTGTAGGTGCATGCTCAGTCCGTGCTCGCCACTAGTGCTTGCTGCTGCCATTTCTACTAAAGGTAATAGTATAATTAGTAACACATTGCTGGGCAATGTGTTCAGACATGCCACCTGATTCCTCCTAATGCCAGCTCTTTGAGGAGGGTACTATCATCCCCATGTTACAGGCGAGGAAACACCTCCAGATGGTAGAGTGATTATTCTCCCTGACCTAGTTTAGGCATGAGAACGTCATTGTCATTAACAGGCAAGGCGGTGGGTAGCGTTCTGCAAGCTAAGGTGCCTTCTCTTTGGAAAGATGCTTTATTCTCTCAGCACAATCCCACTGACAGAGTGAAAAGCAGATTGTCTTAAGGTGGTGAATCACGAATCCGTAACTCATAGAGAACTCCTTCAGCCTCCGATCTCTGGAAGTAGATGTGCTTTGGCCGTGCTCCTCAGAAGGCCGAGACTGTGTGGGATGGGCCCTGTGGAGCACTGTAGCCCACTGAAATGTAACGGCTCCTGTCTCCTCCTTTTCAGACCTCCGTGCTGCATATGTGTTCTCTCTTCCACGCATTTATCTTTGCTCAGCTCTGGACCGTATATTGCGAACAAAGTGCCGTAGCTACAAATGTCCAAAGTCAGAATGAATTCAGCTTCACGGCGATCCTGACCGCACTGGAGTTTTGGAGCAGGGTGACACCCAGCATCCTTCAGCTGATGGCTCACAACAAAGTGGTGAGTCCACGAATAAATTTCCCATCGTGGATAAAAGGTGTAACCTACACCCAGCCCTCACATTGTCTGTTCTTTAAGGGTCTCAATTGTAATATTATATCAGTGGGTTTTTACATTATAAGCTGGATGTTCTGCTTGTATAATAAGTTTGATGAGAAACAGAGCAAGCAAATAAATTTAGTAGAAACTTTTGTTTGCTCTGCTTAGTGCCAAAAATTTATTTTATATGAAATCTACCTTTAAGGGTTGTTTTGTGCTATAAAGTCAAAAGGAGATTCATATTATTTTTGGATTCCAAGGCAATTTGGAAAAACCCTAGCCAGTTGGGTCATCCTCTGGTGGTATTTAAGAGCAGACCAACCACACATGTTCATTCTACCCAGGGCTCAAACCCTGAAAAGGGCCTCACCCTTCTGCGTTGCCCTAGGAGGACCTGAGCTCCCCCAGTCTTCAAATCCAGTTCAGTTTTAGCTCAGATGGCTCACCAAGAGAGGGGCTGCTCTAATCCTCACTGGAAAATATCTGAGGTATTGTTAGCATGAGCCCACTTCATTGAACAAGCTTGGATTAGTCCTTTGAAGTCAGGCTCGGAGGGTGTATGGAAGGAATTTACAAGGAAGTCCTTTGCTACTTTGAAGGAGGATCCTCAGTGGAGAAAGCAACAGTTAGTATCTTGGTTATGGGGGGCTTTATCAGGCTAATTCTCCTCTGTGAGGGGCAGGGGATCTGGAAGAACATCATAACGATGATCCCAGTGTGCCCAGAAACCCAACAATGCACCGTCCACAAAAGGCATAACGGAAATGACTTTTGATTGATTGATACTACTCTAAGAAACAGTTTCTTTCAGCTCTAATTGGAAAGGGGATTATATATTTCCTTTAGTGAAGCACTTTCTTTTCTTTAGAGAAGCAGATGTTATGAGGCAATTCTGTATGGAGAGAGGTATTTTAGTTCAATTTAGAGGAAATTTATGTGGCAATTTTAGGGTGCACAAACAGTTCTGAGAAACATTTATTGGATCATAGAGTCTGAGACTGAAGAAGAACTTGGAGATCAAGCATTCTGTTACTTTACAGGCAATGAAACTGGGACCTTAAATAGAGATTCGGTTTCCTTCTGTTGATGCTAGTTTTTTGACACCATTAATATCTCTGCTCCAAATCTCTTTGACATATAAATGTTAGAAATGAATGTTACAAATGAGTTTTGTACAAATAATGCTACTAACAGATTTGAGTTAACTTTTTTCTGAAAAATGTGTTAAACTATGTATGCTAGTCTGGTAAAATTCCCTTGTAGTGTTTAAAATCCAGCCTTAGGAATTTCTGATCAGGGACTTTTGAACTGTCATCAGCGTGGCTACCTTGTTCCCTAGAGAACAAAGCCACAAAGACAGGTGTGTAATAAATTAAACAGCTGCTCCAGGTGAAGAAACTGTGGAAAAAGTGTCAAGATGAAGAAAAGGACATAAGCCCAGGTTCTGTAGTTGGAAGGAGGGAAGCAGAAGGCATTTATCCTCTGGTATGAATCACAATTCAGTGCAGATTAGCAAGATCAATACCCCGTTGCATTGGCAGCCCCGAGTTAGATAAGGAAGGCATGCCAAATGAAAAACCTCTGGAGCTTTTTAAAGTCACTTTCTAGTTGAAGTTTTAGAGGTGAATAAGCACTACTGCTTGTGGTCCCCTCTGGTCATTGTGCCAAAAGGCTCGCGGGCACATGGCATGGATCCTCTGTGGCTGCAGACTAGCTTTCGAGGTTTCTGCACTACTGGGAGTGGAACTGATTTTCATGTTTGTTGTTTCAGATGGTGGAAATGGTGTGCCTCCACGTGATTAGTTTAATGGAGGCATTGCAAGAGTGCAATTCAACAATTTTTGTCAAGGTAGGAAAATCTTATGATTTTTATGAGACTGATTCTTGCTGCTGAAAACAAATGTGGATTTACTTTGAATGTGACTTTGAAGAGGAAAAGAAACTGATTTAGTTTTGACAGAGTTGGGGGCTGGACGACTCAGGCTCATGGGCAACCCTTCACCAAATGGTTATCATGTTATTTTTGCTCCTGTTCTACCACTGGAACCAAGTCTACCTGGGTTAAATATGTTGGCCCAATATTGCCTGTGAACACAAGTCATTAAAATATTACTGGGGAACATCGATCTGAAAATGACCTTATGGTCATAGAAATTGGTTGGTGATGCCCCACCTTACAAGATAGCCAGAAAACCAAGGCAAATGGTCTTTAATTGTTTGACTTGGTAGCTATCACTTTTCTCTCAGATAAATTAAGTTCCTTTCTAATATTACTATTTTAAATCACTGTTTAGTCTGTGGGTGTAATTTAAGTATTTGTTATCTGTCCAAGGACCTCAGAAGCATACTAGTGTGATAAAAAATGAGAGTAAAGGAGAACTGGGTTTCTCACTCCCTGCCTTTTTATTTGTCCTTCCTCTCTACCTGCAGCACTCCCTGTTTACCTGTCATGTCTGGATTCCAGTGTCTCAGCCATCGCCCCCACCCCCACCACACAAAGTGGGTCAGTTTGGGACCTTATAACTTGCAGTTTCACTCCTTGGTTGTCTCTATTCTTCAATTATGGTCACTTGTCAAGTTAACTCACACAGTGCTGGAGAAAAGCAACCCATTTTCAGGGAAAACTTGACTGTTGTCCGAACACTGCAAGGTAGCTGGTTCAAATGGGGTAGAGAGAGCTTCCCTAGTTTGATAGTCAACAGCAAAAGTCAACACCATGAGAGAAACGATCTGACTGACACTCAGATGATCATACCTGATTTTCTTTTTTACAGCTTCTTTGAAGTATAATTTATATATAGTAAGCTCTACATATTTAAAATGTACAATTTGTTAAGTCTTCACATAGATGATATCCGTGAAAACACCACCATAATCAAGTTAATGAACATGTCCCTCACACCCCTAAAGGTTTCCCGTATTCTTTCTAGTTACTCTTTTCCACCACTCCTGTATCCTACATCCCTGTCCCCAGGCAGCTACTGGTCTGTTTTCTTTCTTTTTTTTTTTTTTTTATCTTTATTTATTTTTGAGAGAGAGAGACAGTGTGTGAGCAGGGGAAGAGCAGAGAGAGAGGGAGACATAGAATCTGAAGTAGGCTCCAGGCTCTGAGCTCTCAGCACAGAGCCTGATGTGGGGCTCAAACTCACGAACTGTGAGATCATGACCTGAGCCGAAGTTGGACACCCAACCGACTGAGCCACCCAGGCGCCCCAACTACTGGTCTGTTTTCCCTCACCATAGGCTACTTATCATTTTCTAGAATTTTATATAAATGGATTTATACAATACTTAGACTTTTTTCCTGCCTTCTCTCATTCAGAGTAACATTGAGATTAATCCATTTTGTTTCATGTATCAGTAGATCATTTCTTTTTCTTTCTGAGTAGTATTCCATTGTATGGATATATCACCTTTTTAAAATACTTTTTTAAGTTTATTTATTTATTTTGAGAGAGACGGGGAGAGTGTGAGCAAGGGAGGGTCAGAGAGAGAGAGGAAGGGAGTCCCAAGCAGGCTCTGCAGGGACTCGAACTCATGAAACTGTGAGATCATGACCTGAGCCAAAATCAAGAGTCAGACGCTTAACTGACTGAGCCACCCAGGCGCCCCAGGGATATATCACCTTTTGTTTTTCCATTCATCAGTTCATGGACATCTGGGCTGTTTTCAGTTTGGGGCTATTATAAATAAAGCTGCTATGAATATTCATGTACAAGTCTTTGTGTAAAGATATGCTGTCATGTACATTGAATAAATACCTAGGAGCAGAATGGCTAAGCCATATGATATGTGTATAATCTTTCAAGAAATTGACAAACTGGTTTCCAAGTGATTGTGCCCTGTTACATTCACACCAGCAGTGTATGAGCATTTCAGTTCCTGCACATCTTTGTCAATACTTAGTATAGTCCATCTTTCACTTTAGACACCCTAAGAATTGTGTATTGGTATCTCATCATGGTTTTAAATTGCATTTCCCTATTGACAGATGACGTTAAACAGCTTTTCACGTGCTTATCTGCCATCCATATGTCTGCTTGGTGAAGTGTCTGTTAAAACTATTTGTGCATTTAATATTGGGTTGGATTTTTTGTTGTTGTTATAATTGAGTTTTAAGGCAAAGTCCTTTATCTGATAGGTGATTTGCAAAGATTTTCCCTGCAGTTGTCTTTTCATTATCTTAAGAGTGTCCTGTGAAGAGCAGAAGGTCTTAATTTTGAAGAACTAACATTTATCAAATTTTTCTTTTATGGATCATGCCTTAATGTATTTTTAAAAACCTTTGCCTAACCCAAGGAGAACTGAGATGTTAAACAATATTGAGTCTTCCAACTCACGAACACAGTATATCTTTCTATTTTTTTAGTTTTTTAAAATTTTTTTTAACATTTATTCATTTTTGAGAGACAGAGAGAGACAGAGCATGAGTGGGGAAGAGGCAGAGGGAGGGAGACACAGAATCCGAAGCAGGCTCCAGGCTCCAAGCTGTCAGCACAGAGCCCGAAGCGGGGCTCGAACCCACAAACTGAGATCATGACCTGAGCCAAGGTCGTATGCTCGACCGACCGAGCCACCCAGGCACCCCTATCTTGCTATTTTTTAAAAAAATACTTTTTCCAGCAATATTTTGTAGTTTTCCATATACAAGATTAGCATATTTTGTCAAATTTATCGCTACATTATCATAATCCTAGGGTATTATAAATGCTTTGGGTTTTTATATTTAAATTTCTGATTGTTCATTGCTAGTATTTAGAAATATAACTGATTTTGTATTGACCTTATAACCTATAAGCTGTTAAACTCATTTATTAGTGCTAGTAGCTTTTTTGTGGATCTCATCAGCTTTTCTGTACAGACAATTATGTCATGTGCAAATAAAGGCAGTTTTATTTCTTCCTTTCCAGTCTTTCTACCTTCTATTTCTTTGCCTTGTCACATTGCTCTGGCTAGATCCTCTAGTACAAGTCGAATAGAAGTTATGAGAGTGAAAAACCTTGCTTTCCTAGTAGGAAAGCATCTGTATTTCCTCATTAAATATAAATGTTAGCTGTCAGTTTTTCATAGATACCCTTCGTCAAGTTGAGTAAGGTTCTCTTCTATTCCTGGTTTGCTAAGGAATTTTGTCAGAAATAAATGCAGGACTTTCCAATACTTCTTCTACATTTATTGAGATGGTCATTTGAGTATTCTTTTTTATGGATTGATTTTTGAATGTTAAACAAATCTTGTATTTCTGGGACAAGCCATATGTGGTTGTGATGTGTATTATCCTTTTTATATCTTGCTGAATTCTATTTGCTAACATTTTAAAATAATTTTTGCATTGATGTTCATGAGGGATGTTGGATTGTAATTTTCTTTTCTTGTAATAACTATTTTTGGTTTTGGTATCAGGGTAATGATGGCCTCATATAATGATTTGGGTAGTATTCTTTCCTCTTCTGTTTTTTTTTTTTTTTCTTTAATAATTTATTGTCAAGCTAGCTAACATACAGTGTAGTCTTGGCTTCAGGAGTAGATTCCCGTAATTCATTACTAACATACAACACCCAGTACTTATCCCAATAAGTGCCCTCCTCAATGCCCATCATCCATTTTCCCACCCCCCCCACCCCGCAACCTCCACCACCGCCATTAACCCTAAGTTTGTTCTCTGTATTTAAGAGTCTCTTCTGGTTTGCCTCCCTCTCTATTTGTAGCTTATTTTTCCTTTCCTTCCCCGATGGTCTTCTGTTAAGTTTCTCAAATTCCACATGTGAAGGAAAACATGTGATATCTGTCTTTCTCTGACTGACTTACTTAACTTAGCATAATACCCTCAACTTCCATCCACATTGTTGCAAATGTCAAGCTTTCATTCTTTTTCATCACCGAGTAGTATTCCATTGTGTATATATACCACACCTTCTTTATCCATTCATCAGTTGATGGACATTTGGGCTCTTTCCATACTTTGGCTATTGTTGATAGCACTGCTATAAACATTGGGGCACATGTCCCCTACGAATCAGCACTCCTATATCTTTGGATAAATTCCTAGTAGTGCTATTGCTGGGTCATAGGGTAATTCTATTTTTAATTTTTTGAGGAACCTCTACACTGTTTTCCAGAATGGCTGCACCAGTTTGCACTCCCACCAACAGTGCAAAAGAGTTACCCTTTCTCCATAGCCTCGCCAACATCTGTTGTTTCCTAGGTTGTTAATTTTAGCCACTCTGACAGGTATGAGGTGGTATCTCATTGTGGTTTTGATTTGTATTTCCCTGATGATGAGTAGTGTTGAGCATCTTTTCGTGTGTCTGTTTGCCGTCTGGATGTCTTCTTTGGAAAAGTGTCTATTCATGTCTTCTACCCATTTCTTCACTGGATTATTTGTTTTTTTGGGTGTTGAGTTTGGTAAATTTTTTATAGATTTTTGATACTAATCCTTTATCCAATGTGTCATTTGCACATATCTTCCCCCATTCTGTCGGTTGCCTTTTAATTTTGTTGACTGTTTCCTTTGCTGTGCAGAGCTTTTTATCTTGATGAGGTCCCAATAGTTCAATTTTGCTTTTATTTCCCTTGCCTTTGGAGACATGTCAAATAAGAAGTTGCTATGGCTGAGGTCAAAGAGGTTGTTGCCTGTTTTCTCTTCTAGGATTTTGATGGTTTCCTGTCTCACATTTAGGTATTTCATCCATTTTGAATTTATTTTTGTGTATGGTGTAAGAAAGTGGTCCAGTTTCATTCTTCTGCGTGTTGCTGTCCAGTTCTCCCAACACTGTTTGCTAAAGAGACTGTCTTTTTTCCATTGGATACTGTTTCCTGCTTTGTCAAAGATTAGTTTTCCATACGTTTGTGGGTCCATTTCTGGGTTCTCTATTCTATTGCATTGGTCTATGTGTCTGTTTTTGTGCCAATATCATACTGTCTTGATGATTACATTGTAATACAGGCTAAAGTCTGGGATTGTGATGCCTCCAGTTTTGGTTTACTTTTTCAACATTACTTTGGCTTTTCAGGGTCCTTTGTGGTTCCATAAAAATTTTAGGATTGTTTGTTCTAGCTCTGTAAAGAATGCTGGTGCAATTTTGATTGGGATTGCATTGGATATGTACATTGCTTTGGGTAATTTGTTTTTCCAATCCATGAGCATGAAATATTTTTCCATTTCTTTGTGTCTTCGTTAATTGCTTTCATAAGCTTTCTGTAATTTTCAACATACAGATCTTTTACCTCTTTGTTTAGGTTTATTCCTAGGTATTTTATGGTTCTTGGTGCAATTGTAAATGAGACTGGTTCCTTGGTATCTCTTTCTGTTCCTTCATTATGGGTGTATATCACGCAACCAATTTCTGTACATCGATTTTATATCCTGTGACTTTGCTGAATTCATGTATCAGTTCTAGCAGTTTTTTGGTGGAGTCATTCAGGTTTCCCATGTAGAGTATCATGTCATTTGTGAAAAGTGAAAGGTTGAATTCTTTGCCAATTTGGATGCCTTTCATTTCATTTTGTTGTCTGATTACTAAGGCTAGGACTTCCAACACTATGTTAAACAACAGTGGTGAGAGTGGACGTCCCTGTTGTGTTTCTGATCTCAGGGGGAAAGCCCTCAGTTTTTTCCCATTGAGGATGATATTAGCTGTGGGCCTTTCATATCTGGCTTTTATGACGTTAAGGTATGTTCTTTCTATTCTGACTTTCTTGAGGGTTTATATTAAGACACGATGCTGTATTTTGTCAAATGCTTTTTCTGCATCTATTGACAGAATCATATGGTTCTTATCCTTTCTCCTATTAATGTGATGTATCATGTTGATTGATTTGCAAATATTGAACCAGCCCTGCAGCTCAGGCATGAATCCCACTTGATCACGGTGAAAAATTCCTTTAATATACTGTTTAATTCGATTTGCTAGTATCTTGTTGAGAATTTTTGCACCCATTTTTCATCAGGGGTATTGGCCTGTAACTCTCCTTTTTAGTGGGGTCTCTGGTTTGGAAATCAAGATAATGTTGGCTTCATAGGATGCATCTGGAAGCTTTCCTTCTGTTTCTATTATTTGGAACAGCTTGAGAAGAATAGGTATTAACTTGCTTTAAATGTGTGGTAGAATTCCTCTGGGAAGCCTCTGGCCCAGGACTCTTATTTCTTGGGAGATTTTTGATAACTGATTCAATTTCTTTGATGGGTATGGGTCTGTTCAAATTTTCTATTTCTTCCCTTTTGAGTTTTGGTAGTGTGTGAGTATCTAGGGATTTGTCCATTTCTTCCAAATTGTCCAGTTTGTTGGTATATAATTTTTCGTAGTATTCTCTAATAATTGTTCGTATTGCTGTGGTGTTGGTTGTGATCTCTCCTCTTTCATTCATGATTTTATCTATTTGGGTCTTCTCTCTTTTCTTTTTGAGAAGTCTCCTTAGGGGATTATCAATTTTTCTTATTCTTTCAAAAAATTAGCTCTTAGATTCATTGATCTGTTCTACTGGTTGCTTTTTATTTTATTCTATACTGTTTATTTGTGCTCTAATCTTTATTATTTCTCTTCTTCTTCTGGCTTTGGGCTTTCTTTGCTGCTGTCTTTCTAGTTCCTTTAGGTGTGAGGTTAGGTTCTGTATTTGGGACCTTTCTTGCTTCTTGAGATAGGTCTGGATTGCAGTGTCTTTTCCTCTTAGGACTGCCTTTGCTGCATCCCAAAGGGTTTGGACTGCCGTGTTTTCATTTTCATTTGTTTGCGTATATTTTAAATTTCTTCTTTAATTTCCTGGTTGATCCATTCATTCTTTAGTAGGATATTCTTTAACCTTCATGTATTTGGGGGCTTTCCAAATTTTTTCTTGGGGTTGATTTCAAGTTTCATAGTGTTGTGATCTGAAAATATGTATGGTATGATCTCAGTCCTTTTGTATTTGTTGAGGGATGTTTTGTGAACCAGTATGTGATCTATTTTGGAGAATGTTCCATGTGCCCTCAAGAAGAATGTGTATTCTTTTGGATGAAAAGTTCTGAATATATCTGTTAAGTCCATCTCGTCCAATATGTCATTCAGAGCTGTTGTTTCCGTATTGATTTTCTGCCTAGATGATCTGTCCATTGTTGTAAGTGGAATATTAAAGTCACCTACAATCATGGTATTATTATCTCTACATTTATTTATGTTTGTGATTGATTTATATACTTGGTTGCTTCACGTTGGGGTCATAAACATTTACAATTGTTAGCTCTTCTTGATGGATAGACCTGTTAATTATGACACAGTGCCCTTCTTCATCTCTTGTTATAGTCTTTGTTTTAAAATCTAGTTTGTCTGATATAAGTATGGCTGTACTGTCTTTTGACATCCAGTAGCATGATAGATGGTTCTCCATCCCCTTGCTTTCAATCTGCAGGTGTCTTCGGGTCTAAAATTAGTCTCTTGTAGGCAGCGTATAGATGAATCTTGTTATTTTATCCGTTCTGATATGCTATGTCTTTTGATTGAGGCAGTTAGTCCATTTACATTCAGAGTGATTATTGAAAGGTAAGGATTTAGTGTCATTGCGTTATCTGTAGGTTTTGTGTTTATGGTGATGTCTTTGGTCTTTGTAGTCTTTGCTGCTTTCCACTCACAGAGTCCCCCTTAGGATCTCCTGCAGGGCTGGTTTGGTGGTCATGAACTCCTTTAGTTTTTGTTCGTCTGGGAAACTCTTTATCTCTCTTTCTATTCTGCATGACAGCCTTGCTGGATAAAGGATTCTTGGCTACATATTTTTCCTGTTCAGCACTTTGAATATTTTCTGCCACTCCTTTCTGGCCTGCCAAGTTTCAATAGACAGGTCTGCTACTACCCTTATGTGTCTACCCTTGTAGGTTAAGACCCGTTTGTCCCTAGCTGCTTTCAGAATTCTCTTTATCTTTGTATTTTTCCAGTTTCACTATGATATGTAATGGTGTTGACCTGTTTTGAAAGGAGTTCTCTGTGCCCCCCTGGACTTGGATGTTTGTTTCCTTCCCCAGATTAGGGAAGTTCTCAACTATAATTTGTTCAAATAAACCTTTTCCCCCTTTCTCTCTCTTCCTCTTCTTCTGGAACTCCTATGATACAGATAATATTATTTCATTTCATTGAATCACTTAGTCTTTAATTATCCCTTCATGGTCTAGTAATTTCTGTTCCCTCTTTTTTTCAGCTTCATCATTTTTCATAATTTTATTTTCTATTTCACCTATTCTCTCCTCTGTTTCTTCCATCCTTGCTGTCACTGCATCTAGTTTATTTTCCATCTCATTTACAAAATTTCTTAATTCATCGTGACTACTTCTTATGTCCTTGATCTATGCACCAATATACATTCTCTGCTGTCTTCTATGCTTTATTCAAGCCCAGCTATTAGTCTTATGACTATTTTTCTAAATTGTTGTTCAGATATATTGTTTGTATCTGTTTTGGGCGATTCTCTGGCTGTCATTTCTTCCTGGAATTTCTTTCGAGGAGAATTCTTCCACTTCATCATTTTGGCTAGGCTTCTGTCATTTACATGATATAATAGCTTGTTTTATGTCCTGCACCTGCAAGTACCACTATCTTAAGAAGGGGTTCACACTGTCCAGGGCCAGGCACTTCAGTAAGTGTTTTTGGAGTGTGTTGCATGCACTCTGTTGTCTTTGGCTGCTCTCTTCCACTGCTTGTAGTGGTGGATTGTTTGGATCTTCCACCAAGTGTGCTTTGATTTGTTCATTGAAGTATCCCTGGAAAAAAGGAAAGCAAAGTGGTGGTGGGCGGGGGGGAGCCTTATCCCATACAAGAAGAGAAATGAAAGGGGGATGGGGTGGAAATATAGGCAGAGAATCAGAGAAACTATAAGACTTAATCCAGAGAGAGGGAGAGGAAAACAAAGAGGAAGGAGATACAGAAAAGGTGTAAAAAGAATAAGCATTCCTCATTAAAAAAACAACAGAAAGAAAGGAAGAAAGAAAGAAAGGAAGCAAGAAAGACAAAAGAAAGAAAAAAAATAAGAATTGACCAAAAATCAAATCAGAAACTATGAGCTTGATTCCAAAGGAAAGAAAAAAGAAAAGAGGAGGGTAGAAAGAAAAAAAAGGGAAAAGAGAAGAGAAGGAAAGAAAAGAGGGGAAAAAATAATTAAAAAAAAATTTTTTTTAAATAGACTAACATTCAAAACTACAGGACAGTTGTCTGTTGGTGCCTGGGATGGGTGGCTGTGATGGTCTAGAGGAGAGGCCGTCTGGTTAGGTCAGTGTCAATCTCACTCTGGTAGATAAATAGTTACCAGGCATGGAGAGGCGGGGTTTGGTGTAAGCGGGTCCCACCTCCACTGGGGGCCACTGTGCTGTTCCCTGAAGCCCCACCATGTTGATTATGGGGAGAAAAATCTCCCGAATATCTCCTCCCCAGACCAGGTGTCTCAAACCACCCTGTTCAGGCAGCGCTCACAGAGTAGCTCAGGCAGCTGGTGTGTCCTCCTAGGCACTTGGCTGGGATTCAAAACCTGATGTCTTAAAGGACCCCACACCCCGTGGACCTAGTTCTGGGGTAGCTCCATGCTGTGCAGCCAACAAAGGGCCTCTGGCTGTTGCCTGCAGGGTCTTTTGTCATTGGGGGTCACTACACTCTCTTCCCACAGTAATCGAGGGAGGGGACTGCTCTCTCAGTCACAGCGTGCCCCCCGAGATCGCTCCGGTACCCTCCCCGCCAGGCGAATGCACACAGCAACACTCTAGTCCTGGGAAAGTCACGCACCCCTGAAAACTCCAGTCTTTAGCTCTTAAGCCTGTTTGCAAAGTAGAAACTGGCTCTCTCCCTATTCTTCGTTCCTTAGTCCATGGTCCAGAGAGGTTTTTCTCTTGTCCAAACACCAAACCACACTTCCACAGCCACTCTTTACCTCCTTTTGTCTCTCCATAGAAGGGGATCCCCCTCTTTGTACCTATGACACCGTTTTCTCTCTTCCAATTCGTGAATAGGCACCTCTGTCCCACCAAGCTTTGTCCACCTGTAGAGATTTCTCTGTCACTCCACAGCCTGTATTCTTGGGTATTCCAAGTGTCTGACTTCAGTACAGCTGTGTTTGAGGGACAAGGGAAATTCTGGTCCCCCTACTTTTCTGCCATCTTAACTCCTGGCTCTCCTCTGTTTATTGGAAAAGTTTTTGTAGATTTATTATTATTTTTCACTTAAATATTTGATAGAATTCACCATGGGAACTGCCTGGTCTTGAAATTTTCTTTGCAGAAGAGTTTTAAATTATGGATTCAATTTTTTTCAATAGATAGTGCTATTTAAGTTTCCTGTTTATTCTTGAGTCATCTTTGGTGTAATGTCAAAGAATTTGTCCATTTCATCAAAGTAGCCAGTTTTATTGGCATGAAATTGTTTATAATATACTTTTAATATCTGTAGGATCAGTAGTTATGCTACCTCTTTAATTCCTGACACTGGGGATTTGTGACTTCTTTTCTTTTCTTTTTTCTTGTCAGTCTGTATAGAGACATATCAATTTTAGTGAGCTTTTGACTAACAAACTACAGTAACCAGGCTTTTGGGTTGTTTTCATTGATTTTTCTCTTTGTTTTTTTATTTATTATTTTCTTTCTTCTATTTATTCATTTCTATTTATTTATTCATTTCTATTTATTATTTTCTTTCTTCTGATTACTTTAGATTTAATTCACTCTTGTCTATTATAAACAATATCTTTTTTGTCTTTTATAAATTTCTTTGTAAGCACTGGTTTAGCGGTATCCCACCATTCGATATTCTGTGTTCTCATTTACATTCAGTTCAAATTTTAAAAATTTTTGATGTTTATTTATTTATTTATTTAAAAAAATTTTTTTTTCAACGTTTTTTTATTTATTTTTGGGACAGAGAGAGACAGAGCATGAACGGGGGAGGGGCAGAGAGAGAGGGAGACACAGAATCGGAAACAGGCTCCAGGCTCCGAGCCATCAGCCCAGAGCCTGACGCGGGGCTTGAACTCATGGACCGCGAGATCGTGACCTGGCTGAAGTCGGACACTTAACCGACTGCGCCACCCAGGCGCCCCGATGTTTATTTATTTTTGAGAGAGGGACAGAGACAGAGACAGAGCACAAGCGAGGGGAGGGTCAGAGAGAGGGAGACAAAAAATTCAAAGCAGGCTCCAGGCTCTGAGCTGTCAGCACAGAGCCCGATGTGGGGCTCGAACTCACTAACGGCAAGGTCATAACCTGAGCCAAAGTTGAATGCTTCACCAACTGGGCCACCCAGGTGCCCACGGATTTTTAATTCCATTTGTGTTCAGAGAACATACTGTATATAATTCCAGTCATCTTAAACTTACTGAGACTTGTTTATGTCCCAGAATATAGTTGTTCTTGGTAAATGCTCAGTGTCCCTAGAAAAGAATATGTCCTCTGCTGTTGTCAGGTAGTTTCCTATGCCAGTTGGTTCAAGCTTATTGATAGTGTTGTTCAAGTCTTCCATATGTCTACTTATTCTATCAACTGTTGACAAAGTGGTATTGATATATCTCTGTAATTATGGATTTCTTTGTCTTTTCAGGTTTATCAATTTTGCTTCATGTGTAGTGAATCTCTGTTATTAAGTGCATAAATATTTAGGATTATTATGTCTTCTTAATGAAATGAATTTTGAAATGGCTGTCTTAATCTTCATTGATATTCTTTGCCGTGAACCATACTTTGATATTAATAAAGGTAGTCCAGTTTTCTTTTGGCTGGTGTTAGGATGGTATATCTTTTTCCATTCTTTTACTTTTTACCCTATTTGTGTCTTTACATTTTTCAAGTATATTTCTTATAGGCAGCATGTAGCTGGGTTTTGTTTTTTTTAAAAATCCAATCTGACAATCCCTTCCTTTTAATTAGGAGTCTTTAAACCATCTTCATTTAATGTGTTTTGTGCCATTTGGGGGCCTAAATCTATCACCTTGCCATTTGTTTTCTGTAATTCCCATCTGTTCTTTGTTTCTTGTTCCTTTTTTTTTTTCTTTTGCCTTCTTTTGGATTGAATTTATAATGATTAAACTCTGACTATAATTTCCTCTTCTTTTTCTAGTTTCTTAAGATCGAAGCTAAGATTGTTATTTTGAGAAACCTCTGTTGTATCATCAATATTTAATGCACTGAATTTCTTCCTTTAGCTGCATTCTTCCAAATTTTTATATGTTCTCATTTCCATTCCGTTCAAAATACTTTCTCATTTCCCTTTTGATTTCTTCTTTTTTGACAAGCCATTTAGAAGTAGAAGTGTGTTTTTTAGTTATCTTATTAGCTACCTGTCTTAGGGTTTTTTTTTTTTTTTTTGGTTGATTTAGAGTTTATAGTATCCATTTTTGACTTACCACCTTCAAGTAATATTATACCACTTTGTGTATGTTATAAACATGTGTAGAAGTAAACCAAACCATACATTGTTATTATTTGTTCTTTAAACAATTATCTCTTAAAGAGACTTAAACTTTTTTTCGATATTAACTTATATTTGCTATTATTGCCATATTTATATTTGCCATTTCCAGTGTTTTTCATTCCTTTTATGGATCTAAACTTCTATCTTTTTTCTGCTCAAAGGACTTCCTTTATTCTTTCTTTAATTTTTTTTTTTGATGTTTTATTTGTTTTTGAGAGAGTGCGAGCAGGGGAAGGGCAGAGAGGGAGGAGAATAGAGGATCTGAAGCAGGCTCTGAGCCAACAGCAGTGAGCCTGATGCAGGGCTTGAACTCATGAACTGTGAGATCACGATCTGAGCTAAAGTCAGATGCTCAACCGACTGAGCCACCCAGGCGTCCCTCCTTTACTATTTCTTACACAGGTCTGAAGCGCCTGGGTGGTTCAGTTGGTTGAGCGTCTGACTTCGGCTCAGGTCATGATCTCATGGCTCGTTAGTTCAAGCCCCACGTTAGGCTCTGTGCTGGCAGCTCAGAGCCTGGAGCCTGCTTCGGATTCTGTGTCTCCCTCTCTCTCTGCCCCTAACCCACTTGCATTCTGTCTCTGTCTCTCTCAAAAATAAATAAACATTAAAAAAAAAAAAAGCCTATTTCTTACACAGGTCTGCTGGTGACTGATTGCTTCAGCTTTTGTGTATGAGAATGTTTTTATTTTGCCTTCATTTTTGGAAGATATTTTCACTGGGTAGTGAATTTTAGGTTCAAAGGTTTGTTTGTTTTCAGTGATGTAAAGATGTTTCTCCTCCAGTCTTCTTGCTTCCATTGTTTCCAACAAGAAATCTGTATTATTCTAATCTTTTTTTCTCCTGTATGTAATATATGGTTTTGTTGTTGTTGTTGAAAATCTTCTAAGATTTTCTCTCTACCATTATTGTTAAGCAATTTGATGGTGAAACACCTTAGTGTAGTTTTCTTCGTGTTTCTTGTGCTTGGGTTTGTTGAACTTCTTGCATCTGTGGATTTATAGTTTTCTTTATATTTGGAAAAGTATCAGCTATTGTTTCTTCAAATATTTCCTTCTGTGCCTCTACTTGACACACTCAATATTTCCTCTAGTTTCTTGACCCTATTGAATATAGTTATAATAACTGTTCTAATGTCCTTCTCTATTAATTCTGTTACCTGTATCATTTGGGGTCTTTTCCAATTGATTGATTTTTATTCTCATTATAGGTCACCTTTTCCTGCTTCTTTGTATGCTTGGTCATTTTTTATTACATTCTTGACATTTTGAATTTGACTTTCTTGAGTGCTGGATATTTTTGTATCCCTATAAATATTTTTGAGCTGTATTCTGTGTTATAGTTAAATTATTTAGAAATAGTTATTTTCCTTTTGAAACTTGCTTGTAAGCCTTGCCAGGTGATCAGAGCTGCATTTTGTCTAGAGCTAATGTTTCTTCACTATTAAGGGACTAACCTTGTAAGTATTCTACCTGATGTTCTATTAAATGTAAGAATTTTCTACTGTCACCAGCTTGTGGGAACGCAAACTGTTGCTGGTGCCATGTGATCACCTCTCTAATCTCCTGGGGTTGTTTTTCTTCAGCCTCAGGTAGTTTTTCTTACATGTGTGCACTGGTCAGTATTTAGCTGAAGTCTCAAGGGGGACCCTTTATGCATCTTCAGAGTTCTCTCTCGTGCTCTCTTTCTGTGAAGCTCTCTCCTCTGCAGTATTCTGCCTGACAGACTACATACCTTGACCTCCCTGGACTCACAGCTCCATCTCAACTCAGGAAGATAGTTAGGCTCTTCCCAGGTCCCTCCTCCTGTGCTACTGCCGGCAAGCTTTCTAGCAGTTAGCTAAGATATTGTAGGGCTTACCTTGTTTCCTCTCCCTCGGGGATCACTGTGCTGCATTGCTGATGCCCAGTGTCTGAAAGTCATTGTTTCATATACTCCATCTGGAATTTTACTCGTTTTAGGCAAGAGGGTAAAATCTGGTCTTTGTTAGTCCATCTTTGCTGAAAGAGAAAGTTTTACAACTAATTTTAGTTTTGAGGGCTAGAACAAACATGGAGTGAAATGAATACAGTCTAACTGAGCAGAAAGTCTTCATTTATCCTGTAGCATAAACCGAGATAAAAGGAAATGTATCACTTTTATTTTGGTGGAAAGCAACCTATTTTTTTTTTTATTGTCCTTCCATTTTCTGGATATTGTTTCTGCAGAGGAAAAAAAAAATCCAACCAACTTTATTATGACATTACACAACCCAGAATAAATTACATCTAATTCCTACTGACAGCTTTGTGGGAGCCACTAGGAAAAGAGAACTGAAATGAGTGTTATTCAGTAAGTCAAATTAGCATTCCTGAAATAGGATGACTGCTGGCTTATATAATGCTATCAATAATAATGAGATTTAACTTGAAGACTTCAGTCATGTGATTCTTAAGTCACAAACCTGAAGGGCCTTTGCAGATATATTTTAGAATGATATGGTCACGTGTTTTGTAAATGGGCTAATAGCAAAAACCCTTCTAAACCCAACCTCACTATTCCCCTTGATTGCCTCATACAGGCCATTAGCCCCAAGAAGAGCACTGGGAGAGGTGTCCACCCAGGGTCAGAGTACTCAGTGTCTCCTGGCTTCTACCCTCCTTGGTCCCTCAGGATCTTAGCAGGAGGTTAGTTTGGGTATTTCCTAAATATCAAGAGGCATGTAGGCTTGCTCCATATTAAATAGGTCAAAAGTCAATGCAAGTTTGTAGACATTAGGACCCTTAGAGCTTGTTTTTTGCTGTACAGACATTGGAGAGGAAGTGGTTAGACTAGTTTATTTTTTCCCAGTCAGAATGTTTACATGAGCCAATCCTGCTAATGGCCAGAGAGCATAGCCTTATCTGTCTCTGACGTTTGTAATCCCACAAGTTTTTTATAAGGGTTGGTGGTTGGAGGAGGCAGAAAGAAAATGTCATTTTCTGATATTTTGAGTTTTTGTCCAATTATATCATCTGGTACATATCATACCACATTCCTAAACACAATATTTATGCTAGAGACGGAGTATTACATGGCTGCAACATGAGCCATGTGCTTAGGGGCGAACATCAGTGGAAGTCAAATTAGCAAATTGTGTATCTCAACAAAATGCTCGAAGCAGAACTGCAACCAGATTGAGCCTTGGGAACAAAAGCATAGAGAGAAATGTAATTTGTCACTTCACCAAGTTTGTGTGTGTGTGTGTGTGTGTGTTGATGAATCACATGAGCCTTGTGGCCCGTGGCCATGAGTAGTAAACAGACAGGTCATTATCCTGCATCCCAGCAGTCCTCCCACTAATTCTTTCATTTTGTTCATGGCACAGCTCTCTTCCCATTTGCCCACACTTTGAAACCTCACCTTCGGGGCACCTGGGTGGCTCAATCGGTTGAACATCTGACTTCGGCTCAGCTCATGATCTCACAGTTTGAGCCCCGCGTCGGGCTCTGTGCTGACAGCTCAGGGCCTGGAGCCTGCTTCGGATTCTGTCTCCCTCTCTCTCTGCCCCTTCCCCGCTCGTGCTCTTTCTCTCTCTCTCTCTCTCTCTCTCTCTCTCTCTCTCTCTCTCTGTCAAAAATAAATAAACATTAAAAAAATATATAAAAAAAAGAAACCTCACCTTCTGCTCTGACCTTTTCCTCGCTCCAAAGAGCAGACCTGTCCTCAGACCCTCTCAGGTTGTGTCTGCAGGCAGCCACCCTTTTCCCTCCTGGAAGCCACGCCTGGTCTTACCTGGACCATCGAGGCAGCCTCCACCTGGCCTCCATGGTCCATCCTCTTCCTCATCCTAGTCTGCAGATTGCTGCCACTGTGACTTTTCTGGAACACAGCTCCACTCATGGTGAATGGTGAAGAGGGCTTCCCTCTTCAAAGTTATATTGGATTTGGAAACAAATCCAAATCCCTTGATGTGGCCTCCCAAGGCATCATGGGTGGATGATGAGGGGCCTCACCTCTGCTTTTCTAAACATGTTTCTCGTGACCCCCCCCTCCTGAGAACCTCACGCTTCAGCATCAACTGAATCCCTAACACCTCCTCACCCTTGGCACACTCCCAACTGTGGGCTGTGCTTCCTGGAGTGTGCCCTGGAATTCGTTTGCTAGGACTGCTGTGAGAGCACCACAGAATAGGCAGCTGAAACATGGAAACTTCTTATCCCACAGTCTGGAAGCCAGAAGTCCGAGGTCAGGGGGCAGCAGGGTTGTTCCTTCTGAGGGCTGTGAGGGAGAATCTGCTCTATCCTGACCCCCTAGCTTCGGGAGGTTGGTTGGCAGTCTTTGGCTTTCTTTGGCTTGTGTCCAAATCTTCCCCTTTTTATAAGAGCATCAGTCATACTGGTAGGGGCCCACCCTACCATAGAAGGACCTCACCTTAACTCAATTACATCTGCATTGACCCCTCTTCCAAATAAATTCCCATTCTGAAGCAGTGTGGGTAGGGACCATGAGGGGGCACAATTCAACCCATGACACTGTACTTCTCTGCTGAATTTGGAGTAGAGAGGGTTGGAAGGAACAGAGTGAAGTGATATGATGCATATTTAGTACAGTAAAGATCTGAGCAATGCTGTAATAAGGAACCTAGCATCTCCAAACTTACTATACCAGTGCTCCCTCCCCCATTTAAACCCACCAAACTAGAGTCCTGTGGGACACACTTTGGGAAACACTGTCTTCTGTCCCTAACTTGTGGATTTACGAGGCAGCCTTATATTCCGGAGGGCTGAAACGTGGCTGAGAGACCAAAGCAGGGAGAGGGGAGCTGCTCCTGGAGGCCCTTGGGTCAGACACCATGTGGCTTCCTAGGAAAGGCACAGCAGAGGGGCTCAGGGTGGGCCAGAGAGGCAGCAGAAGGGCGGGGCTCCCTAGATGCCTGCAGTTTGAGCGGCTCGCCCTCTGTTGGAGCAGGGACCCCGCTGCTCGCCTGCATGTGACCTGTGCCGTCCAAACCTCTGGCCCAAGTCACTCTTGCTGTGTTCCCACCTTCCAAATCACAGCCAGGCTACTTTGGGGCTTAATTTTTTTTTCCATCACTGAAGCATTTCAACCAATTCCCAGCGATATTTTCTTAACGACTCTGGGCAAATAGAGTCGCCATCCTACTCGGAGACTCGTCTCAGAGATCCCGTGGAGGAAATTCTGTTTCAAGAAAGTGAGGATTTAATTAAATAAATACACATTTAATTTCCCATGTGTGGTCGCTTTCAAGAGACAATCAGTCATTTACTCTAAAGTGTGTGTTTCAGGCACTCGTGGGGCACTTATTAACCTCCAAATGCCACCAGCTCAGCAGGGTCTGGCCTCAGAAAGATGTTTTCCTGTTAATGGATAACTCCGCAGCAGGGTCCCACCCTTTTGTGATGTCAAAGGGGTTCTGTGCGCTCTGCTCTCCTGTGCAGTAATGGAAGCGAATGGGGGTGGGGATGGAGACCACTAGCTAATAACAAGGCCTCTGTGTTTCTCCACACAGCTGATACCTATGTGGTTGCCGATGATCCAGTCAAATACCAAGGTAAGTCATCCCTGGTGGACTGGAAGCCCAGTCCCCTCCAGAGAAGGGTCATGACATTACCAGGGCTCACTGATGCTCCGCTTACCACGGAGCAAGGTGAATTCACCCTGCTCTCGGCCGCCCAGTGCTGATAAAGTGGGAGACTGTGGGCCGGGTAAGGGCCGTGCAGGCCGAGGTGATAGCAGGGGCCACGCGCGTCCTGTTCGCTCTCTATGAGGATGTGGGTGGAGGGGGGATCCCAGAGTCCGGACGAGGCTCAGTTCCTGAGCAGAACACAGGCCTACCCTACCTTCAGAGGACACACATGGGATCTGGGCCCACGCGTGTTCATTGCTATCTCCTGGCCACTAAAATGGACTTTTTGTGGGGCGCCTGGCTGACTCAGACAGACAATAGAGCGTATGACCCTTGATCTCGGGGTTGTGACTTCAAGCCCCACGTGGGGTGTAGAGATTACTTAAATGAACTGTAAAAAATAAAATGGACTTATGGGGCACCTGGGTGGCTTAGTCAGTTAAGTGTCTGACTTTGGCTCAGGTCATCATCTCACAGTTTGTGAGTTTGAGCCCCATGTCAGCTGTGCTGACAGCTCAGAGCCTGGAGCCTGTTCGGATTCTGTGTCTGTCTCCCTCTCTCACTGCCCCTCTCCTGCTCGCTCATGCTCTCTCTCTCTCTCTTTCAAAAATAAACATTAAAAAGGTTGTTTGTTTTTTTTTAATAAAATGGGCTTTAAAAAAAAATGCTTATTTATTCTTGAGAGAGTGCAAGTTGGGGGGGGCAGTGGTACTGAGAGAGGAGGACAGAAGATGCGATGTGGGCTCTGCACTGACAGCGGAGAGCCCCATGCGAGACTTGAACTCACAAACTGTGAGATCATGACCTGAGTCGAAATCAGACGTTCAACCAGCCGAGCCACGCAAGTGCCCCTAAAATGGACTTTTTGTGACAAGAAGAATTCTATTAAGGAAGGATAACATTGAATGAATGATGGACTTGAGCTAGAAGGGCAAGGATCTGGCCCCATCCCTTGTTTTACATATGAGGAAACATAGGACCAGAAAGAAGGGTAACTGGGGGGGGGGGTGCAGTCAGGAAGGGAAAGACCCTGTCCCAGTGACTTTTCCGCTGCCAGACCCCGCCTCGAGTGACACACTGTCATCACTTGGGCAAAACCTACTCCATGACTAGTAAAGTTACTTGGCATTATGATGGCAGAGCTTAGCCACCTGCTCCACCCAAACCTGGGCTCCGTCTACGGCGTGAGGATTATAGGGCAAGCAGGGGGCAGAAGATGGAAACCTTCTGCCTGAATTTCTTCTCAGAGTTGGGGAGGGATGTTGGCTGAAATAAGGGGGGGGTGACCTCAAGGTACCCAGACACGGAGAGAGAAATGCAGCCATCTGCAGTGACTGCAGGCGTGGTCTTGTTCGTGGTGTTGGTGCAGTTTGTGGCCACAGGTGGGGGCCCCGACACCGCCGAAGACCTATCTCCCGCTAGCTTTTACTATGAAAACAGTCACTTGTACTTCCTCCTTGAGGCATTGGATTGCCCCTGCCCCTGCTTTGTGGAACTCTGAGGAGGCCCAGAGAGCTTTGGACCTAGCTTCTCTGTGTGCGCTAACACGAAAACAGAGAGACTGTAACCATGATTAAAATGTAATGAGCACATTGGGGCGCCTGGGTGGCGCAGTCGGTTGAGCGTCCGACTTCAGCCAGGTCACGATCTCGCGGTCAGTGACGTCGAGCCCCGCGTCGGGCTCTGGGCTGATGGCTCAGAGCCTGGAGCCTGTTTCCGATTCTGTGTCTCCCTCTCTCTCTGCCCCTCCCCCGTTCATGCTCTGTCTCTCTCTGTCCCAAAAATAAATAAACGTTGGAAAAAAAAACATATTTAAAAAAAAAATGTAATGAGCACATATTACGCGCCAACTTCCGTTCTAAACCCTCCGTTAACTCATTTATCCTTAAAAAACAAACAAACAAACCCACGAGGTGTTACTATCCCCAGTTTGTCCATGAGAAAATCCAAACGCAGCCCGGAAAACCTTGTTCCCAGGGTTGTCCACAAAGGAGCTAGGATTTGAACCCAGGGAGCTGGCTGCAGAGCCCAGGCCCTTCGCCGCTGTCCCAGGCCCTCGTGGTGAATAAGCGCCCAGGGGTCAAGAATACGTGTCAGCTGTCGGTGCCCGTTGCAATGGATGAGTCAAGCTGGGATTGGCATTACTGGGATGGATCTGGGCCAGAGTGACTTTAGAATCATGCTGCCTGCCCACATCCCCTGCCCCGCACGCTGCCAAGTTGAGAGCTGGCCTTCCTGTTCAGGCCAGACAGCACTTGAACCACGTAGGAGTTCTGCCTGCAGAAGATGCCCAAGCCGGCGCTCCCTGGGTTGACCGTGCCCACTTGGAGGAAAGAAACTAAACTTAGATGTCTTGCCCTTTCTTAACAGCACTTATCCGCCGGACTCCAGCTTCGCCTCCAGGCCATTCAGAACCACGTGAACCACCACAGCTTACGGACGCTGCCGGGCTCCGCCCAGAGCAGTGCCGGCCTGGTGGCCCTTCGCAAGTGGCTGCAGTGCACCCAGTTCAAAATGGCCCAGGTGGAGATCCAGTCCTCGGAAGCAGCCTCTCAATTTTATCCTCTATGAGCGGACTCCTCGGCTCTCAGTGTCAACACTCTGGTTTAGCAATAATGGGTTTCAAAACAAAACAATTTGATCCAAGCAGGTTGGGGAACATACTGGTACTGTCCATTCTCTTTCTAGTCTAGTAAAAGACGTGCAAAGGCCAGAGAGGGCCAACAATGAAGCTTTCTTGCTACACATATTTCTGATGACTCCTTGGGCTATCTGATTAAGTGTTTCCTTACATTATTTTTTAAAAAACCAAATCATTTTTCTTTAACTAACTTCTATTTTTTTTAAGAAAAAAAAATAGACTGGTGGGTACTCACAGAAAAGTTGTATAAGTCCCCCTGTTGCTATTTTTGATGATAGAGAATAAATAGGGTTTTTGAAACCTTTGTAGTGTTTTTTCTTAAAATCCACTCTTGGCAATGCAATAAAAAACCCGTCACCACAAGCCAGTGACACTTGACTGAAGCTTTTTGTCATTATCCTGGGAAAAGTGGCAGCTTGCAAGGACCATTACAAAGTGCACTTAGAAATTAGGTGGTTAACCTGTGCCAATTGTTTTTTTCTTTGTTTTATAATCTCATTTTCCAAAACTGTCCAGTAAGTTTTATTATTTTTAAAACTAATTTTTCAACTCATTCGTTCTAGGCTGTACTTTCTTGTAAGCTTTATGACAACCACTTAAGTTTTGTGAATAATAAATTTTATTCTTTTGTTAATACTTGTAATACAATTCAATTTAAAACTGTAGATCGCACACTGGACCAGACGACTCCCCACGCTGGCACAGAACACTGCACCTGAAGTTATGTTTCATAAAACAGAATTTTAATAGTGTAAGAACACCAAGATTTATCAGCACTCCTACTTAGCATTTGACTGTGCATTCACAAATGATCTTTCTCTTCTCTATCCCTGTAATGCACTGACGACAAGAAGACTTACTATACATTTAAGCTGTATATTGAAATGCTATTAAATGCATTTTTTTTATTATCTCTGTGAGCCTGGGGTTTTTTAAAATCAGTTTATACGTTTCTTGTAAACTTGGAAAACTCCTCTAACTTCCCTTAAAACTTAAGTACAACTATTGAGAGGAAAGGCTTTCTTTCGGGTCATTTTGGTAAGAGAAATACACAATTTACTTGAAGTCTGTTCTCCAGGAAGGACCTGAGGGCACGAGGCCATTTTATTTATTTATTTATTTATTTATTTATTTTTTATGTTGGTTATCAGGAGGCCTCTCTTTTCTGCTGGGAAGTCCGATCTCTTCATGCTTCTCAGGGGGAAACAAGTCCTCAATTGTTTAAGTGTTTCACGTGAGTTCTAGAAAGACAAGGTGGGAGAGCTTCGTCCCTATGAAAATTTGCAGGGAGCCACTCGGTTCCTAGATTAAGAACATAGCAATGATCATTCTTCATATTTTCCGAATGAGCTCTTCTGAAAGGCCATCCCCAGCTAGAAGGCTCCCCGTTGGGCTTGGTTATGCCTCCGTGAATGTTCTGTCTCGTATAGAAAGTTGTGCGTGTATTTCTCTCACTTGTAAACTGTGACAGCTTTGAGGTTATGTCCTGTCTCTGTATCCCCATGGTCTGGCACGTAGTATGGGTTTAACTAATGTCTGTTGAACTGAATGCACTTGATTAAGCAACAGGTCTTTCTTGAGCCACCCAGTGGGCTCAGCAAGGGCTGAATTGTGACTTTTTTTTGAGCAGCGATTCCTGGAGCGGGTAACAGACACAGGCCAGAGCGGGAGGCCTTCGCTGCTTTCCCCGTGAGGGGTTTAACTGACTTCCCCATCTCGGCTCAGCTGTAGCCCAACCCTTTGCTAGTCCTGAGCCCACCCTGCTGCAGACAGCCGGGATCTTAGCCGTCCCATCCTACCAACAAAGTCCAGAGTCCTCCACAGGCTCTTCTCCAGCTCCAGTTCTTTCAGTGGGCTCAGTGTCCCTTTGTATTTGCATTTCCCCCCTCCCCTCCCTCCAAGGGCCGGAGATGGGCCCTCAATTCAGCCCTCTTGACTGGGCCCCCATCTAAAGCTTCCTACTGTCCAGACATGTTTCCTTTACTCCAGGTCCGCCTCCTTGCCCCTGAGAACCGTGACCCACCTTCCTGCCAACCTGACCCAAATACTGTCCTTGATGGGACCCTGCCTACGTCACTGGTTTAGAGAGACCAGTAAGCCTCTTCTCTGACCTACACTGCCCTCACCCCCATTCCCCAGTGTCCTCATCTTCTTTTTATATCCTTATGTTAGCCACTCACCCCCCTTCACCCCCGGGGTGAGTCCGACTCAGGTTCTTAGAAGAAAAAAGTGGAGAAAAGAGGGGACAGATGGGAGTTTAGCAGGACTGGCCCTAACAAGAGGAGAAGCCATTCACCTAGATCAGGGGTGGGCCCACTGCCTGTTTTTGTAAGGTTTTATCGGAACACAGTCACACCCGCCGTGTACATCCTGTCTATGATGCTTTTGTGCTACAAGGGCAGAGTTGAAGAGGTAGGACAGAGACGTGCGGCCCTGAGAGCCTAAAACATTCACCATCTGGCCCTTTGCAGAGAAGTCTGCTGACCCCTGGCCTAGCTGAAGGCCACTGAGAGAAACCGCGTTGAACCTTTGCATGGATGTAGCTTCCTGCCACCTCAGGGCTTTTGAAATGTCATTACTAATATTTCCTCATCTGTATGATGGGGGTAATGGCACATTCTAATTCATAGGGTTGTTGAGGTGATACAAGGACGCAAGCAAAGAGAGCAGTGCCTGGCACGTGGTAAGCACTCAATAAAAGTTATGAGTTATTCTTTTTGTCATGTTAAAGCCTAGGGAAGTAAAGCTGCTTGCCCAAGGTCACATGGCTAATAAGAGGCAAAGCTGGAACCTGACCACAGGCTGGCTAACGCCAAGGACTGGTCTCTCAATCACTGCCCATGTTGATTCCGGCTCTACCACCCCCCCAGGCCCCAGTGACAGTCTGGCAGCCACAGAAGAGAGAGTCCAACTCACTTTTCCTGATCCAGATTTGGCCAGTGTTAACTATTGGCTTGGAGAGGGTCAAGGCATACAGTGTTCCTTCCCCCATGGAATCCTACTGGCTTAGAGTGTGAACAGAACATTCTGAGATTCCCAAGGGTAGAATGAACCAAAATCTGCAAACGCATAGATCCCATGATTGCCATCGGCATGCCTCTTACTAGTTGGGTGACCTTGGACAAGATACTAAACCTCTGTGGACCTCTGTTTTTCCTTATCTATAAAATGGAGATATCTGCCCATCTCCCAGGGGTGATGGAAAGCTCACATGGCACTTGGGAGATATGGACCGCCAGGAAGACTGGGGACGCCTTCGCCTTGTGAAGACCACTCAAGGGAACAGCTCCCAGCTGCAGAGTCACCTGGTTTTTCCTTCCGCTAGTCCCTCAGAAGCAAGACCTACAGGCCATGAGAGCCAAACGTGGTCATTAGCCAAGGGTGTCCAGTCTCCACCGTGTATCCTCCCTTTACAAGCGTGTCATTCTGCCTCTCACTGGGTGTTTTCAGCAAATCTCTTCCCAGAGAGTCTCATCTGAAGTCAAGCGGTTGCAGCAACTGTGCCGTTTGCTGCGACAGGCCAGCTAAGATTGGATCGGATGGGAGAAGATGGGTTACCCACCAAGACTCTTCCCTGAGCTGGGGTCGAAGGGCCTCCGGTGATAATTTGGACAATGCAGATTGTTTCATATACTTCTTTAATACAATTAACATGCAGATTGTTTCATATACTTCTTTAATACAATTAACATGCAAATATGTGTATCGGGCGGGTTGAGTGTTTTGACAGTAATGGGAGTGGTTGGAACTCAATGGAATAGTACCAGGCCATGTTTTTATGAGAGTTGATCCCTCTGGGGACTGAAACGTTATGCATGAAAGGTTGGCCGGTTCATTCCACCAGCAGGAGCAACAAGCAGTAAGCCTCTTGAATAGGATCCAAGAGAAACCACAAGAGCCATCATTTATTGGGGATGTACTAGGTACTGAACACGTTACACATATTACCTTCTCTCCTCTTAGTGCACCCCCCACGCTATTATTCCCATTTTGCAGATGAGGCAGCTGAGGACCAGAGATTATATAATTTATCCAAGGTCATGCAGCCAGCTGTAATAACATTAGGACTGGATGGAGTCTGACTCCCAAGTCAGACTCAGTAAATGTTCATTTCTCTTACCTTTTTCTGCTTCTGGGCTTTTTTGATTAACGTGCTAAGAGCATGGGATAGAGAAATCTAAGGGCTTCTTGGAGCAGCTCAATCTTGGTGTTTCTGTTTATTGATCATCCATCATAAGTTTCCATCAAGCCAGCGTCGCATCTTCTGACAAGGGTATTTTCCCCTTTGCTTTGGGAATTCATTTATTTGGGGAAAAAATTATGCTCGCAAAATATATCATTTATAGTTTTCCACTTAATATAACAGTTTTATGGAAAAGGATAAAAATGTATGAATTTAAAAGCATGATGATGAACTCTTAGATTGGAGGCCTGTTGAGAGTTCTCGCAGCCCTACGGACACTGGCCCCAATTAACTATAATCATAGCTGCCATATATAAAGTCTTGCTACATGTCAGGCACTTTAGATACAGCATCTCATTTAGTCTCCACAACCATGATGGGAGGAAGGCACTTCTATTATCAACCCCATATTACAGATGAGGAAACTGAGGCACAGAGAGACCAAATACTTGTAGGAGTCACTCAGTAGAAGGTAGAACAAAATTCGAGCCAGATCTGCTTGCCTCCTAAATCCCTGATTCTTTCTGATACATAATCTGATAGTCAATGATGTGTGGAGTCCTTTGCTACTCACCTGACCAACAAGGTAGAATAATGTAGGCCAAAAGTCACCACCTGGCAGACAAGTGGTTGAACTTGGCCCATCCATCCCATGTTCTGTTTGACGAGCTTCAATTTGTCATTTCTCGTTTTGGTTTGAAACCTCTTTGATGGAGCACACGGGCTCCATTACTGACCTCTGACCTCTGCCTCCCAAGCAGGCCGACCCCAAAAGCCTCTCAGCAAAAGTGTCGCATCTGGGTTGATGTACAGGGCCTGGCTTGCTTCACGCATTTACCTGTGCCACCCTGCAGGCGTGTGCGTTCGCCACCCAGTTTAGCCTGACCTCGCATTTTATGGGCTCCCTCCGCAAGCCAGTGGCAAAGCAGGATTTGGGGCTGTTTTCTCAGCCCATAGTAGCCTTGCTCCCCCAGCATCATTCCTCGGCCCCCACCTGCATGGCCACTGGCTGGAGCCCCTGGCACTCCCCACAGCCACCATCCATTTGACCTCATTTCAGGTTGGGGCTGGTCTGTCCAGTCTGCCACCATCCTGGTTTCTCCCACCTCAGAGCACTGGAGGTCAGCGGGTGATGTCAGGCACCAGCTCTTCCCTGCAGGGTGCACAGGACGCTGGCAGAAGCCGCGGATTTGGTTGAACAAAGAGCTGGCTTTTTAATTATGCAGCCCAGACAGGCCCCCACCAGCAGCCCGGTGGAGAGGGGAGCCTCCCGGGGGCTGGCTGGCAGACGCCCTGATTTCCGCTCCTTCAAGTGGCCACTTGGAAAAGAAAGGAACCAGCAAGTAATCAAGCATGAAGGACAGAAACACTCCAGGTGAGGACAATCAGGCCCCCGCTGAGCTGGGGGTGCGGGGGCGTGGGGGTGCTCTGCAGAGGGGGGGATCGGGCCAGTTCCAGACAGCGGGGTGTACCCAGAGCCCACAGCTCAGACTGCTGAACGCTGGGCCGAGGGCTGGGGGAGTCAGCTGCACACAGGCCGGGAAGCCAGATCGGTTCGAGACTTTGCCGCAGACCTGTTCTCTGACCACGGGCAAGTCACTTGATCTTGCTAAGCCTTGGTTTCATCGGTAACAAAATGGAGGTGGTAATTCCTCTCTTCCAGTCTTTCTGTGAAGAGTAAACGTGATGATATCTGTCAGGTACTTAGCAGAGAGAGAGAGGATCATAAACAAGAATGACAGCTAGCCTTTAAGGAGCACTCATGACTCCTAGGTATGCCGGGCTCTGTGCTAAGCGCCCGACGTTCATGCAGCCATTTATTCTTCAGACTGTAATGCCAGGTGACAGCTGGTGTTTTGCTGAAATGAAATCACAGCTTGCAATGGGAATTTGGTTCCAATTCTTCCAAGTACGGGCGTTCCCACGCTGTGGTGCTCCATGTGGTGACTCAAGGCTCCACGTTCCCGTTTGAATGAGCAACTGGGAAATCCTCCTCCATATGGCTTGTTCTGTCATCATTTGGACTTCACATGGTATGAACACGTCTTTGTGTTTGTCATGGGAATAGTATTTTGAAAATAATAAATGGATATGTTCTTTCTTCTTCTCCAGGAAACCACAGTCCCCAGTCTAGCTTCATGGATGGCATGAGCCAGGAGGAGGTTCAGATGTAGGGCAAGTTCTGCTCAGATCGGAGGAGGAAGCAGAGAGCCTAGCTCTTCTAGACCCTAGTGGATCGTTGACAAAAGAAAAAGGGAGACAAATGTAGGGCAGGGCTGAGAGGCCAGGCGGGCGTGTCTGCATCCTCTCTCATGGGGGTGAGGAGGTTGTAAAAATACCCAGATGGATATGCACCCGGGAGCCCCACAACATTGTGGCATGCCATCCTCAGAAGTGCCTGTGGCCGTGGGCAGCCTCGGTGGGAAGGGGGTGGCTGCACACAGGAGTCTGCACCCCAGCCCCGGCAACCCTCTCCCAGCCTGCATGAGGGCGCAGATTCCAGGGTCCCCGCGGCTGGGGCTGAGAGCAGGAAGCTGGGCAGAGGCCACGGTCAGGAGAAGAGATTGCTGCAACCCAGACATTTGTATCTGGAGCCGTGGGGGCAGACTGCTCACCCTCAGAGATTAGAAGGGCCCAGGAACAGCCCTGCTGTCACCTGAAGGGGAGGCAGCCCAGTCTGGCCCTAACACCTGCCAGGACCTCAACCACTCCATCTGAGCTTGGTTCCCTCTGCTCCAGAGACCCCAAGCACCTGCTCAGGGGTACACCTGGGTGCCTTCTAGAAGGGAGCAGGCCTGGGAAGACGGTCCACCCAAGAGACAGTCAGCCCAAAGAGACCCACTAAACAGGAAGAGGCCTGAACCCCATTGATTTTGCAAATCCAGGTTTTTCTGCCTCTCACACCCCCATCCACAATGAGGTGGAGACTCTCGAAAGTTATGTGCAATAAAATGCTGTATTTTTTTCTCTATGCTGTGTGTATGGTGTTACATTCACAACCCACAGTTACTCAGTTAATTAATTCTACAAATATTTCTTGTGCCAGGCAATGTTTGAGGGGCTGGAGGTTCAGCAATGAATAAGACCAAACACCAGAGTGGGGTCCCTGTTCTCAGGCACCTTATTTGTTTGTAAATGGTTTATTTATTTATCGAGAGAGAGAGAGAGAGAGAGAGAGAGAGAGAGACTTCCAAGCAGGCTCCACGCTCAATGCAGAGCCCAACGCGGCCCATGAGGTAATGACCTGAGCCGAAATCAAGAGTTAGATGCTTAACCGCCTGAGCCACCCAGGCACCCCAGGTAACTTCTATTCTCGTGGGAGGGAAAAGACAGTAAATGCATGCATGTGTCAGCAAGGGTTCTTAGGGGTGAGAAGCGTTGTACTGAAATAAACTAAGGCAATAGAAGGGAGAATGACTAAGTGGCCTAAGAAAGCCACAAGGTGACCACTGGGGAGAGAGTGACTGTAACCACATTAGCTGGCACATAAGGGGTCGGGTTGGGGGTGAGGGAGAAACAAGGGGCAGGTCAGGAAGGGCCTCGTGAGCCAGGGGAAGGAGTGTGGCTTTTATTATAATTGTAGAAGTCGTGGGCAGTGTTTTTTGTTTTTTTTTTATTTTGAGAAAGGGAGAGCAGGGGAGGGGCCGAGAGAGAGGGAGAGAATCCCAAGCAGTCTCCACACTGTCAGCGCAGAGTCAGACGTGGGGCTCAACCCCACAGTCTGCAAGATGGTGACCTGAGCCAAAACCGGGAGTTGGACGCTTAACCAACTGAGCCACCCACGCGCCCCCATGGGCAGGTTTTTAATTCACGT
Source organism: Lynx canadensis (assembly GCF_007474595.2). NCBI lineage: Eukaryota > Metazoa > Chordata > Mammalia > Carnivora > Felidae > Lynx > Lynx canadensis. Next base: position 135,988,030 of record NC_044308.2, read on the forward strand.
ATGATTTGACCTGTGTTTTGTAAAGATTCCCCCAGCTTTTGTGGGAGCTGATGGTGGGGACAACAGAGGTGGAAGCAGGAAGCTGAGGTCGGGATCTCACTGTAGTCTGGGCAGGAAGCGGCAGTGGCTTGGACCCGGGTAGGGGGAGCTGTGTTAAGTGGCTGGATCTCAGAGATGTGGAGATGGGAGGTGGTAGGACTTGCTGATTTATCGGTCACTGGCCCAAGGCACAGGGGCATAAAGCATGCCTGTCGGGGTTTGCACTGAGACACGGTGGTGGCCGACAAGGCCACGCGTGGAGCGGAGGAAGATGGCAGTGGAGGGGGATCTGGGGGTCCTGCTGGGCTGCGATGAGCCGCCTGTTCACAGCAAGTGAGCTGCTGGACAAACCCAAGTCTGGAGATGACAGGGACAGCTGAGGCTGGAGGTGCACACGTGGAATCTGGTGCCTATGAGGGGATTTGCCGCCCGGGGCCTGGACGAGCTTGCTGGGGGAGCGTGGGGGGACACAGAAGGGAGATCACTCAAGGCAGTGTCCAGGCACGATGGGTGACGAGGCCTGGCAGAGGGGAGGCAAGCTGGCCATGGCGTCCAGCTGGCTTCTTTTCTCATCCCCCACCGTGACGTTTGTCACCGTCGGGCTGTGAACACACATACGGGCTCTGAAAATCTCTGTGTGTATTCCCATGATCCAGGCATGCGTATTACGTTTGTTTTTTGGAGTTTGGCATAAAAATGAAACCGCAAGTTCTCATAAAGAACACGCGAGCCCCTGAGACTATATCCTGTTTCAAAGGTTAAGGGCAACCCTCCAGGCAGAAGTCAGTGGCACTGAAGCTAGCATCACCTGGAACTCCACAGAACAAGTGCCCAGGCACCAGATCTTCCTCCGCCCTGCTCTTTGAGGGCAGCTTCAGAACGACCTCATATCCTTTGGACCCTTCCGTGTTCCTGGGCAGGGACTGTACTTCCCTGGGCCGGGCTCACTTCCAGGCCGCGAGCCCACGTGAGCAGAATATCTGCCAGCCTGTAAGGTCGCCATCAGAGCGCCCCTCTCTTTGCAGCAGGGCATTGCCCTTCTAGGAATCCCTGTTCGGAATGTTGTTATCCCTGTGTCAGAGTCTGGAAGGGAGGACATTTGTTTTTAAATTAGGAGGTGTAGGGTGGGGATGGAAGGAGCAACACAGAAAATTCCTAGTTACTTCTAGTTTTTTTTCTTTTTAAATTTTTTAACTTTTTTAAAATTTATTTTTGAGAGAGAGAGAGAGAGAGAGCACAAATGGGGGAGGGGAGAGAGAGGGAGACACAGAATCTGAAGCAGGCTCCAGGCTCTGAGCTGTCAGCACAGAACCCAATGGCACGGCTCAAACCCATGAACCGTGAGATCATGACCTGAGCTGAAGTGGGACATTTCACTGACTGAGCCACCCAGGCACTTTTCTGCAAGTCCCATGTTTTAGGGAAACCTCCCAGTCTCAGGCAAACTGGGAGGGTTGGTCTTCTCAGCGCAGTCAAGGATCAGGATGGCTGAGTGTGGGGGAGGAGAGACAAGGTTGGTACCTTAGAGTCCCCATCAATGCCAGTCTTGGGTATTATGACGAAACCATATGGAAATGAAGCAGGTCCCCCCCGGGCCCTCAAAGAAGGGTCACACCCCACACTCAGCCCACTCTCTCCTTCCCATGCCCCCCACTGCCCAGGACCAGGCCCCTGCCACAAAAGACAGCTGATAATCATCTGTATAAGTGTATTTTTATTGAAAATAAAAAAGGCATGGTACTTTCTTCCTCATAAGTAGCATCCAGTCTGCCCCCCCAGTGCTGCCGGTCCTGCTCCCTGCGTGGTCTCAGCACAAAATCCACATTAGTGGCTCGCTGGTGGACAAGACGGCACCACTTGCACATTTGTCCGTTGAGACAGAATGAGAGACAAGAGCCCTCTCCCCGTATGCACACGGCACATTGCGAGGAAGGCAGATCTCAGGATATTTACATTCATGCATTAGATAGCCCATACTACCTGGGCTGTTTAAGTCAGACTGTGTACAGATTCAGAGAGTACAGTAATTTTATATAGATATAGATATCTCTTTAAATATATATATAACTATATATAATATATATGTCTATATTTTTATAGCTATTAGTCTTTCTTCCAAAACTTGCTTTAGAAGCTTCTAAATAACACCTAAAAACTCTGGGAGATCCTATATGCCATTCTAAGTCGGGCTCAACTAGGAGACAGTTAAAAAATATCCATTTGAGAAAATGCAGAGAAGAAATGTGCATTTCTCGACCTCAAAGTTTGGGCTAGCCTGAAGATTGGTCTGCGTTTAGGGGCTGCAGATACGTTCCTTAAACAAAAGTTCCGATTTCAAAGACCAGGTTGGTGTGGTTTTACAGATGCTTCTTGTCACTTAAGCGAAAAATCCAGTGAGGCCTCCTTGCGGCACACAGGAAGGTATCCAAATGGCCAGTTCTAGGTTTGTGGGGTTGAAATCTCGTGTGACTTCGTTTTTAAAAACTGGGTTCTTCTCTTGGTTTGTACTAGCCGAGAGAGGAGACTTTACAAACCCGATGTGGGGGGAATTTATGCGCAAATGTGGAGCCCTGGCCGTGTCCCTAGAGCGAGGTGGATGCCAAGGGTGGACAGTTGGGAAACCCTGCCTGCGGCTGGAGGGTTAGGCCAACTGTAAAACCTCCTAGGTTTCAGCCAGGGTGAGGGAAGGTGGGAGTTGTGGGGTTGTGCAAAGCTGGGCTGTGCCCTGCCTCCCTTGAGGTCTCCCCAGGCTGGATGCCCATCATGTCATGACCCCTTAGTCAGGGCCTTCCCCTCTGACCGAAGGTGTCTTCCCATCACTTCTGAGCCCAAGGTGCCGTGTGCATAGAGCTGGGGTCCCGCCCGAGTGTCTGTTCAGGGAACACGCAGGGGACTCGGTGGCAGGCTACAGGCAGTAAGGGAAAGAGCCTTGCTGCAGACCCACATCCCCTGGCCCTTTGTCACCAGCTCGAGGCAGTGACAAAGGCCACTGGTGGCACCGTGCCATGCCAAGGTAGGCAGGGAAAGCAGAACGCAAATCCAAACCAAACACAGGTCCTCACACAGAAGGAAAACCGAAAGGAAGAACAGAGCCCTTTCTGGGAGGGTATGGGCCTGGGCCTGTCCTCAGCCTGTTCCTGCTGACCTGCGGGGAGGACCCGGGTGAGGGTCACAGCAAACTCACCTTCTCCCCTCTGCTCTCTGAAACACAATGGAACACAGCTCCATGGGCAAAGGGATTCCCAACCCAAGGTGGATTTCCAAGGTTCAGCCCAAACGGGGATTTGTTTACTGTCTTGTCAGGCTTACCTGGATGGCAAAGTCTCACCGTGGCCCAAATACCCTTCAGAGAACCACACTGGTGGTCTGGAAAGTGGACGGAGTCCACCTAGCTCAGTTCCTACACAGAGAGAGCGGAACCGTTAAATGTGTCCACTTCCTTCTGAGCAAGTGTATGGGAGGTGAGGGAACCACGGGGTCAGGAGTGTTCTCCCAATCCAGGCGATGCCAGACCACAGGCCTCTGTCCCCACGGGCCTAGTGATGTGCCCACAGGTTGGGTGGCCACCTGGGAAACAGGCCGGGGGACCAAGATTACCAGGCCGGAGGGCCCTCTCCCTGCCTCCCTCCCCTTCCTTCCCTTCGTCCACCAACCCCTCTGGACAGTTCAGCATTTTTAGAACACAAGACATTCGAAGGGGGCCGCTGGGAGAACACCACCTCCTTCCGGATGAAGAGAGGCTGGGGACTCTCCGGAGAGGGTCTGAGTACCTGGGAAGGGCCTTAGGGGGTCATCGGGGAGACCCAGCGCCAGGCCGGGTCAGCCTAACCCAAAGTGCTGGGCTTGGCATGAGTGGTGGCCTCTCCGGATGAAGGCAGGGCGTGGCTCACATGGAGGCATCAGTTCCTACGAGGATCAGGGGTGGAAATGAGTCTGCGACTGGGTAGAGGGGGCTCTGTCCTTCCCGGGTCCTTGGCGTGGCGTTCAGTGACTTGTTTTGCCCCTGGAAGGTCAGACACTAGCTCTGGGTGTAAAAGAGCCCCTCTGCTCAGTCAGGAGGGGACCTTGCAGGCTGGGCTCACAGCCCACCGTGGCAGGGGTCAGAAGTCAAGAGCCAGGCGCCGGGGGTGTGGGAGGGAACAGGAAGAAAGGAGGCAGGCCCTGAAGACTAAAGACAAGTCGCCGATGGGGTGACAGACAGATGTGTGGGAAGCACCTTTGGAAGGGGACATCTCATGGCTGTGCTGATGGCTTCTGCTGGGACGCATGGTGAATGGAGAGCAGTCTTCCTGGGGAGGAGGAGAGGTTTTCTGGCAGGCAAGTGACTCCTGGATCACCTTTCTCTTGGCTAAGGTAGGATGCCCCCCTACCCCAGCAGACAGACGGACTCCCTGCCTTTGTCAGAGCGCAGCTGGGAGGCAGTAAATCAAATCCAAGATGGAGAAGAGACGTGAAGAGTGGGTGTGGCGGTGCGGCCCGGGCTGCTGCACGCAGGCGAGCTGGCCCGCGAGCTGACCAGGGGCAGGCTGGGAACGGGATGGTTTCTCCCCGGGAAATCCTGGACAAGCCCAGAGTCAGCTCGTGTCCTCCTGCTTTCCCGTGTCCACTAATGCCACCAATGTGCCCCTCTGGCCAGCGAGTCCGGGGTCTGCAGACTCACACCACAGCGCTGTTCACGTCCACCCCTTTGTTGCTCTGCGAGGAGGTCATGGGATACTCAGCAACACTGGTGCCATTCTCCTCTTTTCTCAGTGGTTTCCTGGGAGGGGAGGCAGGGACATCCGTTAATGACCAATGGCAGGGGTAGGTGCATCATGTCCTTCCAGGCAGGCCACCAGACTCGGTTCTGGGTTAGTATCCTTGGGCTGCTGGTCCTTGTGGGGGCCAATCAGGAGCTGGAGGTGGTCTTAATGAGGGGGATCACACAGTGTGTCGTACACACCAGGACACAATTGAGAGTGAGAGAGGAGAGCTGTTAATAATGAAGCAGGGACAACAGCTGTTCATAATGAATTGGGACTGTTTGGGACAAACAAGAGTGGAGAACCTGTGTAAGATGTATGGTCAGGCTTTGGTTGATCTCTGATTATGAGCAAGCAGTTGTGAAGATGAATACCTGGGGGTGCAGAGTTGAGGCGCCAGAGGTTGGATTTTGCAGCCTTGCCTCTGTGTGGTCAGAGGCACATGGAAAAGGTGACAAAGAGGATGGTGGTGATGGTGACGCCTGGTGGTGGCCATGGTGGCTTGGGGCGGTGGGAAGAGTAATGGGGGTGGAAATGGTGGTAGAGTTGGCGGTGGAAGTGATGGTGGTGGTGGTTATGGTTGTGTCAACGGCGGCAGTTATGGTAATGGCGGTGGTGATGCTGATGGTTATGGTTGTGTCAATGGCAGCGGTGATGTAATGGCGAGTGTCCAAACTAAGTGCATACTAGTGGTTCTCAAGCACTTAATGTCAGGCCATTTGAAGACCATTCCAGAGGCTATTTGACCCCAAGAGCCATTTCTCCCATACATACAAGGCTCAGGAAGGCTGGCTGGGAGGCTTTGAGAAGGCTCTTGCTCACTCGCAGAGGTTCTGAATTCGCAGCACTACTTTCTGGCCTGGCTCCAATCTGACCTCCTCTCCTGGCTGGTTCAGGAGGCCTCCAGGCCCCTGGCGACAGCCTCTGGATCTAGGCCACACATGCTGTGGAGCCCAGTCCCATATCACAATACTGCTGTCTCTCGGGTGAATCTGAGGCCCATGGGGCCGTAGCTCAGTCACCTCTGTCCCCAGGAACGCTGGGGCTGAGCCTGACCTGGCCTTTGTTGTGTATTGTCTCTGTTGAATGTCTAAGGCCATCTCTGAAAACCTGGTGATTGATTGCTTCTGCCTTCTCCAACGTCCCCGGAGCCTCTAGGAACCCAGCCAGAGGACTGGTACTTGGAGCCTAGTCTGCTGCCTATGGAATAAAGTCTGAGGTGAATTAGTTTAGGGGAGGCAGGGTCTGCAAGGTGGTTATCGGTAGTTTCACGGGTGGGATTATCAGGCCCGCTCAGAGACAACACCCTGAGATCAAATCTAGTAACTTCCCTTCCCTTTTTTTCTTGCTGCAGAAAATAGCTCACAAACCACAGAGAGAAACCCAAGTTCACTGACTCTGTGTGTCAGGCTCAGCCACGGTGGCTTCTAGAAGTGTGAGATGCAAACCAGCACTTCCTCCCGTGGCGCATTACGCTTTGGACAAAGCACTCTCAGCTACAGATGTTCCTGGCCCCTCTCACGATGGTCCCCTGAAGAAGCTAGGCCTGGGGTTAAGAGATCCATTACGTGGGGAAACTGAGGCTTAGGGATAGCTGTGACTTGCCCATGGGTTCCCAGCTGGTTGGTGCTGCGGCCTGGACCGCCACCTGCTTCCGCCATATCCTGGTCCAGACATCTTTCCCATAAGTCAGCATTCCCAGCAGGGCATTATCTCTGCAAACAGGCTCTATGGTCCCATCAGCTTGGAAAGGCCTCCCACCTCCCTCCTCCTGGAGAGTTCCAAAAGTTCTCGAGAGTCCTCCAAGAAGCCCGTCTCATTTTGCTTTAACCCAGCATATCCCAAGAGTCCCGCTTAATTTAGATGCTCCAGACACTTTCTGGAACCCCGAGGTGTGTAGGGGTCAGACGAGTGTCCTTGTTTGTGATGGGCTTGTGGAAGTATGGTTTCTGAGCCAACCTCTGTCCCTGGGCCTTTTCTCCCTCAGTCTCTTTCATGTCTCCCCTGTGCCCACTCCTTCCCAGGGGCTTCAAGTGGCTCTGACTCTGCTGGGTGGGCGTCATTTCTGACTCTGAGCGTGCATGGCCCGGAAACTCGGGTGGAGGGTATATTTTCTTACAGTGAGATCCTGTGTTGCTCTCGCCATGAGGCCACCGATGGACTTAAGTGAGATTCCTACATTCATCATCAATATATGAGGACGGGGGAGAGGGACATCAGGATCGGGATTCCAGAAAATATTAACAGGCAAAAATCTCTGAGCCCAAACCCACACTGCTTCACGGCTTTTCTCCCTAATAAATATTCAATCTTGGGCTAGTCTGAAAAATCAACTGGAATGGGTCCAGGTCAGGGGAGATGAGGCTGAATGAAGGGCTTTCAGGAGTGGATAATGGAGAGATGCGTCTGGAACTCCCATGGAAATGGGCAAAGCATGGAGGGCATAGAGTTTCCACCTTTTCAGGGTGAGGGTAGGAAATCTGCAGGACTTCTTCTGCCAGGAGAAGAGGTGAAATTTCTTAAAGCCAGGCTGCTGGCTAGGACACCCCTTTGCGTTCCTGGGGCCTTGGAGGGAAATGTTGGCCCAGAGGGCCTGGCAGGAAGCAAGCCTGGCCAGAGGGACACTGAGGACAAGGCCAGGAGGCAGCCCCAGGGCCTTCTCAATGGCCCCAGCCAGCTTCCCACCAAAGACCAGCTTTGTCCCAGGACAAAGGGCGTCTGGATAGGGGCTCCACCCAGCAAAGTAGCACCCGGTGGCTGGCCCAGCGCCCCCTACAGGAACATTCCAGGAGCCTGGGCATGGCAAGGGGAGGGGTTAGTGTCCCAAAGGTTGTCCTGAGAAGTGGGCTCAGTCTGCTCCCCTCCCCTACTAGAGCTAAGCTCCCAACCGCTCTACTCCCTGGACTGCTGCCCCAGCCCCCTCCCAAAGCCTGTCTGGGAGTCACAGGAGCCCAGTGGAATCTGGAGTTTTACCTACAACAGGAGATGGCTCTACCTCCCCCCTCCCCCCACCATCCTTCCACTAAAGGGCACTGCAGGGTGACGCTGCCCGAGTGCTGAGATGTCATGCCTCAGTGAACCCAGGCCCCACCACTTCCAGCCATGTGACCTTGGGCAAGCCACTTAACCTCTCTGTGCCTCAGTTTCCTGGTCTATAAAATGGGCACAATAACGGTGTCCATTTCATAGGCTTGTTGGGAGGATTAGATACGTTAATGCAGGTCGAGCACTTAGATGAGCATCTGGCATACAGCAAGTGCTCCATAAGTGTTTGTTAGCTCTCAGCACTGCTGTTGGAAAGGCGGCAGCGGGGAGCGGTCCTGTTGGCCAGCAACGGCCAGCGCTCTCCAGTCTGCACAGACTTCCTACCTAATGGATGCCCGTGGGGCTCAGGAAAGGCCAGAGAGGCTCACGGGGACCCAGCATGGCTCTGCAGCGCTGTGAGCCAGCCAGGGCTGGTCCCACTAAACCAAAGTAAGGCATGTGCACCCTGGTGTGGGAAGAGATGGCCACGGACGACTCCCTACAAGGCCTGGTTCCTAAAACCAAGAGAAAGGGAGGTGAGATTTCCTTGGCCATGTCTGGGATTCCTGCTTGTCGGAGGGTGGGCTCTCCACCCCGGGACTCCTTCCCCCCTCGCCCCCATCCCGGCAAGCAGCAGGCACTCCTCGTTCTTTACACGGGGAGCTGTGCTGACAGTTCCGGGGGGCTCGGGCCATGAGCCATGGCCTCCGCAGGAGCCGCCTCCGTCCGCACACCGGGCCGGGCAGGAAGGGCCAGGACAGGAAAGGCCAGGACCCAGCTGCCCCTCTTGGGCCCTGCTGACAATGTTATGACAGGTCCCACCCTAAGAAGGAAGGGCTGCCTGGCTCGCTTCTGGTCTCACGCACCCCGCGGAAGGGGCTGCTCTCAGTCAAGTGTAGCGGTCTCAGACTCCCTTCTTCCGAAGGCATCCATCGTCCCCGAAACACACACACACAAACACACCCATATGCAAACACAGCCCACCCCACCCATACACACACACACCACACCCATACACGTACACACACACACACACACACACACATACACGCAGGTCCATACATACCCCTTCACAAACACACACCACCTTCCACAATGAGATGCCTTTGTGGCCTGCAGACTTCTCCAAACCTGGGTGAAGAAGCCAAAAAGAGCCCTTCCGAGCCACCAAGGAAGTCGTCGACCAGGAGAAGCAGCGGCTTCCTTTCCAGCCCAGCACACTTTTCCCCACCACCTGGGTGAAGGGGAGTCAGGGACGCAGCCCATCGGCACCCTCACGCTCCAGCTGGCCCCGCTGTTTGACCATCTCCCTAGGGCTTCCTTGTTCAGCCACCTCCGGCTGAGCAAGTCGAAGGCTGGCGTCTGTGAGTCTCCCAGGCTTCGGCTCGCCCCTGGGACCCAGCCAGCAGGGCGAGGCATCTGGATCTCATTCTGCATGCGGTGGGGAACCATTGGAGGACTCCTTACGCCAGGGATCCCGGTCTATCCCCTCACCCTGCCTCGCGACCTCCAACCAGCATGTCTAGAGAGAGGAGTTCAGAGAGGGATACAGCTTCCTGGTGACAAAAGGGCCCCCGAGAAGCAGGGGCCTACTCACTGGCACCGAGAGCGCCCACAATCTGCCTGCCTTTCTGTCAATGACTGGCCGGTAGCGCCACGTGGTCCCCGCTACAAAAAGCAGCTCATCCCTGCTGCCCACCTCCTCCCGCCAGGACAGGATTTCATCACCCACCACAGCAGGTGGGTCCCTTCTGGGGGCGTGGGGGTGGTGGTGGTAAGAAATGAGCCCAATAAATGTCTCAGCCCAAGGCAGGTGGGGACACATATTGCCTCCACCCTTTCTGGGCCCAATCTTCTTTTGGAGGAAGGGTTGTGGAGGTGATAATAATGAGATACTGCGGCATAGGGGACTCAGAAGAAGCCTGTGTGTTGACCCCACCAGTGGGGAACAGCGAGCCCTGGACCACCTGGAGGATGGCAGTGGCCCCGGAGTGAGAGGATTGAGTCTCGGGCCTGCAACAAAGCACAAGCACCAGCTCCCTGAATCCAGCTGAGGTCCCGAAGGAGGTCAGATGGTCTCGGAGCAGCAAAGGTCACGTATCCCATGCTCAGCACTCGGCCAAAGGCGGTCCCTCCTCGGAGCGCACTGGCTTTGACTTGACTCATGGTATAGCCAGACGTGCTGCTCGATTCCCAGCCGGAGAGGCTGGATTTGGCCCCTGGGGGTGGTGTTGCTACAAGAACATACGGGGGCAGCAGGGAGAAGTGACAGATGGGAATGGCTGGGTCTCAAGTGCCCAATCATTGGCACTGGGCCCTACATGGCCCAAGAGGTTTTGGCGCACGAGGTAGCCCCAGTCTCGAGACCCCAGGAATCCAAAGTGCACTCAAGGTGAATATCTCACTCCCAGAAGTTCATGCGAGATGAGGCCGGATGAAGACGTCCCACTCCTGGGGCGCCCGGGTGGCTCAGTCAGTTGAGCGTCCGACTTCGGCTCAGGTCATGATCTCACAGCTGGTGAGTTCAGCCCCGTGTCAGGCTCTGTGCTGATAGCTCAGAGCCTGGAGCCTGCTTCTGCTTCTGTGTCTCCCTCTCTCTCTGCCCCTAAACCACTCGCATTCTGTCTCTGTCTCTCTCAAAAAGAAATAAACATTTAAAAAAAAAAAAAAAAAAGACGTCCCACTCCTGTCCCCAGTCCCTGGGCCCCACCTACATTGTCTTCCTCCTGCCCAGCCCTGCCCTTGATTCTGCAGGTCGGCAGAAGCCAGGGGGAGAGGGCTGGGCTGGTGGTATGTGTGCTGGGGAGGAAGGGGAGGGGGCTCCTCTAAGAGTGTTATGCCCGGGGGGCGGGGGGGTGGGGAGGCTGGGCCACTCCGGACGTGGGGAGGGGGCTGCTGAATCACCACACATGTACTCCAGCTTGAGTACAGCGAGGGGCTCAAGACACGAGGGTCAGAGGAAGGGGAGCACAGCTGGCAGAGGGTCACCCAAACTGGTGAAGGGGAGGGGCCTGGCACTTAAAATTGGGCGCATGTTACGTACTCTAAAGCAGATCCTCCTCCACTTACCCAGAGAGAGAGAAAAAAACAAAACAGAACTGAGTTTACTGAAATTCTAAATAGAGTTTGCTCAGTTGAAAGGTAGAATCTGGCAAGTCTATGTAAACAAGCCTCCATTCAAGCCGTAGAAAGTCATGGAACAGTTACTACGTGCCAGGTGCACTGGGGACAGGGATGAGGAAGACGTGACCGCTTTCCACCTCTGATGCGTGTGCAAGGGTGGGCGTGTGTGTGCACACAGCCCCTCACACACGCGGGGGCACATGCACGTGTAAACACCAACATTATGGGGCGCCTGGGTAGCTCAGTCGGTTAAGGGTCTGACTTCGGCTCAAGTCATGATCTCTCGGTCTGTGAGTTTGAGCCCCGCGTCGGGCTCCGTGCTGACAACTCAGAGCCTGGAGCCTCTTTGGATTCTGTGACTCCCTTTTCTCTCTCTGCCCCTCCCCTGCTCACACTCTTTCTCTCTCAAAATTAAAAGAAACAAAACATTTAAAAAAAGACACCACCGTTAACCTACCTAGAGCAGAAAGCAGAAACATGAATCAAGGAGAGCTACAACTCCGGGGCTTGGGCAGGAAAGAAGGGTCTAGGCCAGGCCAGGATGCTGGTCAGAGGAGGTGGTTTTAGAGCTGGGGCCTGAGTGAGGAGCTGGAGGGGCTCAGCCGTCAGAGAGGAGGGGCTAGAAACGTCTGCGACCTGAGCGGCTCTCTTCCCCAGCCAGGCCTCAGTTTCCTCCTGACCTTGGAGGCTCACTCTGGCTCAGACACCACGGGAAACTCATTCCCACCCCTCGGTGGCATGCCACAGCCCCAGGCCACCAGGCCTGCTCTACTTGCCACCCGTTCCGTAAGAACCAACCCTTCTCGGCAACCCCCCCAAGCTCCAAAGGGAATGTCAATGTTAAAAAGAAAATTAATTTCACTGGCTGATTTGCTGTGGAGTCTATGATTCAGGAAAGGTCCTGAAAAAATTCCACTGTGGCGTCAGGCTGGAGAGAGAAACGGAGGATGGGAGAGGGAGAGAACTGAGTGTAGCCAAGTTCCCAGGGAGCAACCATCCTCCTGGAGAGGACAGAGCCTCCAGGCGAACATGGAACTGAGGGACAGATCACCTGATGTATTAGCCCACACTGAGAGGAGGAGCTCTCACTCCAAGGCAGCAAACACATCAGAGTACAAGAAATGAGTCAGGGGCAGACAATACGTGTATCGTGCTAAGGCAGACACTTGTCACTGATCGCCCCCCTGGGAGACACCTGTAGGCAGGGGACGGGGAGAGGGGCAGTGTTTTGTATGTCTGTGGGTGCTGTGTTAGGAGGCTGAGACTCGCATCTTCCAGACTGGAAAGTCAACAGATAGTGTGTGAAATTGAACAAGAATTCTCACAGCAGTATACACTATCACTTAGAATATGGGGACAGGGGCGCCTGGGTGGCTCAGCCAGTTAAGCATCTGACTCTTGATTTTGGCTCAGGCCATGACCTCATGGTTCATGGGGTTGAGCCCCACATAGGGCTCTGCCCTACAGGGTGGAGCCTGCTTGGGATTCTCTCTCTCTCCTTCTCTCTCTGCCCCTCCCCTGCTCTCTCTTCCTCTCAATAAATAAACACTTAGAAGAAGAAGAAGAAGAAGAAGAAGAAGAAGAAGAAGAGGAGGAGGAGGAGGAGGAGGAGGAGGAAGAAGAATATGGAGAGAAAATACCAGAAGAAGAGCTGACACCCAGAAATGGTTGCCTCTCAAGAATGTGACTTGGGGGAGAAAACAGGGGGGGCAGTCAGGGACTGCTGTTTTTCTTAACAGACTTGTGGCACATTTGACATTAAAAAAATTTTTTTTTAATGCTCATTCACTTTTGAGAGAGAGAGAGAGACAGACAGACAGCATGAGCAGGGGAGGGGCAGAGAGAGAGGGAGACACAGAATCAAAGCAGGCTCCAGGCTCCGAGCTGTCAGCACATAGCCCGACGCAGGGCTTGAACTCACAAACTGTGAGATCATGACCTAAGTCAAAGTCGGATGCTTTACCAACTGAACCACCCAGGTGCTCCCCACATTTGATATTTTAAGCTTTGTGCACGCATTACCTTGATAAAAATAAAAATTAAAAGGTGGTAGTGGATGTACAAAGCCCTAACTTTACTTTTTTTTTTAATGTTTATTCATTTTTGAGAGATAGAGACAGAGACAGTGCAGAGCAGAGGAGGGGCAGAGACAGAGAGAGACACAGAATCAAAGCAGGCTCCAGGCTCCGAGCTGTCAGCACAGAGCCCGACATGGGTGTCGAACCCACGAACCTGAGCCGAAGTCGGATGCTTAACCAACTGAGCCACCCAGGCGCCCTCCTAACGGTACTTCCTAACCATAAAGCCCCATCGGGAAGCGGGCACAGTGCTCCTGACTCGGAGTTAGGGGAGCAACCCCTCTCCCACCCCCTTCTCTCTCTCTCCATTACTCTCGGGCTTCTCCCCTCCTTCACAGCACTCATTAAAAGCACCTCAGGTATTAACTTGTAGGTGTGTGTGTGTATTCAATCCATTTCCTCCACTGGTGAGGGGGCTTGGACTCATGGTGTAGACCTCTACATCCCCGGAGCCTAGTCGAGTCCTCAACACATAGTAGGTACTCAGTCAATATTTGTGGACCAAGCCGAGGAGCACCAGAGTCCCACAATAACGTGTGTGCTCAGGCTCACTCCAGCCCATGCACGCCTGAGCTCACTCCCAGCGAGCAGTGTGAGCCCTAGTTGTCTGCGATTAATGGTCTGCAGGATGAGCCAAACTGTTCTGCAGTCCCTTGATCGGTCTTTCAGCCAATACCTTGTAAATTAGAAGGAAACGACTGTCTAGTGGCTTAACGGCAAATCGGCGGCGGAAGGTGAAGGACCCGCGCCACAGCTGGCCCCAGGAGGAAAGGCGCTCTGCGTGTGCCTGGGGTACGGGGGTGGCTCCAGGCGAGGGGCTTGGACAGGGTGGGCGTCATCTATCTGCCACACACGGTGTTCCCTGCAGGAAGGGTGTGGCTGCCAGAGAAGCTGCAAATGCCACTCTAGGAGGGTGGCGTCACTCTCAAGAGTCCACAGGCCTGTGAACTCCCTCGCCCTGGCCTGGCCGGGGTCTGAGGCCTGGCCCTCCTACCTGGGCAGTGGGCACGCTGTGCCCTGGAGCTTTGTCTAGATGCCTCTCACTGATCACTGCTCGTTTGAGGTTCCTACCCCACCCTGGGCCGACAGCTTCTTCTGTTATTTCTGCTTACAGCATTATTTCACTTTGTAGTCCCTTCATTTATTATCATCATTATTATTTTAATTTTTATTTTTGAGAGAGAGAGACTGAGCGTGAGCAGGGGAGAGCAGAGAGAGAGAGAGGGAGACACAGACTCCGAAGCAGGCTCCAGGCTCTGGGCTGTCAGCACAGAGCCAGACGAGGGGCTCAAGCTCACGAGCCGTGACATCATGACCTGAGCTGAAGTCGCATGCTTAACCAACTGAGCCACCCAGGCACCCCTTAGTAGTCCCTTCAGATACTCCTCTCTTCCCTCAGATACTCCTCTCTTCCCTTCAGATACTCTTCTCTGATTGTAATACGTGGTCCTTCCGAGGGTGGTCTGATCAATAACCTCTCCTCCCCACAGGAGGAGGTGTGTGCATTGAGGGCAGGGACTGTGCCTGAAGCACCCACCCCACGACGGGAGCCCCTGTGCCAAGCACGCACGGCTCTGCCGCCTGGCCTAGCCCTTGGCAAGCATTTCCATCAGCATTCATACCTCTGAGACGTGGAATGCCCTCGGGGCAATCCTCTTTGTCATCTAGGGATGGAAACAAAGGCTCAGGAGCTGGACAGAGACTTAGAGGACCCTCATTTTACAGGTAAGGGAGACAGGTCCAGGGAAGACAGCGACCTCACTGAGCTGTGCTGAGGCTGGGAATGGGGCTCAGAGGTCTGGACTCCCAGTCCCAGGTTCTTTTAACAACCCCAGGCTGTCTGATGTCATGTGCACGCCAGGCCCAGGGAGGGGTGGTGGGGAGGAGGCCTGGGGGGGGGCACAAGTGTATAGACCACCCAAGGGGTCTGGGGCTCAATCATCCTGCAGCTATGAATAAAGCTGCTCACAGCCAGCTCACGGCAGTGAGGCCACCGAAATGCAAGCTGTGTGGGCTCCCATGCTGGGGACCTGCAGAGTTTGGGGTCACTGGCAGGGGACCTGGAGGGCACTGCATGTGCTGGTCCCACCGTGAGCAACTCCCCTTCTCAGCATCTTGGTCTGGTTAACACCCGCCCCCCCCCCCCACTTCCAAGAAACCTCTCAGGGCCCCAGGTCTGAGTGAGATGCCCCTCCTCGGGCTCCTCACCTGGGAGACCCCACTCTCGAGCACCATTTCACCCAGCACAGAGTTGGGACCTCAGGTGCATCTGTTGAGTCACAGGACAAAGTCTGATTCACTAAGTCTATGTGTAGGAAGTGCTGATTAGACCTCCCACTTCCCCCCAAGGTCGCGCCCAGTGGGGGCACCTCAGGGTGCTGCTTCTGCACCTGCTCCTGTCTCCTCCCATCCCTGCAGAGGCCTGTGGACCCTGCGGCCTGCACCCCAGATGCCAAGCCAAGCTGGCATCTCCAGAACCACCTTCCTACCCCAGCTGATTCTAGAACCAACCTCCCAGCAATCTGACTCCCAAAGGCTGTGTTGGGCCATTCACAAAGATCTCTCAGAAATCCTCCCCTAGGGACTCCAGGCTGTGAGAGTTAAAAAAAGAGCCGGGTTTATCACTGGTTTTTCCTTTTAGTGGTTTTACAGTGACATGAAATGCTTTTGTTTCCTGAGAGAAAAGGCATGCTTCCAATGAATTATTAACCAAAAGGAATTGGCCGTGAGCAAGAAATCCTCCATTGACTCTGGAGAAAAATGCAGACAGACAGCTGGCTTGCACGATGCTATCTCTTACAGCCCCCGGCAGAGGTCAGCTCGGTCAGCAGTGGGGACCATTTGCTCTCCTCCATGGCTGTAACATGGGCTGCCTCCTTCTCCCTCCCCCAAAGGGTTAAGCCTCTCCCACGGAGTCCTTCCAGGCCAGTTCTGGAAGTGCTGGCCTCTATTTCTGTCTCCACTTGACTGTGAACGGAGCCCCCTCCTGTCACTGACTATCCATCCTTGTGTGCCAGATGCCCTTTATGGATTACGAGGTCTGGAGGGGCAGAGGGCTGGGTCTTCACCCCAAGTCCCAGGGCTTGCCCAGAAGAGGATGGATGCAGATCACGGTGCGGATGCACATGGGACAGGGACTGTGCTGGTGTCTTTACTGCCCCCACTCACCCATTCCCTCCTCTCTCCCTGCTCTGTGCCCTGGGGGCTGATGCCTACCAGTGCCGTCCCGGCCTCTCCTGTTCCTTGGGTGTGGCTAATGAGAGGCACGCTCAGGAGACCAGGGAGTGTGGAGAAAATCTGGGGTGTTTCTCCTCTTCCTTCCCTGTTTTGGGGCTCATCTCCAGCTGTTCCAAGCATAGATCCTGGTAAGCGGCCCCTCTTTTGAGTCTTGGGCTCTCCAGTTCCCTAGTCCCTGTGGCACAATTTCCTCCCCTTGTCCTGGTCCTAGGGGTGCTGACCACCCCCACTGCTACTAGTCCTGGAGTGCTTCACCAGCACCATTGGCTCCCTGAACTCACCACACCCACGAAGGAGCCCCACCCACACACCTGGAAGGGAGCCCCGCCCACATTCCCTGGAAAGAAGCCCCGCCCACACTCCTGGAAGGGAGCCCCGCCCACACTCCTGGAAGGGAGCCCTGCCCACATTCCCTGGAAAGGAGCCCAGCAGATACTCCTGGAGGGAAGCCCAGCCTACGCCCCTGGAGGGGAGCCCCGCCCACATCCTGGAGGGGAGCCCGGCCCACACCTTGGAGGAATCCCCGCCTACAACCCCTGGAAGGAGCCCCGCCCACACACCCGGAAGCGATACCCTGAGCCGTGTGGCTTGAGTTCTGTGTCTCTCCAGGCACAGTATTGAGTGTGCAAGTATTCAGCTAAGAACAGATCTTAGCTGTTCCCAAGAACTCAGAACCTGTGGGAGGGGACAGAGGGCAGACACGAGGCCCCCTCAGGCTGCTCTGAGGGGAGGTGAGGAGGCGCCCCCACACGCCTTCCTGGGAGACCCCTAGCTCCACTGAAACAAAGCCTAGCAGCTACAGCTGCCGACACTGCCACAGTCAGCTCTTAATGTCAGTTAGTTCTCCTGATGCTGCCCTCTTGCCCTCCTGACGTTGGAGCAGACAGCATGTTTTTTGAGAAGAGGTTTGGGGCAGCGGAGGAGGGACGTCCTCCAGGGGACTAGTGCCCACCCCCAGGCAGTCTACTGGTGGATGGCGTGCTCGTCCTCGCAAACATCCAGCAGCCTCATCGCCACCAGCCGTGGTCAGGGCTGGGCTTTGGAGTCCTGTGGTTCTGGGTTCCAATTCTGAGTCCATTGCTCCCTGGTTATGCCATCCGGGGCAGCTCCCTTTACCCCTCTGAATCTCAGTTTCCTCGCCTATAAAACGCAGCAGATTGGAAAAAGGTGTGGCAAGGATGAACTGAGGGAATGCTGGTGAGGCCATGAGCCCCCGGCTGTGGAAGAGACACTGGATGACAGCTACTCTTTGTGATTGGTCATCGCTTTGGACGTGACCTCACAACATGAGAGCAGGGAGCAGAAGGGGCTCCTGGCTGGGAGGCAGATCCCTGGGGCTTGGCCTGTCCACGTGGACTTCCTGGACCCGGCCCCCTGTCCTGCCTCTCCCACCAGGCCACTGGGACGCGTGCAGGCTGTTGCCTGAAAACAGCCCTTGACCCTCCGTGCCCGACCATGCATTCGTTTTAAGACTTTGAACTTGATATTTTACTCTTTCTGCTTTTCAATTATTAAAGCAAATCACATAGAACAACGGATTAAAAGGCTATGGTGAAATATTTCAGGTTTTACAATTGTTCTTAATATAGATCCCCTAACTTTGGGCCTTTGGGAATTTCCAAAACCTTTTTTAAAAATCTATGGGGCACCTGGGTGGCTCAGTGGGTTAAGGGTCCGACTCTTGGTTTTGGCTCCGGGCTTGATCTCATAATTTCATGGGTTCGAGCCCCACATTAGGCTCTGTGCTGACAGTTTGGAGCCTGATTGGAATTCTCTCTCTGTCTCCCTCTCTCTCTGCCCCTCCCCCGCTCACAGTCTCTGTCTCTCTCAAAATAAATTTTAAAACTTAAAAAAAAAAAAAGAAATCTATGTACAATGCCTCGGACACCTGGGCATTTTGCAACACTTTTGTTTGTCTTTTAAACTCTATCTTCCCCCAAGGTCCTTGGGGGCTGGGGGTTGCATTTTGTTTGGAGCCTGGGGGCTCTAGCTGGAGCTGCTGTGCTGTATCTCCAGGGGGTACCGTCCATAGAATGGCCTATTCTACCATACTTAGGACCCTCAATACAGCTTCAGCCTCCTCAGACCCAACAATAGCCACACTCTGCGGCAGGACCCCAATTTGACAAGGGGATGGTGACTGGTAATCGCTTTGGAAGGGCAAAGTGAGTTGGTAGTCACAGAAATGACAGCGAGTATTACTGAAAGAGAGTTTGCTGTTTGGATCATTTACGACTCCCCGGGAACACTCCTCTTCATCCTCCAAAACCCAGCTTCGGTGTCACATTCGCTGAAAACCTTCTCTGAGGCATCTCAACCTCTCTCTTCCCCCCAGAGAAGCATGGCTCCTCTGTCATCCTTCTTCCTCTGTCTGGAATTACCGGGACAAGGGACGCTGGGGCAGTACTCGGTGAGCACTTACTATATGCCGCGCACTGCAGAGTAAACGTGTCGCGCGTACTGTTTAGAGAAGCACATCACCATTCCTCAGAACAGTATTAGGTTGGCACGCTGTTCCCCCATTTTACAAATGGGGAAACTGAGGGCCAAAGAGGTTAAAGTGATTTCTTCCTGGTCACACCGTTTGAACTGGTATCTGAATTTCGATCTGACTCCGAAACCCAGTTCCTGCTCCAAAGCAGCATGGCGCCTCCCTCAGCCACCCTGCAAGGATCATTTCCAAACTCTACTCCTAGGCGCCCTGAGTGAGCTCCCAACAGCAGGGCCTGTGACTTCCAGATAGGGTCACTACACACACACACACACACACACACACACACACGCACATACACATGCTACACTGGGCCTGACAAGGGGCGCTCATTCAATGTTTGCTGAAGGAAGATGGGCATTCATCATATATTCTGCTTATTAAATGCTTGACAATTCTTATAGTTAAAAAAAAAAGCATGATGGGGCTGGGCCGAGCAGCCCCCGGCCCAGGTGGCGCCCCCTTGGGGCTCAGAGCTGGGTAAACACTCACCTTTTGATGGCTTTGTAGCAAATGATGACAAGCACAGTGAGAAACACCAGGGAGGCACAGCATACCGCGATGACGATCACCAGCCCTGACCACCAGCTTTCCTCAGCGGGGCACGAGGTAGAGTTGGGGGCTGAAAAACACAGGCACAGGCTGAGTGTCCTCTGGATGAGTGGGTGCCGGCCGTGTCACAGGTGGACGGGGGTGGTGACACCACGGTGGCCTCACCATCCTTCATTCACCGGAATGACCTGTCCTGCCGTCCCTGCCCCCACCCCGGCGGCAGGTGACATCATGGCTGGCCCCCCGCCAGGCGGGTGCTCCGAGCAGGGGTTAAGCGCTGAGCCCCGGGCCATCCATCCTCCCCTGGCATGAGCTAACTGACGGCAGGGTCAGGTTTAATTTCCCATGAAAAATAACAGAGCATCTCATTCTCTCAGTTGAGGCATTAAATCCGCTTGCTCTGAGGGTGGGGGTGGGGAGCAGGGCTCACAGGGCACATGGTGGGAGGAGGCCCGTCGATGTCAGTTTGGTAAGCTGATTTCTTCTAAGAGGCAGGCTGTCTCCCCTCTTGGATTTGGCCCATGAGGTGAGCGCCTACAGCTGTCTCAATCTGCACGGGCGGCCAAAATTTGGAAAAGTCTGTCACTGACAAAGCATCTGACTCTGGCTGCCATGGGGCCCCTCTGTCGTTACTCAATCCATGGGGTCCTTGGGGGTGATCCTGTCCTCCCTCTTGGCACCAGCTGTGTGCGGCGGACCGCAGCACTGGTGTAGACGAGGCTCACGGCAAAGCTGGTTCGCTCTTCTGAGGAAAGCAGAGACATCACACAGCCTCATCCTGGAGGCTCTGGCAGGTTCAGAGACGACTGGAAAGAAGTGCCCCAAATTGCAAAAGAGAAGGGAGAGGGAGAGAGGGAGGGAAAGAGGGGGGCTGGTGAGGGTGGGAGGGAGGGACATATGGATGGACAGATATACGGACACTACTAGCTTTGGACAGGTCTTCAAGACCTGTGACTAAATGTAAAGAGAATCAAGACACTGCCCTAGATCCGTGTCTACTTAATAACAGATACCTTCAGGGGTGCAACACTACATGGGGAATAAAGTGAATGACTTCCCAAAGGATACCATGGATGGCTTTGTCACCATCATCACCATTATTACTGATGTTGTCATAATCATCAAGGTGTAATTTACATATGGTGACTCTTACCCATCTGATGCGTGTGGTCTGATTGGCTTTGACAAATGAGTTAGCCAGCGTAAGCCACACCTCTATTGTGACGCAGAATTTTCCCATCACTGCAGAAAGTTTCCCTGTGCCTCCTTCTAGTCAATCCCTGCCCTGCAGGCAACCACTATTCTGCTTTCTAAATTTTTTTTTTAATCTTTATTTTTGAAAGAGAGAGAGAGGGAGGGGCAGAGAGAGAGAGAGAGAGAGAGAGAGAGAGGGAGACACAGAATTGGAAACAGGCTCCAGGCTCTGAGCTGTCAGCACAGAGCCCGATGCGGTGCTCGAACCCACAAACTGTGAGATCATGACCTGAGCCGAAGTCGGACACTTAACCGGCTAAGCCACCCAGGTGCCCCGACCACTATTCTGCTTTCTAAAATCATAGATTAGATTTGCTTGTTCTTGAAAGTCACAAAATGGATCCTGCAGAGTGTGTGTGTGTGTGTGTGTGTGTGTGTGTGTGTGTGTGTGTGTGTTTGCTCCCTTTATTTAGCAAATTTTTTTGAGATTCATCCACGTTGTTGCAAATTTCAGTAGTCCCTTCTCTTTGATGGCTGAGGGATAGTCTGCTACAGGAATAAACCACAATCTGTTTATCTGTTCACCCGCTGTGGACTCCTAGGCTCTTTCCAGGTTTGGGCTGGAAAATAAAGTTGCTATAATCACTTGCATATATGATATAGACATGTTTTCGGGTTTTCCTTGGATAAATATCTGGGAGTGGGCTCGCTGGGTCCTATGGTGCATGCGAGTAACTTTATAAGGAGCTGCCACTCTTGTTTTCCAAAGTGCTTTTACTCTTGAACCAGGAGAGAGGAACAAGCGAGGAGGGGTTACAGGTTCCTGAATTGTTATCAGATTGTGGCATTGCTGCCGCTGGGTGGGGAGATGCAGAAAGCCATTATGTGCTTCACAGGGAGCAGGTGCTAAAGCCTTTAACAAATTGCAAGGTCCCCAGAGGTGGGGCTCAGATCATCACACAACCAAGCAGGTTCAGAAATGCTTCCTGAGAAATGCCCGGGACCAGGATGTCACTGAGTCACATGGCTGCCCTCAGCCAGGGTGAGATCTGGCCTTTAGAAACCCCAACACTGAAAAGATATACAATATGGAACTCAACATAGGAATAAACTCTAAGATAAGGGAAAGGAAATCCAATGGAATTCTCGTTTTCCCATGATGAATCCCTTCAGTGCTTTTCTTTTTTGGTGAGGTACCAAACACAAAATCCTTCCCCCCACTCAGTTCCTCATTTTGGGGTGTCCCTGAGTCTTCCCCAGGGTGACTCAGCACAGATCAAGGCCGGGTCTTCCCTACATGGTCACTGCAGGACACTCAGAAATGCGGCCAGATACATTGAGTCCCAACCCCAAAGGGCTTGCCTCCTTGTTATCACTGCAAAGAGAAGCAATTTTGGTTTCTGCCAATTCCACCTCAGGCTGTAACACCTCCGGGCAAGTCCCAAGGGCCATGCCTACAGCCCAAGGGGACGCTCACACCTGCCCACCAATGGCCCACAGGTGGCTGGGGCACACATCCCCAGAATGTGTTCTCAGCTGGGGGCAGCCCCCCTCCAGAGGGCACTTGGAAATATGGGGAGGGAGGTGACGATGATTGCCACAATAACTGAGCCAAAGAGCTACAGAGGTTAACAACAATGACCTGGAAATTCCTACAAGGTAGAATTGTCCCTCCAAAAATGCCACCAGGGCCTTTGCTGAGAAAAATCCATCCACTGGAAACAGAAGAGTTGATTCCAAACCTCATTTGCAATTTGAGAGTTAATTTCAGAGCACCTCTTTTGATGCTCCTCACATTCGTTGGTAATGAGGTGGGGATTTCCTTCTTGCTTATGTTTTTCAAACACAGTTGATACAGAAAACGGAGACTCGAGGGGGTCCTTATGGGGAGGGCCCTCTATATCCTTCAGCAGGGCATGTGGGGAAACTACTCAAGGCAAAAAGCTAACAGATATGAAAAAGAGGGAGGTATTTTGTGAATCCAGTCCAAAGCATACATCTTGGATTTTGCCAAGAAAACAGCTCTTGTGTTCAAAGAATGCATCCTTATTTATCCCTGCCCCAGTCATTCTTTTTGCATTAGAAAGGACCAGGGACCCTCAGAGCTGGATCATTTCCGCAAAGGGAGAAATACTGACCCTTGGGATCAAGAAGCAGCTTTCCCAGGGGCCAGGGTCAGGACACCAGGCTCTGGGCTGTAGTCCAGGTCTGCTCCTGCCTAAACGTCCTTCCCATTGGTGTGGCCAGCACTCCTTTGCAGATGTGATCAGCTTACCACGCGAGCAGACTGATGGTGTGTATTTGAGAAGATGGCATCATGAAGGTGCTCATTCGTTCGTTCGTTCGTTCGTTCATCCACCAACCATCTGCTGTCAACCCTCTGTGCCTGGCACCATGCTAGGAGCTGGCAGCACAAAGATGGGTTCAGTAGAAACTGTGCCCTTACCAGGTCTGGTATGAGCCGCCCGTGGGTCACTGCAGGGCTGGTTGAGACCTGGTCGCCTCGCTCAAGCTGCCTGCAGGCTCCAAGAGGGGACCAGACACGTAGATTTGCTAACGTGCACAAGGTGAGGGTGATCGGTGGCCATTTGGTGCTAAGGATTAAGGGGGAGGGCCATGTCCCTGAGAAGCAGGTGATCAGACCCGGGAGGCTGAGGCAGGACCTGAGGCTGTGGAGCTCCGCCCCCTCCAACACGCCCCCTTGCTCGTGGCCAAGACTCTGCAAACACTGACAGAAAGGCGGCAGCTGTCATGACCTCTCCGGGGTCGAAATACCCTCTCTCCTGGGACTCAGTAAGGCTCTGTCTGCTGTATACAGCTCTTATGTATACATTAATGTATACATTAATTATATGTATACATTAACCACTCCTGACGCCTGTAAAGATGATAAAAGTGGCAACTAGAGAGCACAGTGGAGAACCACCCAGGCTCCGTTTTCCTTTATCAAAGGAGCCGCTGTCGTTTCAGTCAAGAGATGCATCATTAAGAACTTACATTCGGGACCTCTGCTTTCTAGCAAGACACAGTAACGGGGCCAGATTTGCCCCCCACCCCTACACAGACACCACAAACATCTCAAAAATATACCAATACATACAGCGATGGCTTTCAAAATAGTGGACATCAAGGCAACAGAAGGCAGCGATCTCTGAAGAACAAGAAACAAAGAAGGGAGTTGTGGCTGCCCCCGCTGGCTGCCCGAGAGTCTACAAAGAGCGGACCGGAAGGGAGAAGCCAGCAGGGCCCAGACCACTGGGTAAGTGGGGGAGACGGAGCTGAGAGTTCGGGGAGTGAGCAGGACAGGGGAGATGGCTCGGCAGGGAGCTTCCGGAGGAGGGGAGGAGGCTAATAGCACGTAAGGAAATCCACCAGGGAGTGTATAATTACACGTGTGGCAAGCGCTAGGAAAGAGATGAAAAAGAGGCCGAGATGCCCCCACACCTTGTGCAAGTGTCTGGAGAAGAAGCGGCTGGGGACGGGGGAGCTGAGAACGTGCCCGTCCGAACGGTATCAGGGAGCAGGCGCAGACCAACGAGAATCCCGCGGGCTGGCGGCCCCGCGCCACAGAGGAGCCGTGTGAGGCCAGGGGGCCCCCCAGGCGCTCTTGGGGACCAGTGCCTTCCCTGCGTTGCTTGCGGGTTCTTGTGACCATCAGATGAGACGGCGGAGGCAGGGTTCCCGAGGGTACAGCTGAGCACCGATTCCAAGGTACACGATCAGTGACGACAGGGCAGAGCCCACTGATACCCCCCTCGGGGAGTGGGGAGACCGAGGCCACACAGCCAGCGGAGCCATCAAGATGTGAACCCAGATGTGCCTTGGCCGGCACTCACGGCCAACTCAACGCATACGTGCCAAGGGGAACCTGCCGCTTCTGTCTCCTTGCCGGCTGTACGCAGAAGATGCCTGAGGGACCGGAGGGTACCGAGCGGGGTGTGAATGAATCAAGGGGACAGCAAGCAGCGTGGCAACAATTCAGTTTTGCAAGATATTTTCCAACGGTTCCCAGAAGAAGGGAGATATAGTCACGTCCTCCGTTTTGACACTTTACCTATGGTGAGATGGAGTCTATGGATTTATCCGCGGCTCGATCTCTTGACCCCAAATGTGGCCCCCTGGGGCGTCCAGCCACTCGCCCTCATGGCTCCTTGTCTCTTGAGTACAGCCTGAGTGCCCGCTACAGCTGGTGATACCATGGGCACGCACTGGGCCTCTGCCCAGGCTGCCTCTGCAGTTTCCTGACCGACCCCTCGGCGCTGAAATGTCAGCCTCCTGACCTGGCCTGGGTTGTGATCAGGGAGGAGATGGGGCCCACGGTGGCCTTCCGCTGCCTGGTGCTGGCAGCCGTGGTATCAGCCCATCAGTGGGTCACAACCGCTGAGCACAGGCTTGTCAAGGGTCCCCTGAGCTGTGACCCGCTTCCTCCGAGGGGCTGATGTCCATGAACTTGCTTCCCAACCGGAGGACACGTGCAGCCACTACCGCGGGGAACTGGTCGGACGCTGGCCCGGGCCTCGCTCACACAGCCCCGCTCCAACAGACAGCCTCCTGGCACAGCTGGAGGGGGGTCCCTTTCTGTCCCTTCTGTACCACGCCCTCTCGCCCACAGGAAGGAACTTGAGGACGCTGTGCAGCCGTCTGGGGACGTACACATACCGGGAAGCTCTGGAGAGCGTTTCTGAGCTGCTCACTCTCTGCCCCTGCCTCAGCCTACTCACGTAAAGCACCGCTGGTTTATGGGGCTCGTGAGGACGGTGAGGGGTCCAGGAGCTTTGCTGAAACATTCATGTGGCAGCAGAATCCATTTCATGTGGTCAAAGGAGGGTGCTGAGCTCAGAGGAGGGGAGGAACGGAGGGGCAGACCTGTCCCCACACCTCAGCCCTGCCTTAGGTCCTGCCCCCGGGGCCCACGAAGGACACGGGTTCTCAGA
The DNA here is from genome assembly GCF_007474595.2 of Lynx canadensis. Lineage (NCBI taxonomy): Eukaryota > Metazoa > Chordata > Mammalia > Carnivora > Felidae > Lynx > Lynx canadensis. Next base: position 136,013,444 of record NC_044308.2, read on the forward strand.
AGTTCCTTCGTGGCTGAAAGCCCTTTCCCTGCCTCTGCCTCGGTGTCCCCAGCCCTGCCGTGGAAGGAGGGGGTATGGGGCGGCCTCCTCCCCCACCCCCCGCCCCCACACAGAGCCCATTGTCTCCGGAACACAAGGGGCCGACTCAGCCCACTGCCATATCCATTCATGGGCACAGGGCATCCACGGGGAGGCCTGTGCCAGGGGCGTCCACCCTCCCATGCAGGCCAGCTTGGGTGTGGGGCCGCTCATCTCCCGCCCTGAAGGTGCCAGAGTGTGTTGGCCGGACTTTACAGCCACAAATACAAGATCGGACCTTGGCACCCTATGCAAACCTCTGAAATAAACCCCCATTTCTGGAGAAAAAAGTCTCCTCTGGAGTTGTTCCCGATGAAAACAGCAAGCATGTGCACCTCAGATTGAAGGGGGTCAGGGGGCCTCCCTCCTTTCTTTGCCGGAATCTGGTTCAGGCTTTGGGTATGGTACAGTCTTCCCAATCCCCCCCCACCCCGAGGCCGGAGGTTCCTCTACGTCCCCCACCCTCCACAGGGCTCAGGCTCCGGGGAGGCGTGTCCAGCCCAGAGGTATGTTTTCCATGCTGTGAGCCGGGCTCAGTCATTCCAGCCCTCCTGCCCCTAACTGCTTCAGAGGTGGGCACATCATCAGATCTGGCCAAAGACACGAGAGGAAAAGTCTGCAGGGGCTTCCTGAACGGTCTCCTTGCTGTTAAGGGAGAAGCACGGGAAGAGAAAGGCCTCTTGTTCTCTTGGACACTGCCATGTGCTTCTTTACCCCTAAACAGAGTGGCTTTGGGGGGCTGAGGGTGCTGGGGTGCAGGGTGGGTGGGTTGCAATGTGAACCAGGACAGCCGTGTGGCTTCAAGGGGCAACACGTGAGCAGAGACTGGGACTTGATAAGGGGGTTCATCACGCAGCTACCTGGAGGAAGAGCCGAAGCAAAGGCCCTGAGGTCAGCGGGGGCTTGGCATGTCTGAAGACCAGCAAGGAGGCCTGTGTGGCTGGGATGAAGCAGGCAGGGGAAGGACGGAGGAGACGAGAAGGGTTTGGGCTTTTACACTGAGAAACGAGGTGCCAGTTGCGGGTATGGAGGGGGGCGGTCAGGTCTGACTTGCATGTCGGCTCAATCACTCTGTTTAGAGTGGACACTTGCATGCATGTGGTAGGGTGGCACAGTGTGGGAAGCTGCGAGGTCATTGCCAGTAGCCCAGGACAGAGAGGATGATGGCTCAGATCGGGGTCAGCAGCGGAAGCGGGGAGAAAGGGTGGATTCTGGATACTTCCGGAAGGTCGAGTGCATGGAAATGTGGGTGTGCGTGTGTAAGAGAGAAGAATTAAAGGTGACTCTGAGCAGGTGGAAGGATGAAGCTGCCATCAACGATGGGGAAGGCCAAGGCAGGGCAGGCCTGCTGGGTGTGCAGATCGGGAGTGAGGACTGACAGTCCCATCACACCCCGAGAGAGACGGCGAGCAAGCAGCAGATTCTGAGTTCAGAACCAAGCCTCAGCTGGAGGCATAAACCTGGGAGCTGTCAGCACCCCGCCCTGAGATCATCAAGTGCGGGAGCACAGACGGAGCAGAGAAGAGGGTCGGACTTGAACCCCGGGGCACCTCCATGTAGAGGCCAAGGACAGAGGAGGCTGGGAAGAGAGGCCAGCAAGGATGGGCAGGGTTGGGGGGGCCCAAGGTGATGGGGAGTCCTGCAGCCAGGTCAGGGAAGAACATGGAGGAGGAGGAGGGGGAGGTCAGCTGTGTCCACTGCAGCTGACAGATGGGCAAATGCGACAGGACTGAGAGCCAATGCTAGACGGAGCAACATGGTGGCCACCATTGCCCATGCAGAGGCGGTGTTGGGGGACCAGTGGAGGAAGTCTGAGTGGGGCCATTTAAGAGAGAACAGCAATTACGCACAGCTTGTTGGTGGAACCTTGATGCCAAGGGGAGCAGAACAGGGAGCCACAGCTGAGGGGACAGGTGGTGGCCACGGAAGGATTTTAAGACGGGAGATGGAATGTGTGTGTGCACGCACCTGTGCACGTGAGTGTGCGCGTATGCTGGGTGTGACCCAGGAGAGGGTGGGTCCCCGTACACGGTCCCCCGATGTGTAGGAAAGGTGAGAGGAGAGTGTGTGGGTGGGTGACCGGGTGGGGTCGGTGGCTGCTTCTTTCTTTCCTTCCAACAAGTGTCAGCTGTCTGAGCGAAGCAGGAAGCGAGGTCAGCAGCTGAGTGAGAATGGGGGAGGTGTTGGGCCTCCGTGGGGCAGGGAAGGTGTGAACCGGTGTTCTAGAGGGCAGGCGAGCAAATGGACTGGGGCAGGGAGGTGCATGGGGGGCAGTGGGCTTGAGGCTGTGAACCTGAGGTGAGTCCAGTCCAGGGCAAGTCTTTTCAGCCCAGCCACCTTCAGCTGCCGGGGACCGGGCGAGGGGGGCAGGACGGGTTCCCCCACGGTGTGTGATGACGCGGGGGCCGGGCAGGGGGTTGCCGTGTGCCCAGGGGGTGTGTGCAGTGCCGGGCCGGAAGGGGAAATGATTCGTGAAGGTGCCCAACTTCACTCGGGCAGGCGGTCAAGCTGGGATCTGAACCCAGACATCTGGTCCCAGGGCCGACACACAATTGCTACACAGACAAAAACAAGCAAGCAGATCCAGGCCCGGCTCCAGACCGTGGAAAGACACGCTTGGGACAAACACACAGGGTCACGTGGAGGGATTGATGCCGTGCACAGAAAGGGATCATGGGTGTCACCCTGGGCATCAGGGAAGCTTCTGTTAGGCTGAGCCCTACCGGGTGGGCAAGCGGGGGCAGCCCTACGGAAATGTCCTACGCGGGTTGGCCTAGGCCAGCCGGGGAAGGAAAGGGGGTGCGGGCAGTTGGCACCCAAGCCTCCCTGCTCCACCTCCCACCCCCCCCACCGCTGCAGCCCCGGTGAGGGGCTCCGCGCCTTTCCATCTGTGACTCCCAGCCTGTTGCCCGAGCTCCACGGGACACTCACTTCTCTGATTTATTTATTTCTGCCTAACATCCCGGGCACGGAGCCCAGCGTGGTGGCAGTGTGGCTGCTTATCATCAAGGACGCTGTTCTCAGGCCCGACTCCTGAGGGGGGCATTTAAAAAAAAAAAAAAAACCCAATACATTATTAATAATTGTCTCCATCATTCCCGTGCCTAATTAGGAAAGGAAAATTATGAATCGGTGTCGGTCTCCATGGTGGGGGCGGCCACGGCTTTTCCTGATGCGAGGGAGAGATCTGGGCAGAGGCCGGGGCAGGAGCCGAGAACAGCAGGCCGCTGCCTGGTGCCATTAATTACGCTTCTGGCGGCGAGTGCAGAACACCCCTCCCCTTGTTCCTTGGCCAAACAGCCCTCTTCGTGAGGCTCCTTCAGGCCAGGACTTGTTACTCAACAGCACCCTTCGTTTTTAGTTGCTGTGATCCATCCTTTCTCTGTTCCTTGCTCTGGGGGACCCTCCCCAGATCTGCCGAGCCTCCTGTCCCACCCAGGGCTGCGGACGCACCGCTGTCCAGACGGTCCACACGCGCCAGCTTCGGAACACCGCGGAAGTGACGAGATGGTGCCACATCGGGGCAGCCCTGGGTGACCCCCGGAGCCCACCCTCATTGCCCTGGCCCTGACTCCTCACCCTTCGCGGACCCATCCACTCGCTCACTCGTATCTGCGAAGAGCCTACTCTGTGTGGCGCCTGCACTGACCTAGGTACTGGGGACAAGAGGGTCAGCGAAACAGAACAGGGACCCTGCCCTCACGATGCTTACAGTCTACCGGAGAATGGACACGGATTCAGTAATCACTAGGTAAATGCTTACAGCGATTCCTGTCTCCCCGAGGCTCTTCGTCGTGCCTGTGCCTTAGGTACAAAGAGCAGGGCACCACAAAGCAAAACACGGAGACGGCGCAGGTTGAGAATAATGAGCTTGCCTTTCTTTGTGAGAGGCTCATGACCTTGGGATGGGAAAAAGCTCCCGAGGGCATGTATTAAATGCTCAGCAGCGCCCCGCAGCTCGTTGATACCGAGTATCAACTAAATTGATACAGTATATCAGATGGTGAATTCCTTTCTTCCCTTCCAGAGGGCACTTAATACATGATGGGGCCTCAAGAGTGCCTAGTCAGGTAGGGCCTTCTCCGCCTAAACAGCTGTAATCATGTTGAAGAGGGGTGCAGCACAAACTCTGAGCCCCAGGCCAAACCCGGCCCACCACCTGCTTTGGGAATAAAGTTTTGTTGGAACACAGACACGCCCACGTGTGCATATGTGGTCATGGCTGCTTTCTGGCTGCGTGGCTCTGCAGAGCCTCAATTATTCACCATCTGGCCTTTTACAGAAACAAAGTGTCTTATTTCTACCTAACTTGGGGTGATCTTAACCTGAGATTACTAGACAAGCTTAGGAGAGTGACCTGAGAGCATCCTGCAAGGATACTCCATTTGCATCTTGCAAGTAAACATTTCACTCCTTCTCTATTATTTTTCAGAAGGGCGCTTCACTCCAAACGTCTTACCAATGGCTTGCTGGAAGGTCTCGAGGCATGTGCCTCAGGTTCTGTCCAGTCTGAGATTTTAGCAATGGCACCGTGAGGAGACAGCAGAAGCACAGAGGACAGACAGACCCGAGTTTGGATCCCGACTTGGGCAGACCACACATGCCAAGTGACCGTAGATAAAGCACTGAAATTGCACAAGCCCCCCATCCATTCCCTGGAACATTGGTGGAGAGGATCAGCCGCAGTCATGCGCCAAGTATCACCCCGGGGGTTACAGGAACGCCTTCTCCCAATGGCAGAGGCAATGACACTGGGCAGATTTAGGACTGGTATCCCTGGGAACTGTCTACACTCTTCAACTGTCCAACAGTGGAACAGGCTGGTTTCTAAGGCAGGTAGAGCCCGCCGCTTTGGTGTCAGCCTCCAAGACTCTTTCTGGCCCCCAACCTGATAAGAAGCTTAGCTGTGGGACAGGCAGCTCCCGCCATTCCTGGGGCGGCGGTTTCAGGCACACGAGAGAGCCGCCGGCCCCTCCTCTCTCCCACCGATCCCTTGTGCGGCAGCCCGGGGGCTTTTTGTTTGTTTGGCACTCAGACAGCATCTTCGGCAGCTACCCCACTCTGTCTTGGCCATGGAGGTGCGCACTGTAAGGTGGGGTGCTTCCCACCTGTGCTGGGCTGCAAGGGAATGTGCAGCTACATTTGACTTTCCCGGGCCCCTGGAGCCCTTCTTTGGAAGGCTGCCTCCGGGCTGCTGGAGTGGATAGGCACGAGGCGGGGAGCCTGGAAGTTTACTCCCCCATACCTCGGACAGTCCCTGACCAGTGACCAACAGGGGCTACACGGGACAGTCTGGCTCCCTGCGGCTGGCTGGGAGCAATGGTAGAGCGTAAGCGGTCCTCCAGACTCCCCCCCACCCCCCCACCCAGGATCGCGCTCAGGCCTCCCGGACTCTCACTTGGCTTCCTGCCCTTCCCTGTCCCATATCTTCCGTTGCCTTCCAGTTTCCTCTGGGATCGCTGGCTCTGAGGACAGGTTCCACGTCAAGAACCGTAGGCATCAGGTCGCCAAGTTGCAAAGGATCCTGCCCTGCTTTCTCAAGCATCGAATAGATGAAATTACATCCCTATGAGGTTCCTGTGAGCTTTCTATGTTCCAGATTCCTTCCCAGAACCACCTTTTGCGATCTCTCCAGAAAGAGCCTAAGTCCTGTTTAAAGGTCCCTGCTGGCTTAAGCTAAGAATGATTTTTGTCCAGGTTGTGACCCAAAAGGAATGGGGACACAGCTGAGAAAAATCACTACTGCTTAGTTGATTTTGTTAAGAAAGAAAGAGAGAAAGAAAGAGAGAGAGGGAGGGAGGGAGGGAAGGAGGGAGGGAGGGAGGGAGGAAGGAAGGAAGGAAGGAAGGAAAGAGTGGAGAGGAGAGGAGAGGAGAGAAAGGGAAGGGAGAAAAGAAGGAAAGAAAGAGAGAGAGAGGGAGGAAGGCAGGAAGGAAGGAAGGAAAGAGAGAGGAGAGGAGAGAAAGAAAGGGAAGGGAGAAAAGAAGGAAAGAAAGAGAGAGAGAGGGAGGAAGGAAGGAAGGAAGGAAGGAAAGAGAGGAGAGGAGAAAAGAAAGGGAAGGGAGAAAAGAAAGAAAGAAAGAAGAAAGAAGAAAGAAAGAAAGAAAGAAAGAAAGAAAGAAAGAAAGAAAGAAAAGGAAGGAAGGAAGGAAGGAAGGAAGGAAGGAAGGAAGGAAGGAAGGAAGGGGAATGTGAAATGTGTGTGGCTTCAGGACAAAACCATATATTAAAGAGGGAAACAAACCCATACCAACGGTCCATGGCTGCACTATGATATATATAAAACATGCGACTACTTTAAATGTAAATTAATTAAAACAAACTGAATTAAAAATCCAATAGCCACATGTCACTGACGGCTACCACACGGGACAGCACGGACATAGATCATTTCCACCATCGCAGCAGGTTGCTTGGATGGCGCTGGGCCAGGCGATGAGAGGGGAGACGCTCTGCTTCCCTTTCTAAAAAGGCAGCAAGACTAGTTTGGTGCCCCCCCCCCCCACCGAAAACAAAGCAAGAGCCACAAACCTGCTGACACAGATGTTTCCAAAGCACCTCCCTCTTAAGTCCTTTTATGCTCATATCCCCTCCCACCAAAAAGGGCAAGGCGGGGACTATTAGCGCCATTTTCTAGGTAATGAAACTGAGGATTCCTAGGGCCAAAGAGGCCAAGTCACTGAGCTGCCCAAGAAGGGACAGAGTCACAGCTTGTGAGCGATAAGGCTGCTGGGGCCGCTGCTGGGGCGGCCGGGAGGGTGCTGGGGCACGGTATGACACCACAGGCACCCTGTGAGTATGCAGGGCACGTTCTGTTCTAACGCCGAGGGCACCCTGTAAGTTTGCAGAGGCGAGTTCTAATGCCACGCTCGGCGCAAAGGCTCGCTCCTTTTATAGCCACAAGGCTTGGTGAGTAGACCGACAGCTGCAATCCAAAAAGTGGCCGCTGTGTCTCTGAGATGACTGATAACCAAGCAGAAGACCGCTCCCGGCTGCACCCCCTGTGATGACTGCGGGTGTCACTGCGGCGAAATGGGGCCAAGCCTGCGGCCCAGAGACCCCGCAGCCGCGCTACCCGTGGACAAGCCTGTCCAAGGGACGGGGCGTGCTGAGACTGGGCAGAAGGTCCCGACCTGGCAACAAGCTCCTGTCTGGGAATTTCCTTCTCTTTCTGGACGAGCGGCTCGCTCCAAAGGGCCACACAACCTGGCTTCCGGCGTTGTCTTGGAAACCCTTTGAACTTTTGCAAGCACGTCATCAATCTGGACCTCGAATGCCCATCTGCCAAACGAAAGTGATGACCTTAGAGCAGCGGGGTCCCTCAGCCTCGGCACTGCTGACATTTTGGGCTGGATCATTCTTGCTGTGGGCAGCTGGCCTGTGCCCTGTGGGCTGGCGGGCAGCATTCCTGGCTTCTACCCACTAGATGCCAGCAGCTCCCCTCTGCCGACCGTGGTGCCCAAATGCTCCCCGGGGAGCAAAACCTCCCACTTGCAAACCGGGGCCCTGGAAGGTCTCCAGCGCTCCTCCCCGGCTCCTACACTTGGTGCAGAGACGATGCCTCCCACGCGCGCACAGCCAGTGGTGCAGACCTGACTCAGCTCCCAGAGTGCACCTCACCGACCCCAGCCAGCGACTCAAGGAGTTAAGCTTGACGGCCTTCCAGCTGGAACCGACGATTCCAGGCCAGTTGCCTCCACGCTGACCCCCCACCCCCACCCCCGCCAACTGCTCAGAGTTTCCACGGCGGAACTGCCTGGAACAGGGTCCAAGAAGAGTCGAATGCCTTATTTCGTAGGCATCCACAATTGTCTCTGCCAAAGCAGGAGACAATGTGCCTTTGCCACCCACAAGCCAGTTCATTCTCCATCCGAGAACAAGGAGCCCTTTTACTCTCCGGAGGGGCAGGGGGCAGGCCAACATCTCTTCCAGGAAACGGTGGCCTTTGGCCTGGGTGGCTGGCAAGGCTGACACAGAACTGGGGAGCAGGGAACAGGCACTGCTCGTATTGCCCTGTTTTCTTGGTGGGAGAAGGGGCCGCGCTCGGAGGACGCTCCTCTGACCCGCCTGGTAGAACGGCATCATCTTTCCCTGGGGGGAAGCCCAACAATAGGGGCCCTTCTCACAGGCCCCTGGACCCGACCCTGGCCTGACTGCAGGGATGGTCCCGCCCTCTCCCCTCGTGATATAAATGGAAAGCACTTTGGAGCATGGCTTCTCTGACCCGCTCCGAATGCGAGGGCAGGAGGCCAAACGCGTTCAGTCCCGTCGTGCGAACCGGGAACATCTTTGCCGTGGTAAAAAGACGCCAGGACTGCCACCTACCTACACGGTCACGTCACCCTCACCTACGTTCATGCAAAATGCCACACCTCTGGCCCGGGCCTGCCAGGCTGTTTCTGAGCCTTCGCTAGTGTTTGTTATTTGTCATCCACAGGCAGACAAGCAAATGCCCGAGGTTCCAGAAAACTTTATGGAGGAATAGCTTTCTATTTTCAAAATATTTCAAGGAGCTTAATAGGAACATAATGGTAATAACAGCAGCCCCCTTTGCTACGTACCTGTCGAGCCACACTGCGTGCATGCGTATTACGTGATTTAAGTCTCCCGCTCCGTCAGGAGACGTGGATGTCACTGTCCCCACTTACAGAAGAGAGGACAAACTCTGTGAGGAAAAGTCGGCAGAGAAGCCAGCATTCCAGGGCAATCGGATGCCAAAGTCCATCCTCCTTGTCCCCTGTCCTACTGCAAATCTGGTAAAGACCACCGTTAACTAGATTTTACTGGCAGAGCACCTTGGCCCAACTGGGAGAACAGATTCTAACATTGCCTGGAGATGCTGTGACCTCTAACCTGTGGCCTCTGTGAGGGTGTCCCTAGCCGTGCCCCCAGGCTTCTCCAGCCCTTGAGTTAATCCTCCTGAGGGCAGGACATCCTCAGCAAAAGAGTCTGTGAGGAGGAAGGCCTAGGAGCACAAAGTTTGCCTCATGCCCACCTGGGACCCCAGGAGTGTTGAGAAATAGAAGCAACGCTCCCCCCAAGGGAGAAATTAGAGAGTAACTTTTTATATCACATACAGGATGAAATCTGCCCTCACTTGAATTCCTTACAGTCACCGGCTCCCCGGACACATTGTTCTAAACCCCAGCGGGCATGGAGCATCTCAAGAACCCCACCACTGCCGTCTGCTCTTTATTTTTCATGACAGCTGGCCAGACAGGTCACCCTAACTGACTGTCCCATCATCTTCCTTTGACAGGGACATCGATGGGGCCTTGGAGGTGAGGACGGCCTCGTCCAGACAGGAGGAAGTCTCAAGAGCTCTTCTGATGCTGACATTCCCCAGTTCTGGGGAATCTGCTGAACCATAAAATAGGATCAATAACCCTGAAGGTTCTCGAGATACCCAGAAACTGGTCAGTGAAGGAAAAGGAGGCCCAGGGGTTGGTTCAGGTATGCAGTTCCCCTCTCCAGAGGCCACCACTACTGTAACCGATTTCTGACGCATCCTTTGAGAGAGCAGGCTGTGTGAGAGACCCTCTAAGGGCCTGATCGTTTTTGCCCCCCCCCCAGAATTCATTCATTGAAACCTAATCCCTAAGGTGATTAGGAAGTGGGGTCTTTGAGAGGTGATTAGGCCCATGCGGGTGGGGTCCCCACAAATGGATAGTGCCCTCATAAAAGAGACCTCAGGGAGATCTCGCCCCTTCTGCCATGAGAGGACACAGCAAGACGGCGACGTCTACGAACCAGGAAAGGGGCCCTCACCAGACACCAAATCTGCCTGTACCTTGATCTTGGGACTTCCCAGCCTCCAGACCTATGGGAATTAAGTTTCTGTTGTTTATAAGCTCCCCAGTCTATAGCAGCTCTAACAGACCCATACACATCGGGGCTGCTATCATTGGTGACACAAAATATATATTCCATTTAATATATTTTGGCAATGCTGTCACATTGGTATGAACCAAACTTCTTTTTTTTTTTTTTTCTTGAAGAGCTGAATGGAGTGTCACTGTTGGCTGTGCCATGATTTATATAACCAGTTTGGGAGAAACTGTTTTTCAAGGACCTCAACTCCTTATTTGTCATTTCCAAACCCAAAAGGTAGTTTGCTGCCCAAACAAATTTGGTGGCAAAACCTCAGGGGCCAAGAAGTGGGGTCCTTTACGGTCTTGATGGGATATGGTCTCATTTAGTGCGGTACCCACATATTTCTTTAAAAAAATTTTTTTTAATGTTTATTTATTTTTCAGAGAGACAGAGACAGAATGTGAGCAGGGCAGGGGCAGAGAGAGAGAGGGAGACACAGAATCGGAAGCAGGCTCCAGGCTCTGAGCTGTCCGCACAGACCCCGATGCGGGGCTTGAACCCACGGACCGTGAGATCGTGACTTGAGCTGAAGTCCGACACTTAACTGACTGAGCCACCCAGACGCCCCGATACCCACCAACGCTCTGGGCTTCTGGTAGTGCTCCTTAATCCACAGTATGTACGCGATCCCGCTTATCTAAAATCTGAAGTATTCAGATTTCGGAAATACACCCGGCTGCAGGCTGACAGGCAACGTGGAGCTTTTCTAGTACTTGTGTTGGATGGAGGTGTGGTCAACCAGAGGTGATGGGCTCCTAGGGCCCAATGCACCCTGAGGCCAACTCAGCGTCCCTCCTACCCCCTACCCTCACCTCCAGAGCCAACTCTCAGGCAGTGATGAGGGCCGGGCATTTGCTGAAGGTGTCCTGGGGCCAGTGCAGGGAAGGGACCACCACGCAAACCACAGGACAGACACACTTTCTGGTTCTGCAGGCACCCTACCCTCCTCCCCCACCTCCAAAGGCCATCCTCCTCCGCTCTTCCCCTTCCTGACCCAACACTGCCCCAAACTCCCCCTTGTCACCTTGAGGAACACCACTCTGAGTTCCTGGCCTTTGCCAGGAACCTTGCCTTTCCTTTCAAAGCACTGCCTTTCAAAAGCATTTCAAGATGCTGATTTTTAGAAGAGAATACAGAAATCAGGATCTGCAGAATGTGAGACATCTTTGATGGTTCAATATCATTTCTCTCTTTTTCTTTTCAAACACTGGGCGTGGCCACGGCCCACTGGTGTGGCGTCCACCGTGGCTGCCATTCCCGTACCTCTTGGGGGGCAGCGGCTAGGGTAACGGTCAGCTTTACTCCATCTCTTTGGGGAATAAAGGGGGAAAAGGAAGCTGTCGTCCAGAAAAATGGGAAGAAAAGTTCATGTAGTGTTCTTAGGTCCTAAGGCTGCCGTTGGCCTTACCCTGGCCGACCTTGACTTCTTACCCAAGGGGTGGGGGGCAAAGGTCCTGCAGCTGCGGGCACCTGGCCCCTGTCTCTATCTGTACTCTTTCCCCAGAAGATCTCTCCAGGCCGCTGGCTTCAAAGACCAGTCAGGTGCCGACAGCTCCCATATTTATGGCTTCAGCTCCAGCACCTTCCTCAAGCTGCTGATTCATACCTCCAACCATGACTCAGTCTCTCCACCTGGACGGTCCACAGGCCAGCTCATATTTTATATGCCCCAGACTGAACTCTTCATTTTTCACCCCTCAGCCTCCTTCCCTCCCAATCACCCACTTACCCGGCGGCTCAACTCAGAGACTTGGGGGTCCTTCCTGACAACCTCCCTCACTGGCCCCTCTGTTCGAGCAAATGCCTCTCATCAGTTCTGCCTTCAGATTTGGCCCCCCCTCCAGTCCTTTCCTCCACCCTTTACAACAGCCTCCTGGCTACGCGTCCTCCCTTCCCCCAATCCATTCTCTGCCTGCTGGAAGATTCCCCATAAAATGTAAATCAGATCGTATCACGCTCCTGCTCAATACCCTTCACCAGTTTCTTACCAAATGTAGAATAAAATCCCATCTCTTCCCCACGGTCTTTGCTGAACTTCACTCCCCATTTTGGCCGGTTCAAACCCTTGTAGGGAAGAATCTAGAAACTTTCCAGGCAGTGACAAAACTGCCAGAGCCAGCACTTCGTGGGATAACTTCCAAAGGGAGGATGGATAAGTTGTGGGATGTGTGTTAGAAAGAAAAAAAAAGAAGCAAGAAAGGAATTAGTCGTATTACTTAGTGGCCGCCCCTCAGAGGCAGCAGCGCTTAATAAACGTCAGCCACCGCCGCCTCCTGCCCACCCTCCTGAGAACTGTCCGGGAAAGAGCAGCACTTTGGTGGAAACGGCAGAGCCGGCTAATCCCACAGGGCTTTAAGTGGCCGGCAGAAAGCATCTTAGAGTTGAATAAGGAGATAAACTGCTTTGCTGGCTATAAGGCCCAGAATGTTCTCAGAGATGAGACGAAAATCCTTTTGTGTGTTTCTGACTGTGCAGGAATGCAGGGTTCCCAGGAGGGCACAAGGCCGCAGGACGCACTTCAGGCTCCCCAAGGCGCTTCAGGGCGCTGGGCTCTGGCCTTCTGGGAGCCGAAGTTCAGCACAAGTGGGGAAAGGACGGAATGAAAGGAACCAGAGGGGAGAGAAGCTGAGAGAGATACTTGTCCATCTCAAAAGCAGAAAGAGTAGGGGTGCCTGGATGGCTCAGTGGGTTGGGCATCTGACTCTTGATTTCAGCTCAGGTCATAATCCCAGGGTCATGGGATCGAGCCCCATGTTGAGCTCCATGCTGAGTGTGGAGCCTGCTTGAGATTCTCTCTCCCTCTCTCTCTCTCTTCCCCCCCCACCCCCGTCTGCTCCTCCCCCATTGCACTCTCTCAAACAAAAATATATATATATATGTATATATATACATTTTTTTAAAGTAGGAAGAGGAAATTTGGTCCATCTTAATAGCAGCAGGATGCGCCATATTGGGGCCAAGAAATTTAGCACACATGGTGTAGCATCTAGCTGGATGGAGGCTCTCCTCACTTCTTTTTAATTCGTTTTGAATGTTTATTTATTTTTAAGAGAAAGAGAGACAGACACAGCATGAGAGGGACAGGGGCAGAGAGACAGAGAGAGACACACACAGAATCCAAAGCAGTCTCCAGGCTCTGAGCTGTCAGCACAGAGCCCGACGTGGGGCTCGAACTCACGAACCATGAGATCATGACCTAAGCCGAAGTTGGATGCTTAACCGACGAAGCCACCCAGGCAGCCCTCTCCTCACTTCTAAGAGGGAAGTGCAGTATTTGCTGTTGCCCCCCCCCCCCCGATCACTGGCACAGTCAATGGCCACTGACTCACTGATATGGTGGCATAAACAGCTGTCCCTCGCTTCATGGTCTCCTCTTTGGAGCTGTTCACAAGCCAGCACTCCCTATAGGCTCTCCTGAAGTTAGAGTCTAGCTGAAGCCATACCCTTAATGGACTCCTTCCCCTTTCTTGCCCTGTTGCCCTCACACCCCTGCCACTTCTTCCTGAAAGCACACCTTCACTAATAACACACCTGAATCCCTGCCTCAGGCTCTGCTTCCAGGGCACCTGATCTAAGGCTGGACGGCTAAGGAAAATCAAGAAAGCCATGAAGTCTATAAAGATGCAGCCTAATAAAGTAGCTGACCACATAAGACTACGTGTAAAAGTTCAGTCTCACGTGTTAACATTCAAAAGCATTGAGTAGAGCAGAGCCCCGGTGATGGACCCAAAGAGCCGTGTCCTTCAGCCAACCAGAATATCAACAACCATGGCGGGAGTCCTTGGGTCAATTCAACACACACAAATTTACTTAGTGCTCTGTGAGCAAGGCACCGTGCGGTCGGCTCCATGGGGTCGATGCAGGGATGAAGTGGGACCCATTCTCTGCCTTCCAGGGGCCTGCAAGTTAGTGGGTCCTCAAAGACTGCTAGGACTGGACCAGGTCTTAGATACCTTGCTTCTCTGCTGTTGGCAAGGTGTTTCGTAAATACTTCATAAATGAATGTGGACTAGCCCAATGCTATCATACGAGGGTGAAACAGAATCATCCAAAGAGACAGGAACTGTCTTCCACGGTAGCAAGGCGGGTCACTGAGTTTTCCAAAACATGGGAAGAATCTGCTTTCCTTGGGACATCAGGTTAGGATGTGAAACCTGGCTGGTTCAAAAGAAGGCTTACTGGCTAAGCACTTTCTCAGCAGGGTCTCTATCAGTATAAAGGGGAGGGACTTCATTGTGTAAAACTGTCCCTTGCATGACATTTATCAGCCCTGAGCCCTGCCCACTAAAGGCAGGTAACACTCGTCTCCCCCCCTCCAGTCACTATAGCAACCAAAAAATGAATATCCCCACATTTCCAAATGTACTTAGTCTAAGGGGTGTTTTAACCCTGATTTGGAACCACTGGTAGGATAAAAGTCAACTCAAGGTGAGAGAGGGAACAAGTGTGTGAACCAGATTGACACCATCTTGAACAAATGTGACAAGTGCGCCATGATAACAGTCCCATGACCTGAAGTCTTCTTAAGCACAGTCCTCCCCCCATCCCTTCCTTTTGTTTTCCTGCCAATGTGTGTGTGTGTGTGTGTGTGTGTGTGTGCGCGCGCGCGTGCGTGTGTGTGCGCTGCGTGCAGGAGACTCATCTGAGCTTGGAAAAGTATGAACTTGGAATAAGAGGGAAAGGGCTTGAAAGGGAGGGGAAGGAGAAAGAATTAAAACACTCCTTGCGTACGTACTCAAGGTAGCCTTGAATTTCCAACACACAGTTTAGAATCTCTTAAACCCGGTAATTCTCCTGGTAGAGCCGATGGAGTAAGAAAGGAAGCGGCTGCTGTGCCCCCCCCGCCCCCCGCCCCACATGCCAACTGGAAGGCCATTCATAATCTCAACTACCACACGTCAAGGAGAGGAGGCCTTCCTGAAAGGCGAGCAACCAACCATGTGGGACTAAGTGTCACCACCCCACTCTGAGGTCAGCAGAGGCCCTGGTGTGAACACACGGTCTGGAAGCTTCGCAGACAGTCTGGTCCAAGACACCTTGAACTTCCACTGAGTTCCTTCTCCCGAGGCCAAAGGGCAGGCTAGATGCCACTGCCAGGTCATGCCCAGTCTTGATACACTGTGGAAGGCCCATGCTACAGGACTAAAAGACACCATCCCCACGTGCAACCTAACCATAGAGAGAGAAATGGGACAGAGAGGCAGCCTAAATCAATCCCCATAAACTGATCTGTGAAGGCCAATGTCTTGGTGCCATCTTGGAAAAAGATGGCTGCCACAGCCAGGGACTGAGCACAGACACACAAATGCGCGGTGGACCCTGCCTCCTTCCCATCTCTGTAAGATTAATAGTTTTCAAACACCACCTCGGTCGCTTCCCTCAGCTGCTCAAAAACCTTCCGCTATTCTAGAATCACATCCAAACTCCTTGGGCCATCCTCCCTGAGGCACTTCCACTCCCATTACCCTCCCTGGCATCCTACAGTCCTGAAAGGGAAAATCACAGGTTCCCAAAAGGCCTCGGACCTTCTTGATTCCCCACCTCTGCTCAGGCCGTTCCTCCCACCAGAAGCACCTTTATATCCTTCCCTGCATCTGCCTTTCAAAATCCCAACTGCTCTCTGAGACACCTCAACGCCACCTCCTCCAAGCAGTCATCCCTGATGGCTCAGGGCCCGCGGCCTCCAGGCTTCTGCAGTGCTTTGTACCCGCTGTACTCTCTGCTGGATGACAACTTCTCATCCCCATCCCCTGACCAGGGAGCTCAGCCAGGGCCTGGAGCCGTTCTTACTCATCTCCGGGTCACACGACCCAGAGCCCAGGACACAGGAGAAACTCATCTCACACTAGCTGGGTAAATCAGCAGATGATCCCAGGGCCACCAAACTCTTCGCAGACACCGGCTGGCACCCACTCATCTCCGGACCTCCTCCCTTCGACTCCTTCCTTTCCTTCCTCATCCTCTTCCATCCCATCCTGCTGGCTCTGTGTCCAAACTGCACTTGGGATCACGTTCCCCTCAGCCACTGCCCCAGGCCTGGCCCCCATCTTCTATCACCTGCCGTAGCTCCCTGAAGAGTCTTCCCCATGGTCCTCTTGCCCCTCCAACCCGTTCTCCTCTCAGCCACCAATGACTGCCTTAAAAACTTAATCCATTAGTGCCACCTACATGGTCCAAGCCTCTTCAATGGCTTCCCGTGGCACTTTGGGGGATAAAATCCAGCTTTGTGCTATGGAAAGCATGGTTTATGAGGCCTTGCGAGATTTGGTGCTATCCCCCGCCCCCATGCTCATATAATGCCACTCTCGCCCTTGATCACTAAGCCCAGCAGAGCTGTCCCACCACAGGGCCTTTGTATGTGCTGTACCCGCTGCCTGGCATGCCCTCCCCAGTCTACACAAGGCTCTTCCTTCAAGTTTCAGGCAGCCTGAAGGGCCTTCTTTGGCCTTGGCCTTCTGTCCAAGGCAGAGCCTTCCCTGTAGCCTCCGTTTCTGCCTTTAACCACCATTACAGCTCACATCCCCAGCTCCTACCACTGTATCTGGCCCAGAGTAAATGTTCAGGAGGTGATTTGTTGAGTGAACGAGTGTGTGAGTGAGTGAATGGTCCTCTTGAACACCTGCAGTGGTCTCCCTCCGGGCATCCAAATTCTAGTTTCATTTGCTTCTCGACTAACAAAGTTAGAAGAGTTTGGTGTTGTGAACTTTTTTTTTTTTTTTTAGCAGAAACCAAGACTGGCTTCTTGCTTCTGACCATAGTTAGCCTCTTCATTGTTACTGTCATTTGTCAGCATTGACTTACTTCAGAGAAACTGTCCCCATGTTTCGACTCTCTTCCCATAGCCACAGGAAGAACCCCCATGACGGTCCCTCCATGGTGGACCTCTGCCCTGGGCCAGGCCTGGGTGCCAGTATGGAGGCAGTTTTCGAAACACCAGTCCTGGGGCCCTGTGAGGGCAGACCCAGAGTGGATCCAGGCTGCAGAGCCTGGTCCCAGCACCCATGACAGCGATGAAGGACTCTGGGCTCCCCTCTTGGAAGCACTGGGTGATAGAGTCCCCCCAAACAGCAGGTGCAGAAGTCATTTCCCCTTTTAATTAGACCAACACCAGGCCACTCACGAGGCCACTTCGTCAGAACCCCGGGAATCAGGGTAGAATCAGAGATGTCAAGCGGCTGTCTGGGACACGAAACCAAATGGCTCAGTCCTGACTCGAGGACAGCCCCAGCCTACCATCGCTGGGGCCGCTCCAGAGAAGAGTCCACTGTGGCCACTTGCTTTGGAGCAACTACAGGGTCCAGCCTTCCCTCTCTGCTCCTTGTCCTGGGCCCCCAGGACGCAGCGCTTCGGAACCTGGCTTATTCAGAAACACAGTGGGCTCCCATCCGGAATGTGACCATTTTCACCACCTATTGGTGCCCTCCGTTCCCAGTGGCCATCACCTTTCACCTGGATGGCTGCAACAGGACTCCAAACTGCTCCCCCTGCTTCCATCCCGACCCCCGTGGTCTGGTCTACACAGCAGCCAGAGCAATCCTATCAGGAACAAGTCCGATCACGCCCCTCCTCTACGCCCTGCTTGGCCCCGCATTTCACTCCCAGTGCCGATGACACCCTCGCGGTGGGCCTGTACATGATCCACTCTGCTTCTCCTCACTTCCATTTCTTAGCTCCTTCCCTTGACTCTGCTCCAGCCACACGGGCCCCTGGCTGCTTCTCAACCTCTCCGGGGCGAGTCCCTGACCCAGGCCCCAGCCTGGCTGTGCTCTCCGCCTGGACAGGCTCCCGGGGGCCAACGAGCTCCATTCCCTCACTGACCGTGAGGCTTTCCTCCAATGCCACCCTCTGTTCAGATCGCCCCGGCCCAGCCCCGACTTGCTCTATTTCACTCCCCAGCTCCCCAGCCCCTGCTGCTTCTAGCACACCATGCAGCTCACAGGTGTATCCTATTCGCTTTGCTCTGCTCTGCATCTATTTTGTTCTGCGGTGTACCCCAAGCCCCCAGAACGTAGGAACGGTCGAGAAATGTTTGAATGAATAAAGGTCTGCCTGCCCTGTGATCACCTCCCCCAGCTTCCCTCTCAGAGTCTCGGAAACTCAGCCTCTGACCCCTGCCCCCCCGCCCTGCCTCGGCACACACTCCTGAGACAACCCACACCTCCACTGGGGGCCCTTGGTTGCTCCCAGTCACGTGCAGCTGGTTCCCTTACCCTCTTCATGGCCTTCCCACTCTGGGAGGCCAGTCGGACCTCTCCCCACCTTCCAGGCCCACAGTGAGCTCCAACGCCTTCCTGGGGGCCCCCTGAAGGATGCTGGTTTATATCCCCACCTGCTTCCCCATGGTCCCCAAGTGGGAGCCACCCACCTGTTTGAGCTCTAAGTCCTTAAACTCCATCATTCTCTACTCTGGAGGCACAGAGAAGTGGATGGGGAGGGTAGACAGTGTTTGGTTACTAATCCTGTGAACTCTTCCAAGCCCTGGCTCCTTCCCTCCTCTCGAGTCACCTCTTCCGGTCTTTCTCTTCCCCTCTCTCTAGCTACCCTTTCTCAGGAGCCTCTTCCTCCCGAACCTCAGGCTCTGTCTTCCCCACTCTCTCTCTGGGTGACCTCTGGTGGCTTCAGTGTCACTGCCCCCACCCCCTCCCCCTTAGGGCCAGCTCAGGCCTCGCCCTCAACTCCAGACCCACCAGCCGACTGCGTCCTCCTATCACAGGTCACCTCCAACACCACGTGACAAAATCTGGACCTGCTAAGCCCTTGGAACACTCCCCCTCTGTGTCCGGTCTCCGTGAGAGGCATCTGATCAGATAGTGTCATCCAGGAGTCTTCCTTTCCGCTCATCCTGGACAAATGTGGGTCGCTAGTCCAGAAGTTTCTCAAGCCCCGGACCCCCTTGCTCACCGCTGCCACCTGACCCAGACCATCACTCTTCCCCCTGGGCCACCGTCTCCTGCCTGCTTCCTGTCTTCCGTCCCTGCCACTTAGCTCCTCACCGGGGCTGTCTGAAGGCTCCTCAGCTGGTAACTCTCCACGCACACCGTCCAGGGCTCTGCACTGCCTGAGGTTCAAGTCCAGGACTTGTTCATGCTGTGCCTTGCCCATCTTCCTCTGGCTTCTCTCTCGAGCCCTGTGCGCATTTGCAGTCCTGGGATGGACAGACTCTCTGTGGCCTCCAATCCTTTGGCCCTGCCAAACTTTCTGCCAGGAGCACGCCGCTCTTCCCCACTTCTGCGCCCAGCCTTCACCCGGCCAATCATTCCCCCTCAGCTCCGCCCCCACCGCCTCCTGCTGGACACCTGCTCCGGGTGGGACACTTTCCACTCAGCCTGACTGCTTGGGGATTCTTGGCGCTCCGTTTTGTCCGCAATTCCCGTGTTCTGCCTCCTCGAGCCCTCCACACGCATCCCACATTCCACGTGAGAAAAAACGGAACCCCGATCTCCCCCCAGGAACCTTCCCTATGGGCTCTCCCTGCCCTACCCACTGAGTCGTGCTCTGACCGCGATGGAGACATCTACACATATTTGTTGAATGAGTAAACGAGCAGTGAATGATTTACGGCTCTTTAAATATGTAAATTAGGTATCCCAATGAGCACTGATGTGCTTTCATCTGTGGGAAAGTGGGGTGCGGACTCCTGGAAGGCATAGACCCATCTGGGTCTGGCCAGGGGCGAGGCCACCCATGGCAAGAAGAGGGGAATAAGGTCACAGCCTGTAGCGGATACTGGTGTCCTTCCAGGGCTCACTGACTCGGCTCCAACTGCCAAGGAACCACTCCCTCCGGGATCAGCTCTTAACCTCGGCCCTCAGGTCGGGTCCCTCTTAGGTGCTGTCCTACACCATTTCCCAGAGCTCCCCAGCAGGACTGAGCTCCCTCGGGCTGCCCACAGGGATAACTGTCTTGACATCACCCTTTGCCCTGTCTCCCTCCCCCACTCCTTATGGGTGTTTTCTGGGCTCAACTCCCAAATAGCCACCTGTACCCGAATTCTTGTCTCAGTATCTATTTCTGGAGCCCGAACTAAGACACGGTCCCAGATGCTCCCTGGCAAATGGCATGCTCAAAACTGTTAGTCCCCCCTCAACCCTCTTGCTCCTGGAGAGTTTATCTTCTGTCTTCATGCCAGTCACGCACGCATTCATTTATTCAAACACTCAGTGTGCACCTTCCCTGCGTCAGGCTCTGAGCTGTCTCAGCGGATGAAGATGAATTCAATAGTCCTGGTTCTCGGGGGTCGGACCCGAAAGTTAATAGGTCAGAATGGCTGCTTTGTCCCGGACACAAGTGAGACATCCTATATGAATTCTGCCATAATATGAAGTCGCTAACATTGACAGGGTGATCACCTGGGGCTGGCACTGTTTTAACCATGGTTGCATACAAGCCTGGCCGACCCACTCAAGGGCCCCACGAGGTCCACACGAGGCCAGAATTAGCCAGAACCAGCTTTTGATCCCAATGCAGCAGACGGGGCCTTTCAGCCTGCAGGATCCCTTTCCATTATGGAGGCCACACTCTCCGAACACCTGCCCTGCGCCAGGCAGGGGGCTGAGCCCGCACACAGTGTCTGGATTCCTCCTCACAACCACCCTGAGGAAGGAGGCTTCATCCCTGCTAGGAGACGAGGAAACCGAGGCACCCAGGTTTATGTGAAATGTCCAGAATAGGGACTGGGAGGGGGACTGTCTTAGGAGGTTTGGGGTTTCCTTGTGGGGTGATGAAAATGCTCTGCAATTAGATAGGGGGTGATGGCTGCACAGCCTCGTGACTATATTAAAAACAGCACTGACCGTATGTTGTAAAATGGTGAACTTTATATTATATGAATCTAGAGCACCCTGGAGGTCCACGTCGGGGCCGGAAGCGAGCACTGGCCAACATGTATATTTCCCCATCTCCACCCCTGTGCCGAGTCGACCCCTCCTAAGATCCCGGATTCTTGGATGTCCCCAGAGTCCAGTTTGGCCTTGACTCTGGGGACATCCCAGCGCCTATGGTGGCGCTGGGAGGTCGCTCACTCGTGTGCAAGTTTCACCGGCCTTCCAGCCCCTAACTCCATTGCACACACCTGTTCCTCTCCTTTTGGCACAGAGCCCTTCCTGCCTCATGCCTCTGGTTCCAGCCAAGGGTCTCAACCTCGATTCAGACAAGAACCACCTCCCTCCAGGCTCGGCCCGAGCATCAGTCATTTTTAACACTCCCAGGTGATGCCAACACCTCCCAGCAGCCAAAGCTCCGGCATCCAACTGGAGGCGCAGGGCTGTGGGTAATTCATCTCTGCAGCCCCAGGACCTGCCAAGGCACAACCTCTTGGCACTCGGTTTGCTCAGTAAATCAACAAACAAAGGTTGGTTGACTAAATTAGAGTCCACATAAATGTGTAATATTTTATTTGCTGGATACAAACAAATAAATGGAAGACAATTCCATTTATTGAATTGGGAGAAGAAAATTCAGTACTTAAAAAAAAATAAAATCACTTAAAAGAAAGAGCCAGCAACTCTTAGAGCTCTTCCGGATACCAGACGCTCACGTCCAGAGACAAAAATCAGGCTCACGCACGCACTGTGCTCAGCACAGAGTGGGATGCGAGACGGAGCCAGCCCATTTCATGGATGGGGGAGCCAAGGCCAGTTTGGATACGAGATTTGCTCAAGCCAGGATTATGTTGACTAAGAGGTCCTATCTACTAAGAGTGAGAATGTGCCAGAGGCGAGGCGAGGCCCTCACATGTTATTTCCACTTCCACAGCCACTTTTGGAGGGAGATAAGCATAAAGCTCAGAGAGGTGCTGAGTGACCAGTGCATGGCTGTTAAGGGCCAGAGCCAGGCCCAGCCCCCCGGTCCTCCTATGCGCAAGCCTGCAAGTGCCTCACAGGTGACAGGATGGAAACCGTCTCCCACAAATTGGATGAATGCGGGTCCAAAGGCATGTGACAGTGAAGACCAGCTTCGCCAATGCAGCCATGAAGCGAAACACGTGCAAAGCGACATGGGCCCTAGATGACGCCTCCGGTCCCTCATCAGGTCTCACTCTTGGCAAGGACAGCACCATGGCAGCCATGCTCTCGTAAGGAGCCTGTGGAGAAGGCCGGTCCCAGGGGTCGGCCTCACCTGGGGCACCCACGCTCGGCTTTAGAGGCCTCTGAGGGCCTCCTCCTCCACTTGCCCCAAACTCCTTACCACCAAGAAGAAACTCTCGTTGGCTTCTTTATAGCAATGAAGTGTCGTTAACCCCTGGACTTGTGCTAAAGCCCCAGAGGTTGTGTCCTTAAAACGGCAGCTGTTGAAACACGCTGCGGGACATCGGAGCCTCCGCCGACCCCTGCGTGGCACCGTATGAGTCTGCTCGACGACCCCACTGGTGAGATCACCAACGTCCTGAGCACCAAGGAGAGGGGGCAGTGTGGGTGACGTCCTGTGGCTTCTCTGCTCCTTCATCGACAAAACCCAGCAGAATCCCTGGCCCCGATCCTCCCCTACAACCACGGCCACCAGGCGAGTCCTATCGCCCCGTCCTCCAAAACCATCTTAAATTGGACCGGGGCTTAAGACTGCCACTCACCATCGCCCCCACATCCAGCCCCCCCCCCCCACCGGTTCTGGCCTGGACCCAAGGACAGCCTCCTCACTAGGGAACTGGTCTCTGCAGAGGCCACACCGCACCTCTGCTCAAAAATGTCTGGAGGTGGACACGGTGAGCTGGGGACCCAACCACCAGCCGGAACCAACCACCAGACATGAGCAGCGAGGCCGTCAAGATGGATCCAGCCCCAGCCAAGGGACTGAAATCACAGGAAGGACCTCAGGCGAGAGCCTCCTGGTGGAGCCCCGTCAACCCCGTCACCGTGAGAGGAAAGGACGATGCACGTGTTGTGCTTTTAAACACTAACTGTTGGGGTGATTTGTTCCTTGGCCATAGATGGACCTGGGAATGGTGTGACCTCTGTGGAGGTCAGGGAGGATTTTCCTGGGCCGAGGTCTGCAGGAGTTAAGGTCAACCACTTTGAGGGGGAGCCTGGAACAGAAGGACTCACATATGCAAAGACTCTGAGACAGGAGGGAGTAAGGCCCGATCAAGGAAAGGAAAGGGGGTCTTGACCCTGACGGTCAGCCACAGAGGGGCAGAGGTGGGCAAAAGATGCAGCGGGAAGCAGGAATTACCTCCCCTTCTTACCAGCTGGGCAGCCTGGAACAAGTAACTCACCCTCTCTGAGCCCTAAGCTCCTCACAGAAATTGGGGATGATACCACTTACTCTAAAGAGTGTTTAAGGAGTAAATGAGATGAGGAAAGCAAGCTTCCACCTCAGCACCGGGAACCAAACACTGATTTCCTTCTAGTGTTCTGGGTGAGTGGGAAAAAAAAAAAAAAAAAAAGCATTCTAGAACTCCCACACTCCCATTTGCTTCTCTTTGTTAAAACTTGGCCCTTGGCACACAGGTCTGGGAACCAGGTGACCCCATTCTAGCTCCACCACTGCTGTGTGACCTCTGGGGAGTCACTTAACCTCTCTTCTGGTTTTTCTAAGAATAAAATAGATGCAAAAATAAAATCTCTATCGGTGACTCGACTCCGTGAAGACAGGCACTGTGGAAACGCAGGCGCCCGCCTCTGTTCTGCCACAGCTATTTTTGGCCCAATCAGCCTCAGAAGCAGGTCGCACGGAGGGCTGCCCGTGTTCTTCCTTGAGGGCTAGTACACGTCTCCTTCCGCGGCCTCCGCCGTCTGAGTCACACGCGGGGACAAGTGGGCATCGCCGACATCCACCAAGTGAGTCCAGGTCCTGAACTCCAGCGGCTGCCGTGTGGGCTTTCTGCTCAGGCCCCCAGCACGCCGTCACCTTTGCCAGGATTCACCCCTGCCCACGCCTTCCGGAAACACCCAGGACTCTGGTTGACTGTGAACCTGGCAAGGGGCATGGGCGGAACTCTCTGGAAACCTTTTCCTTCCTGTCGAATACCTAGGGGAGCCTACACACCCTTCAAGAGCCAACTTCATCCTCAAGCTTCTAACCTGATGCCCCTTGGACAACAGAGAGGCACCAGCCCAGCCTGGAGGCCAGTGACCTTTCATTATCATGACTGTTACTGTTAGTATTATTATTTTTTTTTATTTTTTAAAGTTTATTTATTTATTTTGAGCGACAGAGAGAGACAGAGACAGCATGAGTGGTAGAGGGGCAGAGAGAGAGGGAGAGAGAGAATCCCAAGCAGGCTCCACACTGCCAGCACAGAACCCGACGCGGGGCCCGAATTCACAAAACCTCGAGATCGTGACCTGAGCTGAAACCAAGAGCCAGGCATGTAACCGACTGAGCCACCCAGGCACGTCCAGTATTATTTATTAGCTTCCATTTATGGAGTGTTACTTGGGTTCCGCAAGGTGGTTACCACATGTCACCGAAGCCTCACGACCACGCACATGCCCCAGGTAGCGTCATTAGCCCCATTTCGCAGATGCAGAAGTTGAGGTCCCAAGCAGTTAAGGATACCTTATTCAGGGGTGCCTGGGTGGCTCAGTTGGTTAAGCGTCCGACTCCTGATTTTGGATCAGGTCATGATCTCACGGTTCGTGAGTTCGAGCCCCACATCGGGTTCTGCGATGACAGATTCTTGGGATCCTGCTTGGGATTCTCTCTCTCTCCCTCCCTCCCTCTCTGCCCCTCCCCTTCTTGCTCACATGCGCTCTCTCTCTCTCTCTCTCTCTCTCAAAATAAGTAAATAAACTTTAAAAAATTAAAAAGAAAAAGGGTACCTTGCCCAAATCACTTAGCTAATGAGAAGGATTTGCCACCAGTTCTGGAGGGCAGGAAAGCCAGGCTATGAGTCACTGGGCTGTAACAGTGCTTTTCAAGCACATACCTTCTGCCAAGTGCAGCCTATATAATTTCCAGCCTTCACAGCAATGCCTTCTCCAGGAAGTATCACTAGCCCCACTTTACAGATGCGGGAACTGAGGCTCTGAGAGGGATGGGATGTGCCCAGGGTCACAGAGCGAGGAGTGGAAGGGCTGGGTCTGACTCTAAGGTTCCCTGCCCTGATTGCCATTCTCTCCGACACTGGTTCTCAAGAGTGTGCACCCGGGCCAGCAGGAGAAACAGCTGAGAATGTGGGAATGAGGCAAATCTCAGGCCCCACCCCAGACCCACCTAATCAGGAATTCTGGGGACCGGCTCCAGCAACCTGGGTTTAAACAAGCCCTCCAGAGGATTCTGACCACACTCATGTTTGGGAACCACTGGTCAAGCCTCCCTCTGGCCCACAGCTTGTAAAAGTTTACGAAGTCCAGCTGCCCCTTTTTTTTTTTTTTTTAATTTTTTTTTTTCAACGTTTATTTATTTTTGGGACAGAGAGAGACAGAGCATGAACGGGGGAGGGGCAGAGAGAGGGAGACACAGAATCGGAAACAGGCTCCAGGCTCCGAGCCATCAGCCCAGAGCCCGACGCGGGGCTCGAACCCACGGACCGCGAGATCGTGACCTGGCTGAAGTCGGACGCTTAACCGACTGCGCCACCCAGGCGCCCCCCAGCTGCCCCTTTTAAGTGCAAAGGGTCGTAGGCAGAGTCGGAGGAACGAAGGGCAGACAGTGGAGATGCTTTTCCACGCTCCTTTCCAGTGACAGGTGGGACTCAACAGACTTCTCAGGGCTGCTGGGAGGGGTGGCACAGGGTTGGGCTCCCCCCCCCCCAACAGAGGAACGCACAGCTGAGCTGCCCCCATGAGCAATGAGTTCCAGATGGAGATGGGGGGGAGGCAGCGTCCTTGAAAGTTTCGTGATAAAACAAAACAAAACAAACATGCCAAAACCAAACACATCAACACCCAAACACACCACCTTGCCTTTGCCAGACGAGAGTGGCTCAGCAAAAGGGAGACCAGCTGTCCCGGTTAGCCCAGGACTGGCGGCTTTCACGGGATATAGGATTTTCAGGGGGTAAAACCAGGACAGGATTGGGCAAAACATGACAAGGTGGTCACCTTGAGCAGCAGGGTGCTGTTTGGATGAAGAGGGAGGCCTGCCTGCCTGGCCACATGGAGAACATCCAACAATTCCAATACGCGTTTCTGGCAGGCGCTTTCATGGGAGACTGGACAGGTCTACCTGAAGACGCACAGAGGTTTCTCCCTTCCCTCTTTCTCCCTCTACCCCAGACCCCCACTCCTACAGACACACATTCCTTCAGCAGTCCGGGCTTCAGCCACTCCCCCTCCTCCACGGACTGGCTGGCCTCCCTCTGCTCCACCTCATCCAACATCTACTGGAGAATTCTTTCCCAGATGCTCCCTCCCAGCCCCTGCTGGTGAGGACAAGTCCCTGTGCACCTCTGTGTGCCTCCAGCGTGCCCATCGCAGGCGCTTGGCAAATGCTGGCCAGTGAAGGAGAGGCCCGTGTCGGCACAAGGGATGGAAGGCACATCCGACGGGCAAAAGGGGACACGTGCCTACACGCAGTGTCTCCAGAAAGATAGCAGGAAAGGACGCTCCTGCCAATACCTCTTGCAAACTGAGCTGCATGAGGGCAGGAACGGCTCCTCTCTTGCTCTCCGCTGGCTCCCCAGCCGCTGGCACAGTGCCCAGCCCTGCTGAGCCCCATGTACGCCTACTGAACGAAATGACAACAGCAGCCTCATAGCTCTGAAGCCCCGTGCCTGCTGGGAGAGGCGACTCCCTTGGGGATTACAGAACAGGCTGAAGTTGCAATGTGGCTCTATAGGTGCCTGACATTTACTGGGCACCACCGTGTGCAAGGTCTAGGCTGGCTCGACAAGGACAGAGCGAATTGTGCAGAATATTTTCTCTGCCACTGGTCTAATCTGCCTCGCACGCCCTCAGGGAGGCCATGGCTATGGGGTGCCTCCCCTGTCTGACCTGCCCAGGGTCCACATCCTCGTCCTTGGGCTGTATACAGCCCCTCTACCTAGCTCCTCCCTTGGAAAGCCATCTGTCCTTTAACCTCTATCCCTACATGCCAACGCCAAGGGTGGTCACATGGCCCAGGCCTGACCAATCAGCTTATTCCATCCCATCAGAGGCCACCTTGACTGGTCCAAGGACAGACATGTGACCCAAGCTGGTCCGATGACAGTCAGCCCCGGGAGTTCAGTTGAAGGATTCAGAAAGTGAAGCTCCCCTTGTAGGAAGATTACTAACTGTAAGGGTGATGGAATCCCAGAGCCTGGAGCCACAGACACTGGGCCAGCCTGAGAGAAGAGGCAACCCAGGAGAAATCAGAAGACAGAGAGGCAGAGACAGAGATCCAATGCTATCATCATACAAGACCTGCTTCTAGAACGTCCCGACACATGAACTGAGAAACTAACATCTCTCTCCCCAGTTTTGGTATCCCAGCTATGTGTAACTGAAAGAGCCCCGCCACAGGACCAGACTGCATCTGCTCTCCTCGCCCCCAGAAGCCCTCAGGCCCAAAGCCCACCAGGGGGCCTCTCTCGCCTCGCACGAGGCACTCTCTGCCTGGCTCCCCTTCTCTGCAGCTCCCAGCCTGGCTCCAGGCCCTGATGGGTGGTCTGGGGCTTGCGGTCTCCAACGAGTTCCCCACTCGACTCCGGTCCGGCAGCTCACCCCCCAAGCCACCCTCCACATGGTCGGGAAAGCTGACCTTTCTGAAGAAGACGATACGGAATCCTGCCGCCTTCCCGCTTAACACCTCTGTGGGCTGACTGCTACCCGCAGCAGTTTTCTAAAGGGTGGGGTGCATGTCCCTGCAGGTAAGTGAACTGACTGCAGATGGCAGGTGGACCCAGCACGCCAACACACTGAGACACAGAACAAGAAACTTAGGCCCCTTTGGGTTCTCTTACAAGCCTTCTGATTTCTTTACAGAGAAAAATCTCCACGCGGTCCCTGCTCGAGCTCTGACATCTATCTTACTACCACTTGCTTCTCTCCCTTTTTATTTTTTTAAATGTATTTAAAGTTTATTTATTTATTTTGGAAGAGCCAGAGACAGCGTGAGAGTGGGAAGGGCAGAGAGAGAGAAGGGGACAGAGAATCCTAAACAGGCTCTGTGCTGTCAGCACTGAGCCCAAAGGGGGGCTCAAACTCACAAAACTGTGAGATCATGAGCTGAGCCGAAACCAAGAGTCTCATGCTTAACTGACTGAGCCACCCAGGCGCACCCTCTCCCCTTTAAACAAGAAGAGGGAGAGCCTTGAGCTCGGAACCTTCCACAACAAGCTAGAACTCTGAAACGCTGCTTTGTGTTCATTGCATTTATTTTTATGGTCACCCTCTAATTATGCCAATGATACTGGTTTTTCATTGACTCATTTCAGTAGTTATATAAAGATTTTTTTTTTTGGAAATTGGTTAATATAAACAAAAAAAATGAATCTATTTAAAGAAAAACTAAGGCAGGGGCGCCTGGGTGGCTCAGTCGGTTAAGTGTCGGGCTTTGGCTCAGGTCACGATCTCATGGTTCATGGGTTCAAGCCCCATGTCGGGCTCTGTGCTGACAGCTCAGAGCCTGAAGCCTGCTTCAGGTTCAGTGTCTCCCTCTCTTTCTGTCCCTCCTCTGCTCATGCTCTGTCTCTCTCTGTCTCTCTCTGTCTCTCTCTCTCAAGAGTAAATAAACATTAACGAAATAAAAACTAAGGCAAATAACAGGATGTATTTGGATATGGTGAATGATGTTTGGCAAACAACAATTCACAGGATGAAATGTGATCTCCTCAGCCAGGCACACAAGGCCCTTCACGTTCCGCCCCTTGACAACTCCTTCCAACCCACCGAAGGGCTTGGGACTCCCATGATTGAGTCTCACAAAGCCATGCCTCCAACCTTCTGCCCACGCTGTTCCTTCTGTCTGATGTCTTTTCCCCACACCTTCCTTATCAACTTAGAACAACCCTATCCATGTTAAGACTCAGGTCAATGTTACTGTCTACTGTGGCCCAACTACTCAAAGATTTGAAGGCTACCTGTGCTCTCTCAGGCCACTTTTTGAGCCTCTTCTTTGAGGCTGAGAGACCCCCGAAGACCAGAATGGTCTTTCACCTCTGTGTCTGGCACAGAGGCTCAGTTAGAGCAGGGCGGATGGAAGGGACCCCCGCTGGGGGACGTGGACCAATCAGATGCAAGCATAGGCTTGCACAGGAGATGGCATAGGCTCGTTGCCCAAAAAGTGGAAAGAGGAGGGCTTCCAAAGGAAGCAAAGGGGGAAGGGAGTGATCTGCAGAGGCAGGTGCCTGAGGCTGGGCCCCCCCGGTACAGCCCAGGGGCTCCCTCAGGAGAGAGAGGGAGGTGAACATGCTGGGCTACAGGGTCCTTCGGAGGCCTGGAGCAGAGAGCCCGGTAGGCCAAGGTTCTCAACCTTAACTTATATTTGGATCATCTCTGAACTTGTTATAATGCCAATTCCTAAGCCGCACCCAAAGGCTGACTGGGTGGGTTAGAAGTGGGTCCTGAGCTACACTTTAAAAGGAATGCTTCAGGTGACGTTGAGGGCCACACTCAGAGAAGCACCGGGCTACAGGTGTCACGGAAGAATGGGAACAGGTAAGGGCCTAGCAGACCAAACTCAGAAATGCATCTGAACTGCAAAGATCCTCTAGAACATTGCATCACTGTCTGGACGCCGAGAGCCTGAAGACACCATCTACCGGAGAATAAGCGTCGTCAAGGTTATTTAACATATGCCCCGAATAACTCAACGGAGATGTGTTCAGCGAGAGAGAGAGAGCCACACACGATCACAGGTGGTCTAGAGGCCGCACGTGGAGTGATCCATCCAAGATGCAGAATCTCTGTTTAGTGAACTTCTCAACCAGCAATTGTAGGCAGGAGACTTAACCCCTGAGAATCAGGATGAGGCCATTTCCGGCTAAAGAAAAACCCTCCTTTGTTTGAATGACCAGGCAATCAACCTGTTCGTAGATGAAATCAAGGCAAACAAGTGAAAGGGAGGTTTCTAGCAGCACTCGCTGCAACTGGCTGTCAGGCATCTGTGTAAGTTCGCTCCCAGAGCCTCCGCTTGGGCTCCTAACCAATCGCCTCCTCAAGCGCGAATTAAAATAGAGGCATGAAAGCATGCGCATGGGGAGGGTATTTAAGACTGGCCCCATGGCTGCACCCCTCTCAAGCTCTGGCCTTCAGAACAATCCAGGCCGAGTTACTCATCAAATGGAGATTGACTTTTATCTGATTAACCGATGGAGACATCCTCCTCCATCCCGCAGGAACATTCTGTGGGAAAGGCGTTCTGCAGACTGCAGGGAAAAGTTGGGCCTTGGCTTCCCTCCTGCTCGGCCAGTGGAAAATTACAAAGGAAGCAAGGCTGCCCTCTGCTCTTCTCCCGGGGCCTTTCTGGGCCCGGAAAACACAGAGAGAACCCCAGAAACAAACCTTTACTTACCTGGGGCGGAGAGGAGTCTGGGAGGCGGTGGGGGCGGGGGCGGTGGGGGCAGCAAGGGAGGGGGCCGGCACTGGCAGATGTGTTGACAGCTATCGGTCACCTTGGAGCAGGACTTCTGGGGCTCACCGTGCGTCACCTGCAGAAACGGGCACACGCGCCCGAGAGAAGACAATGAGGCCACCAGGAGGGAAATGGACCCATGCCACCCGATCCCAGCCAGGGTGCAACCCGGGATCCTCCCCGAAGACCGCCTCGGGGAAGAATGAAGGCGTGGGCTTGGCTCAAAGGGAACGATGTTGTGGGAGGCTGGCCGGGCAGGTTTAGAGACCAAGGTGTTATTCTCAGCTCTGCCAGGGACCCGTTGAGGCCGTGACAAGTAACTTGGATATTAATGAGAGGTCGACAAGAATTTGATGGTTAACTCTCAGAATTTCCCTCCTGTACAAATGAGGAAACCGAGACCCAGGCAGGAGAAGTGGCTGCCCAAGGTTCCCACACCATGTGGTGACAGGATACTGATTTTACCTCCTCAGTAACCCTAGCCAACCGTTCTTCCAGTCTCCAGAAGCCCTCGCTTTCTCTCTGTCCACAGCTCCTGACAGCCTTCCTCCGTCAACTCAGGCCAAGGTGCCCCCATCTTGAGGAAGGAAGCCTACCTTCCCAGGCCATGTGAGCAAGAGAGCCGGAGGGGTCTTGTGGGAAACACAGGACTAAACCATCCACATCCTCCCAGCAATCCCCGAGTGCTTGCCCACAGCTCAGGAGATCATGTGGCCACAGGGCCGTGCTCAGGAGGCCCCTGACAACGTTTCCAGCCCCACCGCACCCCATGCTCTCAGCTTCCGCTCTGCCTTCAATGCCCTTCTTCTACTCCCTGGACCCTGGCCAGGCATCGCCCCTCCCCCTCCACTTTGCATATGCGGCTCCAGTGTCCCGGAATGTTCTCCAACACTTTTCTCTTGCTTTGTCCATTACTCAGAGTGGCTATCACCTCCTCAGGAAAGCATGCCTGACCAGGTCAGTTCTTCTTTTATAGGCTCTCCTGGTACCAGGTTCCACTCTGTGGGGCAAAAATCTACATTTGGGTGATTGCCTGGTTCCCACCTGTTTTCACCACCGGACTATAAGCTCTATGGAGGTGGCGGCTGGGCCTTGGATTTTCTGCCACTAAGGGAATGCCTGGCATTCAGTAAATACTTGGTGAATGGATGGATGGACGGATGGATGAATGGATGAGTATTAAAAACTGGACCAGAATCCATAGCTCTTGACTCCTGGTCTGTACTCTTTCCACACCAGCCTTCATTACGTCACTTGTAAACAAGGACGGGGGCTGTGCTTGACCAGTAGTTCCAAACCCTGATGGCACATTAGAACCTCCCGGGCAGCTTTAAAAAAAAAAAAAAACAAAAAAACTCATGCCGGAGCCTTTCCCAAGACCAGTTAAATCAAAATTTTTGCAGGTGGTGGGGGGGGGGGGGGGGGGGGGGGGGGGGGGGGGGTGGTGGAGCTGGGCATGATATTTTGTTTAATGCCCCCAGGCTAGACTTCTACTGTTTAGCCCGCGTGAGAACTGCTGGCTTAGACACACCGCCAGCGTCCCTCCCTGCAGCAGGGGCCCTAACCCATAAGCCCCCGGGCTCTGTGCGTCCCAGGGAACAAGCGGCTTCAACGGCCTGGAGGGAAGAGTTGGCGGTCACCCTCACCTCAACGAAGCCCACTGTAACTTCTCTGGCTGTCATCTCAGGGGAGTAGAAACCCAAAACCCCAGGTTCTCTGCAACCAGCCACCTGCAATGCAGCCTGCCATCGGGAAAGGCATTTTGCAGGCGGCCTTTGGAGGCCCAAGGCAGCCTCCTCCTCTGTGCGTGTCCCCGGCCCGGCAGAGAGACCCCACGGGGCTCCGACACTCCCTTCCCACTTGGAGGCCTTGAACAGGCTGGGTAATGACCACTGGGGGATGGCAGCAGGAGGTAGACTGATTTACAGCCCTAACTTAATATCTACCGGGCCAAGAAGCTGCTGCTTGCGACCGTTTAGAGGGTGCATGCTTTCAGAGGGCCATGGAGTGAGTTTCAAACTCCAAAGGCAATCTCATCGCCCGCCGGGAAGGGCAGATCCTCAGATGGTGGGCCTCTCCTAGTCAGTCCATGGAGATGCCTAACTCGTAGCATAGCAGCTTCACCAGTGCACCTGTCAGCTCTCCCGTGGCCATTGAGCTGCCCTCCTCTTGGTTCCGACCTTCTAAGACCTTCTAAGACCACGGGGGTTGCTCGAAGGCTCCATTCTGCCAATGCTGGCCTCCGAGGGTGTTCCTCTGCTGGATTCCACCAGTGTGCAAACGTCAAGCAATGCCACTGCTAAAGCAATTACTCTCCCTCTCTCCGAGGGGCAATTTATGCAAGAGTTCAAGAGGAGCACGTCTGCTTAACCCAGCCCAACACGATGACCCATTTTTCTGTGAGAGGATATAAGGGTATGGATGTATAAGAGAGTTTAATGCGATGAAATTATCAGTGGGGGAGCCGGGGCCAAGTTTCAAGGCTGAAGGGGGAGGGAACAAAGGAACGCATGGCACTTAAAAAAAATCCATGGTTCCTTGGTGTCTGGCTGTCTGTCCTTCTCCCTGGGGGGTGGACCCCACTTGGGGCCCCTCACTGGGGTGTGGTCCAGTGCAAGCCTGTGGCTACCGAGCCTCTCTTGACTGGTTACTTGCCAACTTCCTGAGTGCCACGTCCCCCACCCCCACCCCAGAAAATAGGTCCATCTGCCCAGGGTAGCTTCTTCACCACGTAAACCCTTCTCTCTGGGCACTTTCCCCACTGTTTGGTAACGTCTGCTGCCCACACTGAGCCTTGAGCATTTGGGGCAGGCAGGTGGTGGGTGGGTCTGTGCTTTATTAGTCCTGACCAAGTGAGACTTCCTGAGCCCTACTGTGTGTCAGCCATGGGAAACAGGCTCTCGTTTCACTCTCATGAAGATCACGGAGAGAGGCAAGTATTGTCATCCGTGCTTATGCTGGGGCGGGGGCTCGGGTAGGGACGACAGACCCAGAAAGGCTAAGTAACGCACTAAGATTTCACAGGGCCCTGCATTCAGTTGGTGCACAATGAAAAGATGTGTTGGGGGATGGTCTGCCCACCAGTGGAGAAACACAAGATCTCTTCTGTTCCCCAACTCTGGGTCCCCTCGGGGGTTCTGCAGATTGGCGGTTGTTGTGTTTAGACCAGTAGAGAAAACAATCTCAGCACTGGGAACTTGTCTCAACACCTGGCTTGCTTGCTTTGAATCGTGGGGAGTCCCACAAGGAGAAGAAACTTACCCCTGAGGTCACCTGCTCTTGGCTGGACTTGACTAAAAATGGGCAGAGGCCCAGGGAGGTCAACAACCTGCCTAAAGCCCGCCGAACAAAAGCTGACACCATTACTTCCTGTGACCACTTCTGGTCCCGTTTTGCTGTCCCCTGCCTTCCTGCCCCTGCTCTGCAGCATTCCCCTGGGGCCAGAATCTTGTCAATGCTGCTGTCATGGACAGTGGGCTGGGGGCAGTAAGTCCCACAGTCACCTGGATTTGGTACCTGCCACTGTGGTTTGGGGGCCACGGTGCTCCGTGGTTGCTGGTTCCCGCTCACTCCCGGCCAATCAGCGCAGCTTTTCGGGTCGGTGGATGTTACCTCCTGAATAGCCCTTAACTCCATCGATGTCTCCCCACTCCCACTACTACTGCCCTAAACCAGGACACCATCGTATCTTCCCAGGGCAGCACCTGCCTCTGACTTAGGATTGTGAGATAAAATATAGGACACCTTGTGAACTTTTCGACAAACAGCAATTTGTAGTAGAAGTATGTCCCAAATATCGTATGGGATATACTTACACTAAAAGCACGAGCCACTGTTGATTTGAAATTCAAGTTTAACTGGATGTCCTGCAATTTTACCTGCTAAATCTGGCAACTGCTCCCCTCCGCGGCCTCCTTGCCTCTTGCCTCACCCCCACCTCTCCAAATCTATCTTGTCAGTGGGGCTGGACCAAGATTTCTAAAATGCCAGGCTGAGATTATGTCATTTCTTGCTGAAAACCTTCGACAGCTCCCATGGCCCTCAGGATCAAGTCCAAGCTGTAAGACACTAGGTTAGCGGCTTACAATAGTAGCCTTACCTGGGACTTCCCTCCCCTCCCCAAGGTTCTTCCAGTGCCCCATTCTCTCCTCTGGGCTCAGGGTTATTCCCTCTGCCTGGAGGCTTCCTTCACACGGCATCCTGCTCCTATCTTGTCCTTGTTCATGCCTCAGCTGAAGCCCTCCACCTGCCAGGCTTCTCTGACCCCTCCATCGGGTCTCATCTCCAAGCTGTCTGCTCCCGCTGAGTTCTCTTACCTATCATTATTACTTAATTATCTCTCCAGTGCCAGACTGTCAGTGCCATGAGGGCAGGGACTGCCCCCCGCACTTCACAAAGGGCCTGGCAAACAGTAGGTGCCCAATAAATGCTACTGATGAAATGAGCTCAGCCTTGCTGGTGGCTCCTCTTTAGCACACAGAGACCCGCTGGCCCGGATCAGAGCCTGTCTCCCTGGAGGACGCCCACAAAGATGATGGCTCTGGCATCTTTTATGGAGACAGGCCAGCACCACAGTAACTTGATGAGACACACTCCTGTCACACCTAATAAATTTGCCAGCCTGTCATCCTCTTTGCTTGCAAAAAAAAAAAGGAATCATCGGGAAGTGAACTTAGAAGAACCCTAAATCACAAAAGCTCAGAATCGCTATTCCAGACACATTAAAGAAGAAAGGGGAAAGGCTAGGGAATGCCCCCACCAACCTTGTGGCAATTTAAATGTCATCTGACTTTAATGATTAAGTTCCTTATCATCTGGGCGGCAGCCAGAGGCGTCAGGCGGATTGCAAGGTGGGAACCTGGTGCTTTGGGGGGACCACAGGTCTCTTGCTTCACCAATTACCCTATTAATTACAGCACTTTGATATGTCGGTCTCCGTCTCGCAAATGCTTACAACTTTGGGGGATTCTTCTGGCAAAATGCTTATGAAAACACAGATAGCTCTGAGTTCTTTCTCTATATTCAAGGAACTCCTATGATGTGACAGATTTTAACCTCTCCACTTAAAGGAAAATACATGGCTTTGCGCACTTGTATTTTTCTCTTCTCCCCTCCGTTCCCGTGGATTCAGCTCTTCCGCTTGACAACCAGATCCATCCATTCTAAAGCCCCTCTTCCCCTGGCTTCTCGGTCCTTATCATTTGTAGATTAATTTTTCCAGAGCCTCCTGCCAAGATTTTACCCATTTTACTTGTCTGGAGGACTCCTTTTCTAATTGATTTTCACAAAAATTGATTTGTATTGAGTAACAGCATCTGAAGCGCGCGCACACACACACACACACACGCCTGGGTAAGTACGGCTTGGCTGAAAGAGGTGGTTAAAAAAACTGAGCTGCTGTCACAAAATTATTTCTTTTGGTGGTAATGGTGGGGAGACAGGGGGTCTACTGCCTCAGTCTTGCTAGTCGACACCACAAAATTCCAGTCTTGGAGACTGACAACATCATCATGTGGCTGTCTATACATATCAGCTGAAAAAAAGTGTTAGGGAAAACGGTAAACAAACGAATATGAAAACACAGTGAACTTAACATCTGAGGTTCAACTAAAAGTTGAGCAAGGGAAGCTGGTCCCAAACCGCCCGAGTGTTTACAAGTGACAAAACCCTGAATCCCGAGGCGGCACAGCTGAGTTTAATAACTGCTGTTTCACACATTAAACAACGCTGTCAATTCCAAAAGGAAAACAATGGTGAGGGAGACAGAGGCAAGCCAGACAAGAGAGCGGAGAAGATGAGCCTGGTGCCGAGGGTGGGGGGGCAGACTCTGGTTGACCCACCCGCTCAACCAGCACGCTCCTTCCAGCATGAGAACCCCTGGTGCTCCCCAATAATTACCCAGGCCACCATCTGAGCGGGACAGACGACAGCTGGTTCCCAGGGGGGCCCCATCACTCGGGACAGCTCACGGACCGCGGCACACTGGCAAGGGGTCTCCCCCTATCCTCTTTTCTTTGATTTCTCCCTCCCTGTTCAGGGCAAGCATCCGAACGATCCTCGACCCCCAAAATGCCACCAGAAGAACATGACGACGCAAGACCCCAGGGTTGGGCGGTTCAATGCTCAAAACAATAAAAATGCCCTCCAGCGCCTGCTGAGCCACTGAGAATTCAAAAATCTCCAACAGACTCTGTCGTGATCAACAGAGTGCCCGGCCATGCAGACGGAAGAGCAGCATTACCATTACTAGTATCAATTACTCGCAGCAGCTACCGTTTAGTGTTGATTATGGTCCAGGCACAGCT
Source organism: Lynx canadensis (assembly GCF_007474595.2). Taxonomy (NCBI): domain Eukaryota; kingdom Metazoa; phylum Chordata; class Mammalia; order Carnivora; family Felidae; genus Lynx; species Lynx canadensis. The sequence goes on from NC_044308.2 coordinate 136,050,136, forward strand.
TTAAGCGATCTTTACTCGCTTGATCTCATCCAAGTCTTGTAACAGCACAGAGAGGAACAAGAAACCGAGGCCCCCGACAGGCATTGCCTGAGGTCCTGAGCCGGCCAGGGCCAGAGCCGGGGCTCCAAATTCAGCGCTGACACCAAAGTCCACTTCACCACTCCACCGTACCACTGACCGTGGGCATCCTGGGAGGTACTAGGGGCCATGCCATCTAACCCTCTCCCTGACCCCAACTGACAGAACTCCACCTGCTGGCCTCCTGGCCTCTGCCCTGGGGGTCTAGGGGGGCCCAGGGTGAGGACTCCAGCCCCAGGCAGTCCTTACAGACAGCTCCTTCCTCCATCCCCACCAGTGGCCACCGGGCACCATCCCTGCACTTCTCCAACTCCGCCGCCTACAAGTAGCACAGCCTCTGCTGTGTCAATTCCAGTGTAAAAGCCCGAGTGGAAGTTTACTAGTGATTCTGGTGGGAAATAAGAATGTATATTGTTGGGACCATTTTCTTTGTAAGTGTGCTAGCGCTCTACGGTTTCTTTTCCCGAATTTCTGCAACAGAATGTGGTCATCAAGAAGGCACTCCCAAGCCCTTTCTGTTCCCAGGCCTGTCCTGCAGGCCTTAGCGCGCCAGGACTGAGGCCTCCCCTGGAGTTTTGCCCATCTTTTCACGGCAAGAGTGTGGAGGGCTGGGGAGAGCGGGAGGGCTTGTACCTCTTCTTTTCCTAAACTCTCCCCGGGGGCAACCAGAGGGCGCCTGCAGGAAACAGTGCCACCCCCCACCCCACCCCGGTCCAGCCCGCGGAGCCCGCACCTCCCTGCCTGGTAGCCCACAACCCCCTTCCGCCGCTCACCTGCACGAAGCCCCAGAGCGGGTGGAGCGCGCAGTGCAGCAGCAGAGAGGGCCAGCAGCAGCCACGGCGCAGCACCAAGTCCCGGAGGAGCATCTCGGCCCGCGGCACCCGCGCACTCGGGCGAACTGTCAGGGGAGCAAAGCCCTGGTCAGGCGGAGGCCGCGCGGGCACCGTCTCCCGCGCGCACCCGCACACGTAGCAGTCCCGGTTGGGCGGGCACCCTGGGGCACCCTCATAAACCAAGCCTGCCCCTTCACTCCAGCTTGCACATTCGCTGACCCTTCGTGCACACTCACAGAAGCCGGCATCCCAGAACACTCTGTCCTGGCGCACACCCCCAGAACCCTCTGTGTATACCTTGGCCCCGTGCACACCCCCAGAATCCTGCGTGCACACTTTAGCTCCATGCACACCTCCAGAAACAGCCAAGCACACTTAACCTAGCCCAGTGCATCTCCCCAGAAACCTCCCCAGCCAGGCACAACTCACTCCCACTGTGAGCACACTTCAAACCCGGCGGGCACCGCTCACCCTGCCTGCACACCCACAGATACGGCTGTGCACACCCACCGACTCATGCCTGCACACTCGCTGACCCTGCATGCACAACACCGGGAAATCACACGCTGCGTGCACCCTCCCTGCCCCGCCGGCCCCCACTGCGCACACTGCAACATAGGCACCTCCGTGCGCACCCCGTTCGCCCTCGCGCGCTCTCCCCAGCCCGGGCCTCCCGCTTCAGGGCGTGAGCCTCCCTCCGGCCTCCCTCTCCGCCCGCACCCCTCCAGTGCCTCACGCCACCTTGCCTGGCGGCGGCCCCAGCAGATCCTCGGCGCGGGGAAGGGAGGTCCGCGTTCCCCCCGCGGCAGACTGTCCCCGAGCCGCCGGACGGCCCCCATTTAAAGCCAGCCGCCTCCCCGGTCCCCCGCCCTCTAGGCGGGGCTCGGTCCTCACCCTGGCGACTGCGCGGGCGCCTGGGGGCTTCACGTGCCGGGGAGGAGCGCCGGGCACTGGAGCAAAAGTTTGCGCGCGGCTGGGGCCTCGCGGGCTGCCGAGCGGGGGCCGGGCGCCGCGCGCTCGCGCGGGGCGCGGGCGCGGCTCCGCTGCTCCCGGCCGCGCGCGGGTCGGGAGGCGGCACCCCGCGCCCGGGGCCGGGGCGGGCTGCCGAGGCGGAGGGAGGGCGGGAAAGTCTCCTCCGAGCCGCCGGGAGCGGGCGGCGCGAGCCTCCCGGATCCCCGCCCTTCCCGGTGGCGCCGCGCGGCTGCCCGGGCGCGGGGTGCCGGAGCCGTCCTCGTCCGTCACGCCGGCCCGCGGGAGGCGCTGCCCGGGTGCGCCCGCTCGGGCAGCAGGGCCGCGGGCGGAGGCGAAATAAATAATGCACGAAAAAGGAAAACAGACGTGAGCCTCGCCAGAGCCTCGCCCGCCTCCCGCCCGGAGCTGCGCTCCCGCCCGCGCTCCCCGCCGTCGCCGCCAGCGCCGCTGCAGTGATTCCTCGTCTCCATCTAGCGAGGCTATTGTGTATTGGGAGCTTAATAATTTATTTATTCACCCGCGAGGAAGAGGACTCCCGGCCCCAGGGGGTCTGGCTCCACGCCCGCCCTTCCCCCGAGTTTCTCCGGGGCGGCGGGAAGGGGGCAAGGACTGACTCGCGGAGACCCCTTCCTGCGCTCCGTCCTTGCGGACTGTCTCCCCTCCCCCGCCCCATTCGGAACGGCGGTGTCCCCTGGGTGTCGTGGCTGGAAGGGGCAAGCCGGCCCTCCCGGGGCCAAGGGCCCTGTTGTCCCTTCTGCAGTCTCAGTGCAGGGACCTCTCCAACCACACGCTGCGTCTTGGAGGGAGTTGCCTGCGGCCCTGGGGAGGACCTCTCCACCACTGCTTTTCCTCAACCGTCTCCAACTCCTCTGTTGGAGGCAAGATTATCAACAAGTCGGTCGCGAAGTAGCCTGCCACGTTTCGTTCAAACCCGCTGCCCCCGGCCTCCCAGACCGCACCGCAAGTACGCGCAGCCGCTCTGTTTATCCCGTGTAAGCACTTGGGAAGCGCTTTGATGGATGGCCTTCCAGAAGGTCCCCCAAAGCGTGGACAATCCTATTCTTAGGTGGGGGGAAGGAGGGAACCAAGAGCCCAGGACTAAGAGTGGAGAGTCAGACACTGTAGTTGACTCACTGAAGAAACATTCACTCAGTTCCTTCTCACAGTCTCTGTGGGCACCCTGCATCACCCCATATAGACACCCACTCCGAGTATAAACTGCCCTGCAGACCAGTTTTCCGACCAGTTTTCTAGGGACCTCTTGCATGCAGAGTGCTCACCCAAGACTATTCTCCGGGTAAACTCTTTAGAGCCACATCTGAACCAAGGAGACATGGGGGGAGAAACGTGAATGGGACTCTGTGCCTCCCCCCCCCCCTGCGAGCCTGGGGTGCAGTCAAGGAGACAGATCATGAAATCAGCCATTCTGCCCTCCAGCTGTGGTGCAAGAGGGGGTCTGCTGTAAGCAGGGGTAGAGGAATGTGGATGAGGCAGAAGGCAGTCGAGGCTTCCAGAGGAAAATGGCCTCTGGGAATGGGAGAGTATTTCAAGTGTTGGGAATCCCTTGGGCAAAGCGGTGGAGATACTTGTGCATTCACTCATTCATTCATGCACTCACTCATTCATCCATTCCATACACAGTGTCTTTGAGTGCCTACTAAGGTCAGACGGAGCATTTGAGGAGGGGTATACACCAGGGCACAAGCGAGATATTGGTGCTGTCCTGTGCGACAACCATGAAGGGAGGAGGGATGGTAAGAAAATATTGAAAGAGGGGGCTTCCCAGGTGACTTTCTCTCACTAATAGTTTGAAGCAGAAGGATGAGTCACAAAATTGAGCCACTATTCATCAGCTGAGGTCAAAACAACATTGATTATGCTAATGCCTTTCTACTTAAGCCAGTCAGGGTATTTTGTTCAGTTGGTGATTCCAGTCCTTCGATGTGACAGCAACCTGTCATGTTTGTACACGGAGCTCTTTACCACTTAAAAAACGTTCTTCGTATCACATTTAATGCCGTTCTCACAACTCTTCGAGGTGAAGGTAATTGCTCCATTCGACAGGTTCAGAGACGTGAGGAACTTGTCCGGGCTCACACAGCTGCTCACCTGGGATTGAGAAGGACTGAGCCCCAGGCAGTCGTCCCGTTCTTTGGAAGGACCTGGGCAGGTTTTATATGTTGGAAGGTCTGCATTATACATTCTGGTCTTCAGGACTCCTGTGCTCGGCCCTCTCTGTGTACCTCTGGGCCCGTAACCTCCTGGCCTTCCTAACACTGTGGAGCATCACAGCCTCATGGCAAAGAACAGCCTCTGGCATGGGCCCCCTCCCCCCATAGCAGGGCTGAGGCGGGGCTCTGGTTCCTCTCACCCTTTCTGGACCCAAATGGCAACCGCACACCACAGTCCCTGGGATCTGCCTACAGGGGACCGGGCAACTGCTCAGAACTGCAGGGCAAATTTTGACCAGTGAAAGGAGTAAAGAGCCGGTGCTTGGATCGTAGTGGTCTCACCGGGCCCTGTCGAGATTCGAGTAGGCACGACTGGGCAAACCGACCAGTGTGTTCTCTGAAGACATGGCCAGCTCAGTAGCACACAGCCTCGTGTTCCCTTGCTTGTTCACACTCCCCTCGCCCGCTCGCGTCTGTTGCCCTAGGGTCGTGTCCCTCAATAAAGGATTAGCAAGCAAGCATTGCTTCATGCTCTGTCTACCCAGGAACTACAGACAATTGTACCACAAGTGACCCTAGAAAGCCGATCTTCAGGATGGAATGTGGAGCCAGACTGCGATCTGTCTGGAAGCAATACGAGCCCCATTACCGATGGTAAGCAGGGTCGTATATGGCATAGAGCGACCCTACAATTTCTGAAGCTTCACCCGTGGCTACTTGGAATGAGATGCAGGTAGAAAGCCAGGCTTTGGAAGGTCACGTGGCTGCCATGCATGATCGACGTGGGGGAAATGATAATCATAAGGACTGTGGGGTTAGATGGCTTCTGACAGCACTGGAGAGCCAATGATAGGCTCAGGGGAAGCCATTTGCCAACTGACATCCACAAGACAGACTGTGTGAAGGTCAGGCTCCAGAACTGGTATGTGGGGTGGCAGAGCTGACAAGGAGTCTTGGCGTGCCACCACGCAGGTGTCCCGTGTCCAAAGTCAGGGCTCTGATGGGAGAGAGTTGGACCTTGTGATCTGGAATAGAGACATTTGGGTGACAAAGCCCTGAAAATCTTAGAACCCCCCCCCCCCCAGATCTCCCTAAATCTGCTGGCTGTAGAAGCAATCTCTCTCTCCCTTTGTCAGAAAACAAACAAACAACAAACAAAAAAAAAAAAAACAGCTCCTCTTGGCCTGGAGACCAAGCAATGACCTAATGGCAGCAGGTGCCTTGCACCACGGTGCTAGGTTCTCATGACAATAGCCTGTAGGAAATAAGGCGAGATGCCAGAACTTCTTTGGCACAATGTTGAAAAAAAACAACAGAGGGCCCAGAGAGCTGCAAATATTAGAATCCCAAGACCTGAGAATCTACCCTGTGGCTAAGTTTCCTGGGGTGGCCCTGAGGGCTTTCTCTTCACTGAGCTGGAGAGAAAAGCCCAGTGGGAGGTGGGGAGTCAGGGAAGCAGCAGCATCTTTGAGAAGTTCAGTGGTGTGGATCCTCCGAAGGAAGGAAGGCCGGGTTCAATGACCAGAAGTGGTTGGTGAAGTTGACTCCCTGGCATCCAAGGCCAGCTGGCCTTCTAGGTCATGAGAGGCAAAGGGGATGTGATGACCACATGGAAAACAAAGCTGGAGTGGCAGTTAGGGTGCCTTGAGCAGTAGGTGTCTACGTCCATGGCTCGAAGATCACGGTGTCACTAGGGATGAGATCGATGGAGAGTTAACAAGGTTATTGCTCGATTTGTATGAATTTTCTTTAAAATAATCAAGAACATTAGAGCAAAAAGATGACATCAGCTACTGCAATGGAAAATTTTCTGAGTTTTTTCACGGCGCAAAGCCCATGGCTTGAAGGGGAGGCTGGGTTCCTTGAAGGACACGCAATTCCACTGAGTCCTGAGATCAGTCACGACCAGCAGGCAACCTGACATGTGACGGACGTGGTCCACTCAGGACCAGGCTCTAACAGGTCCAGAAGGAACAGTTACATTACCCAGACAGATGGCCCCGATTCTTCTCCTCACCCAACTCTGCTGAGATTCTTCCTTAACTCGTACCTGGAGTCTCAAAGGGGAGTTTTGTGCAATGTCTTTTGGAGCAAGAAGGCACCGGGCCTCATCGACACATAGATCAACACAATATGTTGGTGCCCGTTGGGAACGGCACCTCCATCCGCGTTCAGGGGCGGAAGGAGAGGGGCCTGAAGTGCAAACATACACTGGCTCCTGTGTGCAGGGGTAAGTGTTTAGGAGCATGGAAAGAATGAGACTAGAAACCCAGGGGCATAGAGGTCAGGAAAACTGTAGAGTCATGAGCTCGGGCACGTTTCTGTCCCATATTATACTCACCAGAGAACATCGTTGCCAAGGAAGCTCTCAGCAATTAGTTGGATAGGATGATCCTGCTCTGGAGGTCAACCAGCCTCTCTCTCTGGCCAGCCTTGTGTTTCCCGAATGGTCTGCTGACGGCACAGCCATGGCATCCACTTGGAGATGGAGGCTCACGGCATTTGCGGCAACGTTCTCCCGAATGAGGCGTGAGTCGATAGAAATGCCTCCAGGGGCGCCTGGGCGGCTCAGTCAGTTAAGCCTGCGACTTTGGCTTAGGTCATGATTCCATAGTTCGTGAGTTCGAGCCCCACATCAGACTCTCTGCTGTCAGCACGGAGCCCAGTTCAGATCTTCTGTTCTCTCACTCCTCTCTCTCTCTCTCTCTCTCTCTTGCCCCTCCTCCACTCATGCACGTGCTCTCTCTTGAAAAAAAAAAAATCAACAACAAACTAAGAAGTGTCTCCAATAGCTAGAATACACAAATCTAGGTGTAGAAGTAGGATTGGCCCCTCAGAGCCCACGTGCTACTCCGTGCTTATGTCCCTGCACTGAACACAGAGTTCCACTAGACCAGAAGCTGTAACTACTACCAAGTTCCCTGGGCTCCTCGTGCTAAGGACACAACAGTCAGAGAAGAGTTGCTGCACTGGCAGGCCGATCATCCTTGATTACCAGGAGGATCGAGGCTTACGGTCACAAAGTGGGCACAGGGCGGAGTACCCCTGTTGGTACGAACTGAGTGTGTTCCCCTAAATTCAACTCGCCGTTTGGAGTTCGCGCCCCACGTCCGGCTCTTTGCTGACAGTGAGGGGCCTGCTCGGGATTCTGTCTTCCTGTCTCTCTCGCCCTTCCCCAACTCATGCACACTCCCCCTCTCTCTCTCAAAATAATCATAAACTTTAAAAAAAAAAAGTTTATAAAAGAAACCATAAAGGAGAGAAAATACATTTATGGTACTGTACTGTGTTTATCGAAAAATATCTGTATAAGTGGCCCCGGGCATGTCAAGCCATGTTGTTCAACAGTCAACTGTAATTAGATTTCCGCGTTCTTGGAAGAATTAACAGATAATTCATATAAACACTGAGCCTGGCACAAAGTACTGCTCAAAAAGGCCATCCCTAATTATTTTGAAGGATAGAGGGCAAAGACGCTGCCCTTTTGTAAGAGCGCTCCTTGACATCAGGGATTCTTTTTTGAGTAAGACACGCACAAAAAAACAAAGGAAACGCGTTACGAGTACTCATTATTGAACCATGAGATCATGCAGGCTAATTATGTTTTGAAATGCTGCAGATAAACATGCAATTATTGAAAAAGACATTGGATTGGCCAAATTGTTCATTACTTAAGCTTGAATTAAATATGTAATTGTCAGTGTCACATTTTATGGGTCAGCTGCGACTTCTGTCCAGAGAGGACATTTTCCTGATTGACCAGGTATGGGGGAAGGGGAACCCAATCTCCTCCAGGCTTTGCTGAGACCTGGCCAGCCATACTTGGCCTTCCCAGCTTGGTCCCACGTCCTAGCCAGTCACCTAGAGCTGAGCAGGACTCATTATGTGGGACCAGGTGGGGTAGATTTGCCTTGCCCCAAACTCTGAGTTAACTCTGTTCGCCAAGAATATTTTGGTCCAAATCCCTTGAACTTAGATGTTTGGATGTGGAAGAGAGTCAGAAAGAAGCCCAGACTTAAGCTTCACTTTAAAACCACCTGCATCGTGGGCGCCCGGGTGGCTCAGGCGGTTGAGCGTCCGACTTCAGCTCAGGTCACAATCTCGCGGTCCGTGAGTTCGAGCCCCGCGTCGGGCTCTGGGCTGACGGCCCGGAGCCTGGAGGCTGCTTCCGATTCTGTGTCTCCCTCTCTCTCTGCCCCTCCCCTGCTCATGCTCTGTCTCTCTGTGTCTCAAAATAAATAAACGTTAAAAAAAATTATTAAAAAAAATAAAAATAAATAAAACCACCTGCATCTTCTTTCCCTTGTCATCTTTCTTAAACCCTAAGAAAAAACTAAAATTTTGGAAAAAATTATCAGGAAAAAATTATCTGACCAGTGCCATTTTCCTATGTCAACGGAGACTCTGAACAGATATGACTCAAGAGGACATTTGATTGGATTGACTTGGTGACCACCCCTTCGGGCAGGCCAGTGAAATCCAAATGCCAACGCAGCAGGAGAGCTAACTCAACTGAGCTCCAACATATGCTAAACCAAGCAGGAGCCGACAGAGTAAAGCAGATAGGTCCTATCTCCAAGATCTCACTTGTATTAGAGGGGAGGAGAAATATACACGTGTTCTAACTACAAATAGGGGCATCCCTCCTCCCTGATTAAAACTTCCCCAGAAGGCTCCCTATCTTAGCACCCAACACCCCTCCAGCCCCTCCCCACTCTTTCGCCCCTTTGTGCTTTGGTCCTTGCAGTTCCCCAGAACTGCCCTTCTCCCACCTCCTGCCCTGCTCGCACTGTTTCCTTCACCCAGAATGCCTTCTCCTTTCATCTGCTTAGCCTGGGGCTCCCTTCTCTCAGTCTTACGCACCCCTCCATCACGGTACCCCTCCTACTGGACTCTAATTATCGGGACATAATGCAGTCAGGGGTTGTGCAGAGCATGGGCTTAGTGGAAAGAACCTCGGTTTTGATGTCAGTTGAATGGAATCTGGAAAGCTCCCTTAACCTCTCTGAGCCTCAGTTTCCCTGACTCTAAAACAAGGATGCTGATGTTCACCTTGCTGGGCTACAACGGGGAATACTAGAAACAAAGTTTGTAAAGCTTTGTCCTCATGCCTTTGCGGGGCAGGCCTCATAGGAACCCCATCTGACTGAGGCTGCCTCCTCTCCGAATTGTGTGGACCATGGGGGGCAGGGACTGTGTTTTACTCATGTTTGTTGTTGTTGTTGTTGTTGTTAAAGTTTATTTATTATTTTGTGAGAGAGAGAGAGAGAGAGAGAGAGAGATCCCAAGTAGGCTCCATGCTTACGCAGAGCTCGATGTGGGACTTGAACCCGCAAACCTTGAGACCGGACCTGAGCTGAAATCGAGAGTCAGAACACTCAATCAGCTGAGCCACCCAGGCGCCCCTGTTTTATTCATCTTTGAGTCAGGCTCCTGATAACGCCCCATGTGTAATAGCTCCGGAAATCTTGGAGAGCGACAGCTCAAAGCATGTGCCACTGGACCTCTGGGGAAGGGTCCCCCTCGCCTAGGGAGCTCGCCTTCTCCTATTACCCTTCCTGCCAGCTCCCTGCTCCTCAAAACCCGCAGGCCCCAAGCGCCTCACCTCCCCATAGAATGACATTGACCTACTCTGGCCGGTACATATTTGCTGAATGAGTGAATGGACGAGTGAATGAAAAGAAAAACCATTTACAAAGTTTTACATTTTGCGTCTTATGATGGAACGTCTGGGTGATTTTTCATCGTGGGGCAAGCTTGCCGAGCTCTGTTTCTTGGTGTTTACACTGGGATTTTCACAGAATGGCTTCTGACTGGAAACCTGTCTGTCTGTGAGCTTTGTACATATTTCAGGGAATGAGGATTTTGCCATTTACTTTAGTCAGAAATGTCAGAAGCCATCCAGGAGCCGGAAGAGCTCCTACGAACCCCTGAGTTGACCGGCCCAACACTCAGCTACTCATTATAACTTTTCTAAGAGCGCGCCTATCTCAGAGTGTGATGTAGGAGGATTAATTGGTCTGATCGTCCCTGAAATGTGGTTGAGAGAATCTGTGCTTATTTAGACACTCCTCAAACGTGTGTAGAATGCACGTCGTGTCCCAGGCTCGGGCACTGGGGATCAGAATTGCCCAAGACAGCATCCTTGTCCTCCCTCCAGGAGCTCCCGGGCTGGCAGGGAGGCAGAGAAGGGATGAGGTGATGACAGACACGGTGTGGGAAGGACTGAGGGAGAAGGTGTCTCAGCACCATTGTACTTTCTGCTTAGACTCACTAAACCGGTTTTCTGCACACATTGCTGGTTATGCCCTCCCTGCTTTTGCACAAGCCATTTCCTCTGCTAGAAGCTTTCCTTCTGTCTTCCTGGCAAAGTCCTCCTCACTTCATACTTTATTTTTTTTTTTAATTTTTTTTTTCCAACGTTTATTTATTTTTGGGACAGAGAGAGACAGAGCATGAACAGGGGAGGCGCAGAGAGAGAGGGAGACACAGAATCGGAAACAGGCCAGGCTCTGAGCCATCAGCCCAGAGCCTGACCCGGGGCTCGAACTCACGGACCGCGAGATCGTGACCTGGCTGAAGTCGGACGCTTAACCGACCTGCGCCACCCAGGCTGCCCAAAGTCCTCCTCACTTCAGATCCCAGCTGAAACCCCCTCCCCTGTGTCCCACACCCCGCCAAGCTCGTTCATCCTCTGTGCTGTCCTGAAGTCTGCGTTATAGGGGGGACCTGCCCAGCTGTCCTTTTACCCTCTTGGGTGAATAATGAGCAATGGGGAGACTCATGATTTAGGAGGAAAACGTACTGACTCTGGTGTCAAACAGGGCTGGGTTTGAATCTTAGGACTGTTGTGTCCTGCCTGTGTTCTCGGGCCTGGCTCGGGGGAGAGTAGAGAGAACAGAGACGAGCCTGCAGAAGGGAAAGGTTCCACCAGGGTGGGACTCTTGAGCTCTGCTGAGACATTTTGGAATTCACTCTGGGGGCAGTGGGGAAGCACGGAATGGTTTTAAGCAAGAGAACGGCATAGTACACACACTGGCAACACCGGGGAGGGGGACGTGCGTACGGGGTGGGCAGATGGGAGCCAAGTGCTGATTGAGAGCCTCCACCTAGAGTTACCCAGTCTACGTTGGGATAGCAGCTTTTGCCTAGCTGTATGATCTTGGGCAATCATCTAAAACTCCCTGAACCTCAGTTTCTTCACCTGTAAAATGGGAAGAACACTATTACTTTCTTTGCCTGGGGAGATCACAAGAGAACATAAATGGGAATGGGTTTTGTCGATTCTAAAGTGCCATGCAAATCCTAGAAGTGATCAGAAGAGGCTTAAACATGACAGAAGTTTATTTCTGGCAAAAGGGAGTTTGGGGCTATCGTGGTGCTCCACAGAGCAGGGTGAAGGCTCTTTCTAGCTTGTTGATCTGCCATTTTCAGCATGTAGGTTTCTTTTCACCCCACGGTCCAATATGGCTGCTTGAACTCCAGCCATCAGATTCACATTCCAGCCAGCAGGAAAAAGCAAGAGAGAAAGAAGGCTATGTTCCTCCCTTTGGGGTCACTTTCCACTAGTTTCAAATGACACTTCTGCTTATCTCCTACTGACCTGGGCATAATCACATGACGACGCCTAGGTACAGGGAGGCTGGAAAACACATTTCCTATTTAGAGTAGCCATGTGCCCAGCTGAAAATCAGAAAATCCATTATGAGTAATTCTCTCACAGCTTTTTGACGATTTCACTATAGAGTTTCATAAGCTAGGTTTCTTTAAAGTGATATATCACCCACAGGACATAGGACAAGAAACAGGAACCCCAGAGGCAGTGTCGAGGGAAGGACGCTTACATATGTTACAAGGGACTTACTTACTCAAAGATTTCCCTTTTCCTCCCATAACGTGGGCCCTTTTTTGGGTCCTACTCCAAGCAGAAGGAGACACCTACCTCCTTAGGGGAGGCTTGAGAAGCCCCTCGCGTTGACACAATCATGATGAACAGAACAGACAACAGCCTCAGGTCAGGGAGGCAGGGCGAGGGGGCGAGTTCCCCATGGCAGCAGCTGGCCAGGAGGACAGTTGGGAGGGAGGCAAACCCTTCATACAGCCAACCAACGAAGACACTGACCTTGGGGAGAGGGAAAGAGGAGTCTAAGAAGAGGCAGCCAGCCCATGCAAGATGGAGTGGGGCCAGACAACCTAGAATGTGTCCCTGGAAGACGAGATCCTCTCTCAGCCCCTCTGTACTTCCTTCATGGGTGGAGCAGAGAACCGAGACGAGGCACTACCAGACCTCCTCTTGCATCCGTGATTCATACTTTATTTTTTTTTAAGAACTTTTCTTTTTTAATTTTTTTTAATTGAGTTGGCGGTGGGGGGGGGGGTAAGGGAGGGGCAGAAGAAGAGAGAGAATCTTTTTTTTTTTTTTAATTTTTTTTTATTTATTTTTGGGACAGAGAGAGACAGAGCATGAACGGGGGAGGGGCAGAGAGAGAGGGAGACACAGAATCGGAAACAGGCTCCAGGCTCTGAGCCATCAGCCCAGAGCCCGACGCGGGGCTCGACTCACGCACCGCGAGATCGTGACCTGGCTGAAGCCGGACGCTTAACCGACTGCGCCACCCAGGCGCCCCAGGATGATAATTTTTTTTTTTAATTTTTTTTAATTGAGTTGGCGGTGGGGGGGGGGGGGGGGAAGGGGGGGGCAGAAGAAGAGAGAGAATCTTTTTTTTTTTTTTTTTTTTTTTTTTTATTTATTTTTGGGACAGAGAGAGACAGAGCATGAACGGGGGAGGGGCAGAGAGAGAGGGAGACACAGAATTGGAAACAGGCTCCAGGCTCTGAGCCATCTGCCCAGAGCCCGACGCGGGGCTCGAACTCGCGGACCGCGAGATGGTGACCTGAGCTGAAGTCGGACGCTTAACCGACTGAGCCACCCAGGCGCCCCTGGCAGCATTTCTTTTTTTTTTTTTCAACGTTTATTTATTTTTGGGACAGAGAGAGACAGAGCACGAACGGGGGGAGGGGCAGAGAGAGAGGGAGACACAGAATCGGAAACAGGCTCCAGGCTCCGAGCCATCAGCCCAGAGCCCGACGCGGGGCTCGAACTCCCGGACCGCGAGATCGTGACCTGGCTGAAGCCGGACGCTTAACCGACTGCGCCACCCAGGCGCCCTGAAGAGAGAGAATCTTAAGCAGGCTCCACACTCAGTGCAGAGCCTGACGCAGGGCTTGATCCCACGACCCTGGGATCATAACCTGAGCCGAAATCAAGAGTTGTATGCTCCACCGACTGAGCCACCAGGCGCCCCCATGGTTCACACTTACCTGAGTATAGATGACACTCTGAAAGAGCCCTAGGGTAAATCATTCTTTCAAGCACTTTTATTTTTAGATCCTTAGCATGCATGGATGCTACCAGGCTATTAGCATTAAGATGCTAATGCCAAACGTAGGTAAACCAGGCAATAAAAATGACATCTTGGCTATTTACTAAGTGGCAGACTGTGTTCTAAAGGCATTACGATATTAACTCCCTCTGTCCTCATGGCAACCTTTTTCTTTTCCCCCCAAGTAACAACATTTCATGCTGGAAACTCAATGGAAGAAGCACTCAAACGCCTTTGATGGTGGTGGGATACTTATACAGCTTCCTGGGAAAGCAGTTTGATAATGCAATTCTGCTTCTGGAAACTTTTGAAAATTAGAATTATTTCAGAAACACTAACGGATTGCGTTAAGCCAAAAAAAAAAAAAAAGGGGGAATTTATGAGCTCATAAAAATAAAACAACCTCCAGGTGTGGCTGGCTCCTGGGTTAAAATGAGGACTTGGTCTGTCTCCATTCCTTGGCTCTGTTTTCCTCTCTGTCTTCTTCATGTTCACGTATGCTTTCTCCATAGGGAGGCTCAGCAAAACCTCACATACGGGTTCCTCCGGATGTTCTGGAAACAAAGTGTTCCTAGGAAACCGTTCACAAGCTGAAAAGTGAGAGACCTGTTGCTTTCTTGAAGTTCTGACATTTCAACATGTTTTTTTTTAATGTTTATTTATTTTTGAGAGGGAGAGAGAGACAGGGTGTGAGCCAGGGGAGGGGCAGAGAGAGAGGGAGACACAGAATCCGAAGCAGGCTCCAGGCTCCGAGCCATCAGCACAGAGCCCGACGCGGGGCTCGAACTCGCAAACCACGAGATCATGACCTGAGCTGAAGTCAGACGCTTAACCGACTGAGCCACCCAGGCGCTTCTCAGCATGTGTTTGGGCACGTCACCTAGTAATCTTTGTATGGCGGAAGGCTCGTATCAGGAGGCATTTGTCATCTGAGAAAAGTTCTGGAGGCTGGATGGCAGTCTGGGACCCCAGTAGCAGCGTGGTCAGCTCCTGAGAGCTCTCTTGGGGGCTACAGACTCCTCGTTATATCCTCACATGGCGGAAAGAGCCCTCACAGCACCTTTTAAGGAAGCTACTGTTGCTGACCGTTTCATAGATGGGGGAAAACGCAAAGAACAGTGAGTCTGCATCAGTGATTCTACCCCTTGTGGCATCCACCCCTTTGCCCTGTGACTTTGGTACTGCCCTCCCACTCCGAGTCTGGACCCCTGGGCCCTGCTCTGGACCCATGGGACACTGGACAGTGTGAGGCAAGCGGAAGCCTGGAGGGCGCCCCGTCACTGGGTTTGTCTCTGTCTTCTTTTCGCTTCTCTTTCCGGGGCCGCATGAAGAACAGGGCCTGGCCTATTTCTTCCTGTTTCAGTTTTGGTAGTTTATATATTTCTAGGAATTTGTCCATTTCTTCCAGATTGCCCATTTCATTGGCGTATAATTGCTCATAATATTCTCTTGTTGTTGTTTTTATTTCTGCTGTGTTGGTTGTGATCTCTCCTCGTCATTCTTGATTTTATTTATTAGGGTCCTTTCCTTTTTCTTTTTGATCAAACTGGCTGGTGGTTTATCAATTTTGTTAATTCTTTCACAGAACCAGCTCCTGGTTTCATCGATCTGTTTTGATTTCGATAGCATTGATTTCTGCTCTAATCTTTATTCTTTCCTGTCTTCTGCGGGTTTGGGGTTTTGTTTGCTGTTCTTTTTCCAGCTCTTTAAGGTTTAAGGTTAGGTTGTGTATCTGAGACCTTTCTTCCTTCTTTGGAAAGGCCTGGACTGCTATATACTTCCCTCTTATGCCCGCCTTTGCTGTGTCCCGGAGGTAGGAACACGCCTGCCTAGCCTGTCAGAAGGTGGAAAGAGCTATGGAACAGAGTTGAGTTGCTCAAGGCCTCCCAGCCGAGGCCACCCTAGTTCAGCCAAAGCAACAACCTCCGGCCCGTGGGCGAGCCCTGCCAAGGTCAGCAAAGCTGCTTAGTCCTTCGGCACTGCCTGCGGGGGCATGAGCAAGCCCACCTAGATCTGCAGAACCCAGCCCAGATCAGGGGGTCCGGCAGATTCAGGAGCCAAGCAAATACTTCTCAGTATCGACCACTGAAGTCTAGCAGCCTTACTGAGATGGTACATAGCTGATACAAGAGATTACATAAGTTGGGGCACCAAGTGATGCGCGGCTGGGTGGCTCAGTCGGTTGAGCGTCTGACTTCAGCTCAGGTCATGATTTTCCAGTTCATGAGTTCGAGCCCCACGTTGGGCTCTGTGCTGACAGCTCAGGGCCTGGAGCCCGTTTCAGACTCGGTGTCTCCCTCTCTCTCTGCCCCTCCCCTGCTCACGATCTGTCTCTCTCTTTCTCAAAAACAAGATAAACATTAAAAAAAAAAGAAAGAGAGATTACATAACTTGCCAACTAATCACCAGAGCAGCCAGGGTTCAACCCAGGTAGTCCGACTGCGATCTTATACTCTTAGATACTATTGTAGGCTAGTTGTTGGCAAACTATGGCCTGGAAGCCAAATCCAGCCCACCACCTGATTTATGCACCTTGTGTGCTAAGAACGGTTATTACAGATGAATATTTTCCATCAGGGTGATGATAGGTAAGTAAACATTAGCTTTGAACCCCAATTAAACAAATGCTGTCCCATAAGAGGAATCCCATCCTTCTCCTCGGTAGACCTAAGTCTGCTATTATAATTTAATTAATTAATTAATAATTAATTAATTAGTATTATATTTAATTCCTATATTATACTTTGTATTTCATCATTAATAATTTGTGAAAACGTCTTCCCTCTTACTATGTAAGTATCTCTGTTACATCCTTGATGTAGCCTCTTGGCCTGCGAAGACCAAAACATTTGCTATCTGGCTCTTTACAGAACAAGCTTCTAGACTCCTGTTCTTGTAGGATAGTTCGGTTGAGATGTTGATCTTTGAATTTGGTCCTCAGGCCAAGAAATGGAAAGAATCAAGGGTGCCTGGGTGGCTCTGTTCGTTAAGCATCTGACTCTTGATCTCGGCTGAGGTCGTGACCCCACGTCGGGGTCTGTGCTGGCAGTGAGGAACCTGCTTGGGATTCTCTCTCCCTCCCCCTTTCTTTGTCCCTCCCCTGCTCATGCTCACACATCCTCTCTGTCAAAATCAATAAATAAACTTAAAAAAAAAAAAAAAAAGAAATGGAAAGAATCAGACTGTTAACAGCATGGGAGGCCCTCGGAGGACTTCTAATCCAACCTCAGAAACAGAATTAGACCCTGGGTCCCTGGCCTCCTAGATCAGAGCTCACCTGCTGCTCTCTAGAAGGGCCAATGACAATAGTTGCATTTGTTGACAGGCTTCCACCTCTCCAGCTGGAATATTCTTGGTCCCCACAGGCCTCCCCAGGCCTCCCACTCTGGCCCTCCCTTCTGAGGGTTCACACTCCCTCACGTGGGCACGGATGATTCACTGTCTCTTCCTTCAGCTCCGCCCTGAGCCACCTAACGTGAATTCGTGCTGTGTACTTCTGTGATAATTAAAGAGATTGAGCATTTACGCCGATTTTTACTGGGAACGATGGAGAAATTCTCTCCCGAAGAGTTTCACAATCTGGCCTTATTAGAAAGGAGAAATAGAACGGGAGAATTCAAGAGAAAACTCATTTCTTCCCTGAGTGTGTTAATGAGCTAAGCCACAGGAGGCCATGTGTAAGTTGGGCTGCAAGCGGCCGTAAATTAAATTTATTATGCGCCGAGGGATTCTAATAAACATTACTTAAAAATAGCAACAGACAGTCATTTGTATTATGTCACGTGACCTGGTTATGGTGACACTTTTGTGCCTTTGCTATTAATCAGAGTTACTTTGAGAGGCAGTTGGTAAATTCTTTTAGAGCTACTGGCACCTTCCTCTTAATTAAGATTGTTCTGGAAAAGAGCAGAGTGAGTCAAAAATAGTCATAGTGTATATCATTGCACCCTGGAGGCCCTCGTTGCTCATTAGGTGATGCTTGTTATGCTTTCCAAGAGGGAGAAACCTGAAAGAGCATGTCACTGTCCATGATAAAATCCTAGACCCTGGAAGGTTAGTGTGGCGGGGGGCGCAGTTGCTTGAGTGGGGAGGTGTTGCTGAACCTCGCTGGGACAAAGTCGCCATGGCTCGGGAGGGGGACCATCTTAATAACGGCCGCCACCCGCACTCCAGCTTCTGGGGATGCTATGTGCCCTTTACCCCTCTAGGCCCGGTATGGACAAGGACCTTTTTCTCATCCTCTGGAGCAGGGAAGGGAATGTCCTAGAAACGCCCAAAATTATCTTTGGAAAATCCCAAATGTGATCTTGTCACCCCCTCATTTCAACTCTCAGAGTCTGCTGTTTTCCAGCTCTGCCTCCCCACCCCGCCCCCGCCTCTCCACACGCACCACTGACCCGAGAGGCAGACACACTCTGGGCTTAAGACCTTGGGATGTAGAGTCAGATTGATCCGTGTTTGTTTGAATTATAGGTCTGCCATTTGCTAGCTGGGTCACCACAGGCAAGCTACTTAACCCTTGCCTACATTTTCCCATCTATAAAATGGGGATCATCAGGGGGCCTGAGTGGCTCAGTCAGGTAAGCCTCTGACTCCTGATTTTGGCTCAGATCATGATCTCACGGGTTCGTGGGTTCGAGTCCATGTTGCAATCTCAGTGTGATTGCGGAGCCTCCTTGGGATTCTCTCTCTCTCTGCCCCTTTGCCCCTCTCAAAATAAATAAACTTTGAAAAAAAAATAAATGGGGATAATTATGCATATAACACAAAGCTGTTATGAGGATTGCATAAAATAGTCCATGGAGGACTGGGCATTTGGAAAAGCTCTCCAGAAGTGTTCAGCCACGAGCCTTAGCAGTAGTTTCTTGACAATGTCGTTCCCTTTTGTTTCTCTCGAGCGTTTCCCTTGGGCCAAATAAACCTCACCCCTTGCTTTGTTTCATTAACGACTTTTCATCCTCCCTACCTCTCAGCTCAAATATAAATGATCTAAGACTTCCCAGACCCCTGTCTGATTTTGAGACCCCTCTTCTGGGTTCCTGTCACATCCTGGGACATGAGGTCCTTGCCTGGGACACTGGGTCCACGCTCCAATCTTCGACTCCCCTGTCTAGGACTGCCGTGCGTGAGGCTGAGGTCTTTTGGGGCTGACATCATGTCTGGTTTTCCTTTGAGTCCCAGTGCCTGGTGCAGATCAAGTGTTTAAAAAGTGTCTGCTGAGTAGGAGAAGCAGCTGAGAATATTATGAATTTAGAAAATGGGACCCACGAGGAAATGAGGGGAAGCTGGCTGTCTTAGTTTAGGTTCCCCTGAAAGTAGAGTCGAGCAGTTGGATGAATGGAATTGGTTCTTAAAGGGAGAGAATAGGGAGGGAGAGACAGACAAGGAGAACAAGGGCAGCTATGAGGGCATGACTGGCCTGCTGTGGGCAACTGGGGCTCATGTCCACCGGGCGCCCTCAAGAAACGGGGTAGAGTGAGCCTCAGAATTGTTTCTGGGAATTAAGAGGGGCTAGGGCTTGGATCCATTGACTCCCATTGGTAGGGGTTAACCCTTCTGTACTTCTGGGCTGCCCCGTGTGGGGGCCAAGCAAGCACCAGGCAGGAGAGCAAAATGTAGCTGGCACTGTAGGTGGGACTATGCAGCGTGACCAGGAACTGTTCACCAAAGCTGCGGCTGGCATCAGACCGCAGTCTAATTTCATGCGGTGAGCACTATATGGCACCCACAGTTTAGGAGAGCATGGCTGGACATCTCGACACCTCTAAATCTAGAACCTCGGGAGGGATGTGGCACCTCCTTTTGGGTCCCATTGTTTTCATTCCCACCTGGGGGGGGATCCTTCTTTCTTCTTGGGAATGACATCTATGGAAGCCAGAACCCAAGATGGCCCCGATGAGTATTGTCTCCTGGTAGTCATGTGTTTGTGTGGCCTCTTCCCACAATGGATCGTGTCTGGCCTGGGTCACCCTTACGATATGGTGAAAGTGACAGTGTGTGACCTCTAAGACTAGGCCATAAAAGGGAGCTTGTTTCTTGCAGCTTCCAACTTGGCCTCTTGGATATCTTACTCTGGAGGAAGCCAACTGCCACGCCAGGAGAGCAACACTCAAGCAGCTTCACGGAGAAGAAACCAAGACTCTTGGCCAACAGCCAGTGCCAACGTGCCAGCCACATGACTGATCCACTTTGGAAGAGGATCCTCCAGCCCCCATCAAGCCTTCACCATGGCAGCTGCCACCGACATCTGACTGCACCTATCAGGGGATCCAAGCAAGAGCTGCAGCCGAGCTCTTCCCAAATCCCTGACCTACAGAATCGATGAGCAAAGGGCTATCTTACGCCGCCATGTTTGATTTGCCGCCATAGTAATGGGAACACCATCCTCTCCACAGGGAAGCCTCAACTTTGCTCTAAAGGACATAGGTTTCCTCTTATGGCCTTAACAAGATAACCATGTCTCTACGTGGACTTTCTCACCCTCAATAAGAGTCATACCCTGGATGCTTCCATGTAATCCCACCTTTTATAAAAACTAAAGAGGATGATGGGAGGAAAAGAATTGGGGAGGCAGCCCAGGATGGTGGTGGTCACCAAGCCAATTAAAATACGTAATTAGTCACTTATTGGGTAGACTTTGTCACTGTGGGTGGGCCAAATGGGGAATTCATGCTGTTACCCTCTCTTGGCCACGAAGCAGGCTGGGAACTTGGGCATAAACTTGGGGAAGGGGAAAATGGCAAGGCTGTTTTGGCCTGCTGGACTGGCCCTAAGGGCAGATCCCATGAGCCACACCCAGTGTCCAGGTATTGGAATGCACCTGGACCCAATTTGGGCCAGTGTCCATGCCTAAGAAAATTCAGCTTGGTGGATGGATCTGGGGAATTGGCAGCCTCAGGTTTGAAAGGCAGATTGGATAAGATCCCAGGTGTCCTGTCCGTGATGTATACTGCATCTAGAGTGGGGGGTCTCAGGGCCTCCACCAAAGAAGCCGGTTTTCTAGGACCAGGCCCTGGTCCCTAAACTAATGTAGGGACCTAGTCATATAAAATGATATTTACCCACGTAAAGCAACTTAACATCTTTTGGAGTTGTGTCCCCTTCCATATAAAAAGAATGATAACAGCTGCTTCGCAGGATTGTCCTATGGATCAAGTAAGATAACGTATGTGAAGAGCCTGGCACGTAATAGGTGTTTAATGAAAGGTGGCTATTATTGGCCTTCAAGATTAAGCTCATGAGAACTCTCTCTTACAAGAAGCTCTTTCTGATGACTCCATCTGGAGTTGGTTGCCCCTTCCCTGTGCCCTCAATATCTTGGGCTTACCTCCCAACCGCATGTTCTTGTATTATCTGCTCACCCCAGGCTCTCCTACTAGGCTGTGAGGTCTCCAAAGTAGGGACAAAGTGTGTTCATTACCGTGTCCCTGACTCACAGTAGGTCCTCAGTGTGCACCTGTTGCTGTCAACAGAAGCGGCCCTTCTTGGAGAAGCCAGGAGCAGTTATACAGTCTGAACAGCTTATTACATACAGTTTGTTACATGGGGGAGGAAGCTGCAATGTTTTGGGAACTCCCCATAGGCCAGGAAACCTGGGGGCCCCTGTGCCTCCAGCCCTGTAAGGCTGTAATTGAAGCTCATACTGCATTTAGCGTGAATTGTATCAGGTCTCGTGGAGGCTGCAGTTACACTTTGCCTGTAATGTGCTACTGACATCTCGTTTTCATGGCGTCAACGTCTCAT
The DNA here is from genome assembly GCF_007474595.2 of Lynx canadensis. NCBI lineage: Eukaryota > Metazoa > Chordata > Mammalia > Carnivora > Felidae > Lynx > Lynx canadensis. The sequence continues at coordinate 136,071,316 of NC_044308.2, forward strand.
TATTACTCATTGCTTCTGCCCTAAGACCATAAGTACCTGGTTCATGCATTAGGCTTTCCTCCCGATGTGGCCCTCTCCTATCTGAAGTCATTCCCAGTCCTCCCCAGCCCCTTTAACTCAAATGCATGACTCCTGGCCCACTGTTTCTTTCAGTGAACTTGGGAGGCAGATACTGGTGATGGTGAAGATGATGATAAACAGAATGAGGAAGACCAACGCCAATGAACTGAGGGTTACTATGTTCTAGACACTAAGCATGTTATTCCACTTAATCCTTATCACCCCAAGAGGTAAGTGTCACTATTCTCATTTGACAAGAGAGGATTTGGGGGGCTCAGGGAGATGACGGACTTGCCCAAGGTCGTATGAAAGCCCAGTCCTGCAGACTCTTCGGCCAGTGTTTCTTCCGGCTGACTGTTCACGGTGCTTAGTTCTCTGTGACTCCATGGACAGGGGCACATGCCTCACCCCACCAGTCACATCAAGGTGCTCATGGTTCATGAAGCTCTGAACAGTGATGTTTATAAAAGGGGTATGGCTCTCTTCGGTAGAGTGGGTGAATAGGGTGGGCGGGGTAACCCAGGGTACCTTGAGGGAGCAGGGGCCAATCCACACAACAATTGTAACGACAGATGTCATTTGTTGAGGACCAGCTGGACCCAGAGCACGCACTGAGCAATTGACCTACATTGTCTTCCTTGGTCCTCACAGCCATCCTGTGGGATAACTATTATTCCCATTTCACAGATGAAAGAACTGAGACCCAGAGGAATTCATTAATTTGCATGTCCCCAATGGGCCTTCTCTTCCCTATCTCTAGGCCTAGATCTCTCTCCTGCCTCCTTCTCTGCCTGGTCCACTCCTGGTCACACAGATAAAAAGTGAGAAGATTTTATTTGAGTCCCTGTGTGTCCAATAATTAAGAAAGAAAGAAGTGAGTAGGAACTCAGAGACACCCAGATGTTAGAATTAGCAGACAAGTACATTGAAGAAGCTATTATAAATATTTTCAAACATTTGAAAGGAAAGATGGTCTGATTGAGTAAACAGATGATGAATCACAGCAGAAACAGAAACAAAGGAACCTTATGAATGTTTTAGCCCAGAAAAATGAGATGATACATCCACATTCACTCTCCAACATCAGATTGGAGAGTCAGTGAACTTGAAGACAGTCCATAGAAAATATCCCATGTGAAGAACAGAGAAAAGAAAAAGAAGATTAAAAATAAATGAACAGCACCTCAGTGACCTCTGAGCCAATATCAAGCAGTGTAACCCACATGGATTAGAGTTCTAGAAGGCACGGAGACAGAAAATAAGGCAGAAAAGTATTTGGAGAAATAAAAGTTGATGAAAATTTGATGAAATTTGATGAAAAACGTTAATTGGCAGATCCAAGAAGCTCACCAAGCCTTTGAAAACCACACCTAGACAACAATTTAGTCAAACTTTTGAAAATCAGATATAAAGACCAAAACCTTGAAAGCAGCCAGACAAAAACGGCACATCACACTTGGAGGGACAACAAAAATCAGGGCTCACATCTTATCAGAAACAGTGGAAACCCAAAGGAAAATGGAATAAGATCTTTATTTTTTTTTTAACATTTATAATTTTTTTTAGAGAGAGAGAGAGGGAGTGTGTGTGTGTGAGTGGGGGAGGGGCAAAGAGGGGGACAGAGGATCCCAGGCAGGCTCTGTGCTGATAGCAGTGAGCCGGATGTGGGGCTCCGACTCACAAACCGCGAGATCATGACCTGAGCCGAAGTCGGACCCTCAACCGACTGAGCCACCCGCGTGCCCCTGGAATAAGAGCTTTGAGGCAGAGAAAGAAAGAAAAAAAAATAACTGTCAACATAGAATTCTATACCTTTCAAAAATATGGATGAACTCAAAGTAATTGAAAGCAGGGACTCAAACATGTTCGTGCACTCATGCTCACAGCAGCAGTATTTACAATAGCCGAAAGGTGGAAACAACCCGTGCGTCCGTTGTGAACGGATGGATGCAGATAATGCGGTATAGCCAGACGATGGAGTATATTATTCAGCCTTAAAAAGGAATGAAGTACTGTTGATACCTGCTCCAACAAGGATGATCTTTGAAAAGATATGCTAAGTGAAATAAAGCATACACAAAAGGACAAATATTGCCCGCTTCCACTTATATGAGGTACCTACACTAGGCAAATTCATAGAGACAGAACGTAAACCAGAAGGGAAGACATGGGGAGTTATTGCTTAATGCTTATATTTCTTATTTGGGGTGATGAAAAAGTACTGGAAACGGTGGTGATGGTTGCACAGCATTGTGGACGTAATTAATGCCACTGAATTATACATTAAAAATGGTTAAAATGGAGGGGCGCCTGGGGGGCTCAGTCGGTTGAGCGTCCGACTTCAGCTCAGGTCATGATCTCACGGTGCGTGAGTTCGAGCCCCGTGTCGGGCTCTGTGCTGACAGCTCAGAGCCTGGAGCCTGCCTCAGACTGTGTCTCCCTCTCTCTCTGCCCCTTCCTTGCTGGAGCTCTCTCTCTCTCTCTCTCTCTCTCTCTCTCTCTCAAAAATAAACAAACATTAAAAAAATTGTTCAAATGGAAAATTCTATAATTATTTATCACAGTTTGAAAAATCAGTTATGCAACGTACCCCAGACTACGGTACACTTTAAATGGATGAATTATGTGCTATGTGAATTGAATCTCAGTCAATCTGTTAAAAATGAGGGGAAAATGAAGGTAGCTTCAGATAAATGAAAGTTTGTCACTGTCAGACCTATGCTACAGTTAATACTGAAAGAAGTTCTTCAGACTGAATGGAATCTAGAGGGAAATTCAAATCTAAAGATAGAAATGTCAGCATCAGAAATGGTAGAGATGTAGGCAAATATAACATACTAGCTTTTACTTCTTTTAATTTTCTCAAAGACGCATCACAGTTGAAAGCAAAGATATCATTGTAATCTCAGGTTTATCATGCATGTGGAAGTCAAGTCTGTGACAATAATACCATCAAGGATGAGAAAGTAAATATAATTGTACTCTTGTAATGTTTTTAAATTTGAGAAATATGAAGAGTAAAATATGAAGTGGTACAATACTGATTCTTAGTGGACTGTGGGAAGTTAAGGTTGTATATTAGAATCCGCAGAGCAGCCAGTAAAAATAAAGCAAGAAGTATAGCTAAAAATGCAGTAGAGGAAATAAAATAGAAGGCAAAAGTATAAAATGAGTGCAAAAGAAAGCAGTACAAGAGAAATAGAAAAGCAAACAAAGCTAAGATAAGTAGAAAAAAAATTAGCAAGGTCATAAGCTTAGACTCAACCGTAACAACAATTATACTAAATGTAAATGAATTGAACACATCAGTTAAAAAGCAGAGATTGCCAGCCTGGAAAAATGGCAAGGCCCAACTCCATGCTGTCTATAAGAAATTCACTTTAACTGCAAAGACATAGGTTAAAAGTTAAAGGATGGGAAGAGATGGGTTACCACACATATGGTAACCCAAGGAAAGCGGCTGTGTGACTGTCTTAATATTAGAGAGAGAAAACTTCAGAGCAAAGCCCATTATGTGGGAGAAAGAGGGACATTTCATAACGATAAAGTGGGGGTATACAACAGAAAGAGCGATCATAAATGTGCTGGCACATGGGGGCTTCAAAATGCGTGAAGCCAGAAGAGAGAACTGGACGGAGAAGTGTTGTATCCGCAGCCAGAGCTGGAGTTCTTACCACGTGTTTCTCAGTAATCAATAATACAACCAGACACCAACCTGGGGCACTGGGGGACCGGAGGATGCCCAGGTGCTTCCCCTTGGGATGAGCAGTGCATGAGTAAACTATTATCCTGACCCGGCTAGCTGCCAGGCACTGTGTCAGGGTCAGCCCACTTAGTTCCCCACACAATCCTGTTAGTTCATCCCCTCCCACCTCATAGTTAATAGTGTCCCATTTCCCCTTGAGGGAACTGAGCAACTTGGCCCCGTCGCACAGCCAGCGAGTGGTAGAGACCAGATGCGGACTGAGATCTATCCCTTGTTTCCTATTCATTCCACCTCCCAAGAGGCCCTGGGGACCCCAGGCCTGCAGCCCTCACTTCTCTGCAAAGCTCTAGCGATGGCCCCCAGTGATGGTCAGGCAGGGATTCCCTATGAAGATGGGGTAAGTAGAAGCCCAGAAACACTAAATAAGGAACAACTGCGGGACACAGGGTATTCAGATTGGCCGCAGGCGCCATCACATCTTCAGGCTGAGCCCCAGGCCCCTCCCCAAAGGGCTCAGAAAGAAACCATGCTGATGCCACAGAGGTCAGGGTCGATTGCCTGCTTCGCCTTCCTTTTCAAAGGAGCTGCTGCTTCTCTTTATCTTTTGTATTCTTCCAACCTTTTGACCCAGTAACATCAGGCACCAAGCACTGAGAAGCCCAGCTTGGGGGATCAAGGGGGAAAAGGTGGAAGCCATGTTCCTTATCTTTTCCCATTGTCCCCTGCCCTGCTCCTTACCGGTCCCCAGTGCATGCATAGTTTTTATTTTACCTTGAAATCTGGATGTTTTCATTAAGTGACATCTGTGCAGGTAATGACCCTAGCTGGGTCAGGAGAATAGTTGACTCATGCGCCAGTCTCACCACCGGAGACCAAAGCTGTTAGAACAATGTGCAGAATAAGAAGTCAGCAGAGAAATCCCTTTTCCACTCACTCTTTCCCAGATGTATACCTCCACTCGTGCACTCACACAGTATGCTCTACGTGCATTCATATGCACGCTCACTCACACGCCTGTTTACACACAGGCTTCCACACTCGTTGCCAAACATGCAGGGGTGTGCACACTCTCAAATGTATGTGCACACACATACACATGCTCACGCCTTCCTTCACCCCTGCCTGGAAATACGATCAGGGTTTAGCCCAGCTTCAGGAAGACCGTGGGTTGACTTGACTTGTACTCATGAGTTTTTGATCATGCCTTCCCCAGCAGGAAAATCATGAATTATTTATTGGATTATTCAATAATTAATAAAAGTCGTCACAAAAAGCTCAGCTGAGAGAGAACCCCGTAAATAATTCCTCACTGTTGTTGGCGTATGTTTGCGTATGTCGGTGTGTATGTAATAAGGAGAGGGGTGACGGTTTAAATAAAGCCTTTGATCTTAAATTAGCTTTCCAATATGCTGCTTGTGGCCCTGACTCAGTTTACTGGCTTTTTGTTTATTCATGCCCATTACAGCTGCCAGGAAAAATAAATAGCCACAAGCTTGCTCCCAGCTTCGCTCCTCGTGGGCTGTGTGGCCATTGTTTCACTGAGATTTGCCTTGGAGACTCTTTAAATATGCCACGAAAGGGCAATCTATACTAAGAGAAAAGACAAATAGCTAATAAGCTTATGAAAACATGTTTCACTCCAACATGAATCAAAGAAATGGAACAGCTGTGAGCACAATAGTGAAATATTCCTCTTTCCTATCAAATTAGGAAGGATTTGGTTTTTAATGACAGGACGGCCTTCTGGCGGTGGAACAGCAAAGAACCCTCTCTTTTAGGTTGCTGAGGCGGCAAGAGCTGAACGGTTTGGGGAAAGCAAGTTACCAATACGCTTTCAGCGTCGGTCACAGATCTTCAAAATGTTCCTAATGCCTCAATCCACATGCACCCCGAAAACTCGGTTCTGAGAAGCTAGTGCGTGCAACGTAAACATGGCTTTGTGCAGGAAGATGTTCCCCAACTGCGTTATTTATTGGAGAAGCACCCTGACCATGTGATCCACAGCCTGGCCACTCGCCCAAGCCTCTAGGTGCCCTGGGTGCCTCTGCCCTGCCCCCAAATCCTCCCACACTCCCTATGCTGTCTGAGTTAATGTCACACTTGCCCTCGGTCCCACACGTGTTCCCGGCTTCCCCCTCTCAATTGGTGGCCTTGCCTCACCCAGGAATCAAGTGGACGCAGCTGTCCTCATGGTCTTGCCCTTGGGCCCACACGCTTCACCTGCCCCCCAGGGACAACAAAGCAAGGGTCCCTGTCTTGTGCTGTGTTGTCTGCCCATTCTCCTGTCAAGGACTTTGTGAGGATCTCCAAGATTTAAAATGTCCTCATCTCACCCCACACCCCCTCCAGGGGGCACCCATTTCTCTGTTCCTCTTCAGGGCAGAAAATTCTGAAAAGCTCAGCTGAGCCGCGACCTGAAGTCAATTGTCTGACTCCGTCATATCAGGCACTTTGTGCAAACTCCTTTTTGTTTTTTTGTTATTGTTGTTTTTTGCCTTTTTTTTTTTAAGTTTATTTATTTATTTTGATAGAGAGAGGTAGAGCACGAGTCGGGAGAAGGGCAGAGAGAGAGAATCCCCATCAGGCTCCGTGCTAACAGCACAGAGCCCGACTGGGGGCTTGAACTCACGAACCTCGAGATCATGACCTGAGCAGAAACCAAGGGTCCGGCACTTAACCGACTGAGCCACCCAGCAGCCTCAGCCCCTTTTTGGTTTTTTAATGAGGTGAGATTCACACAACTTAAAATCAACTCTTTCAAGAGAAAAATGTGGCGGTATTTAGCTGATTTAGAGCATCGCACAATCACCGCCTCTACGAGATCCAAAGCATGTTCGTCACCCCCAAATGAAACCCCAAATCATTAAGCAGCCGCCCCCCAGTCTCTCCTCTCCAGGCAGCCACGAATTTGCTTTCTGCCTCCACAGATTTACCTACTTCAGACATTCATAGAAGTGGGATCCTACCGTATGTGACTTATCGTGTCCAGCTTCCTGGTTTTCAAAGTGCCTGCGTGGGGTAGCATATCTGAACTTCACTCCTCTTTGGGGCTGAATAACCTTCTATATATGGACAGACCGGTCTCTTGACCCGTTCATGCCTCGGTGGGCATTTGGGTTGTGTCCACCCTTTAGCTGTTGTGAACGGTGCTGCTACGAACATGTGCATATTTGTACTCGTTTGAGTCTCTTTTGAATCCTTTTGGGTTGTACCTAAGAGCGGGTCACACGGAATCCTGTGTTTAACCTTCTGAGGAGCCAAAAACCGCTCTCTTCAGCAGCTACACCATTTCACACACCAGAGTTCCTATTTCTCTCAGTCCTTACCAACCCTTGGGGTGACTTCTCACGTGTGATCTCATTTCATCCCTCCAGTAACCCAGCGAGGGAGATGGCGTGACATGACCCCGTCCGACAGAGCAGGAAAGGGTCAAGGTGGCTCCGTCGAGAAGCTGCAGGTTCCTAGTCAGGTCAGAATCCCAGGCTCTCCGGCTCCCCGTTACCTTCTCTCTGCCATTACCAACCCTTGCCCGGCTGTATCATAACCTTGCGGTCTTTTCTTTGAGAGCCCCGCCCGCAGCTGGCTGGAAAGGCCCAGTGGGGGCAGCAGGGAGGGAGGGCCGTTAGGGACACCCCCCAGGTGTGAGCCACAGCATGGGTGAGGGGCGCTGCTGGCTGGGGCTGAGGCACGGTCAGGTTTGGGGCGGGCCAGAGGTTGGGCGCCCCCCCCCCCAAGAGCGGAGGAGGGAGGCGAGCCACCTGGACTTGGTGTCTGAACTTCGTGCGTGTTCTAGTCCAGGCTCTGCCACTTGCCGGCCACGTGACCGTGAGCCCGTTTCCTCACTTATTGAAGCGGGATCACCTCTGCCATCTCACTGAGCAGTAGTGACCGCTGTCCGGTGCGTGCCAGGCACCCTTCTATGCCCTTTAGGTCCATCGGCTCCTGTAGTCCTCCCGTCAGCCAGGGCCATGTACTCTCAGTCCTGACGATGGGGAAACCGAGGCACGGGAAAGGGGTGGGGAAGCCAGCACTGTTGGACTCCAAGACCGGCTTCTTGACCACGGCCCTGGTACACAGTAGGCACTCAGAAGGTGCTCCAGAGCAGCGAAGGCGGAAGACAGCGCCTGGAGAAGAGCACGCGGGGGTGACACAATGACACTCAGGGGCGGTGGGCAGGGCTGTGGGGCGGTGGTGACAGCAAGGCAGCTCCTGACTCAGCTACTGTGCAGCCTGCGTGGGAACCCCCCCCCCCCGCCCGGGGGGCTTCTCTACCCACGGGTCAGGCGCCCGCGGGGGTGGGGCTGTTACGTGGCTGCTTCTGGAGCGCTGCTGAGACAGGCGTGGGCGAGGTCCCCTCCTGGGAGCTCACCCCTGGTGAGTGTGGTGGGGGAGGGGGGAGGGTCCTCTGTTGGCTTCAGACACAGGAGCCAACCGACCATCAGGTCATCCCTGGTGAGCGGCTTCTGCTGTTTCTTGCACACCTCCTGGGACAGGAGTCTCACCAGTGGATCCACTTGGGGTCAACTGGGCAGCGTTCAGTTATTTCTTGAATCCAGACAGAGGCTTCCTCTCTGTGACTTCTACCTATCAGATTCAGTTCTGCCCTGGGAAGCCACCTGCCTTTTGTTTTATTCTATTATTTTTTAACTGCTGGGAGGTAGAGTAATATAGAGGTTAGGACAGAGCTGCCTTCAAATCCCACCCCCTTCCTTATCAGAACTCTGACTTCAGGCAAGGGATGCCAAGTCTGGGCCTCTGCTTTGTCATCTATAAAATGAGGATAAGTTGGGGACGCCTGGGTGGCTCAGTCGGTTGAGCATCTGACTTCGGCTCAGGTCATGATCTCACAGTTCACGACGAGTTTGGGCCCCGAGTGGGCCCAGAGCCTATCAGCACAGAGCCTGGAGCCTGCTTCCGATTCGGTGTCTCCCTCTCTCTCTCTCTCTCTCTCTCTCTGCCCCTCCCCTGCTCAAGCTCTGTCTCTTTCTCTCAAAAATAAGTAAACATTAAAAAAATTAAAAAGAAAAAAAGAAAAGAAATAAAATGAGGATAAGTTGGACCCCCATTGCGTTTGCCGTGAGGATTGATTATGAAGATGAAGGTCCCCTAGTGCGGGGCTTGACACATAGTAGGTGCTCAGTGAGCAGTAACTATTGTTCAAATTAATTCTAATTTCTTTCCCTCGTAACCACCCCTTGAAGTATTTACAGGTCTCAAGTGCCCCCCCCCACCCCCCGCAAATCTCTGTTCCAGGTTGAATGTCTTCCCCTGACACCCCTGGTTCCCAGAGCCTCCCAAGCGTGTATGTGAGTGCACCTGCAGGTATGCGTGTACCATGTAGGCATCTCAGTCACGACTCCGGGCCGCCCCCGTGTGAGGTTTCCTGGCATTTCCCTCGCACATGCCCTGCCTGAGCCTGCTTCACCCCACTTTGCTTTATTTTGTCATCAGCATGGCCTCGGGCTCTGAAAGCGAATTTCATTTCCTTATAGAAATGACAGCTGGTAGGCCTCGGGAATGCCTTTTTGCTTTGAGTTGCGTGATACAGAACTTGAACGAAGACGGGGCTCGATCAGCCTCGAAAAACCTCGAAAAGGGGGCATTGCCCCTATCCTTGGCTTGGATAATGGAAGGCCATGGGGGGGGGGGTCATTCTAGGTCCTGGCGTGTTCCTCATTCCTTGCGGAACTGGGCTGTTTTCACTCTGGGAGTAAACTCGAAGATGCCATTTAGGATTTTTGATTATGTCCTGATATTGAGTCACATCCCCAGAAGGCCTTGTTAGGGGATCAATCAGGGAACTGAGCCTCCCTTCCTGCTGACGGTTACAAACTTTATCACCTTGTCAAATCGGGCCACCCTCCTGAGCCTCTGTTTTCTTATCTGGGAAAGGGGAAGAATGATACTTCGCAATCAGGATCTTCAAGGGAGCAATGAACTTGAAGGCATGTCTTTCTGCAGAGAATATGTAGCTACTGACTTTACTGCCGCCCTCGGTCAGATTCCCCGGGGGCAGGAGGGTCCTCAGGGGCATTGGTCCACGTGGCAGTTGACCTGAGGCAAGCTGGGGCCAAGGCTTCCTGCAGCGGGGATTTGTCCTGCCATTATCTGAGGTCTGTTGTCCCTGCTTGCATCAGAGCTTGGGGAGTGGGGGACCGTGCGCTGACTGTCAGAAGCCCCAGTGCAGTGATTGCTAATAACAGAAAGGTTCCTGGTGGTTCCGGCAGCTTCACCCCAGCAGGTGGATTTCTCCCCCATCACATGTCACACTGAGTTTTCTCCAGTCTTGTCAGGGTGCTTCCCTGACCTCGGCCTTCTGTTGGTCATTTAACAGAGACGAATTTCAGGGACCAGGAAATATTGACTAAATCACATCTCTAAATGACTCCGCTGTTTTCTCCAAAACATTGATGATCATTTTCTGGGAAGGCCCCTGCCAACAGAGGGCTCTTCACTTAGACACCAGGCCCCACTCCCCTTTGTTTAAATCAGAGGCTTGCCCGTGGTGGTGCTCTAGAAATGCTACCGGATGCACAGACAGATGGACGATAGAGAGAGGGAGGGAGGGAGGGAGGGAGGGGGACAAGGAAGGAGGGAGAAAGGGAGGGATGGAGGGAGGGAATGATGGACGGAAAGAGGGATGGATGGATGGTAGTTGATGGGTGGAAGGATGATGGATGGGAGGAGGGATGGGTGGAGGGAGATTCAATTCACAGAAGAGGAAAAGAGACTTTCTTTTCCTTTGCCTGCATCTGCAGAAAGAGGCCTCACTCTTTCATTGTGCAGTCATTCACTTACACCTGTCTCTTGGGTATCTACCGTGTACTGGGTAAGTGGAGCACAGCAATAAAGGAGACACCGTCTGCCTTCAAGGAGCTTCCAGTCCCATGGAGAAGAGGTCTGTTAGGTTCAAGTACAGATGAAGATATAAGATGAAGATACACAGCTCCAGGATGCTCACCGGAGGCTCCACGACAGCCAGAGGGGAGTCAGGGAAGCCATCCTGGAGGAAGGGGAATCAACTGAACCTCATGCAGTACACGCTCAACAGCAGACCTTCACAAGCTGTCACCTCTATATTTCTTCTTGATTATATGTCTTATCAGGCTCTCATTCTTTTTTGCTTGTTTCTGTGAGTTTTAAAAGACCTTTAAAATCGCGTGTTGTTGGCACAAAAACAGACACACAGACCAATGGAATAGAATAGAAACCCCAGAACTAGACCCACAAACGTATGGCCAACTAATCTTTGACAAAGCAGGAAAGAACATCCAATGGAAAAAAGACAGTCTCTTTAACAAATGGTGCTGGGAGAACTGGACAGCAACATGCAGAAGGTTGAAACTAGACCACTTTCTCACACCATTCACAAAAACAAACTCAAAATGGATAAAGGACCTGAATGTGAGACAGGAAACCATCAAAACCCTAGAGGAGAAAGCAGGAAAAGACCCCTCTGACCTCAGCCGCAGAAATTTCTTACTTGACACGTCCCCAAAGGCAAGGGAATTAAGAGCAAAAATGAACTATTGGGACCTCATGAAGATAAAAAGCTTCTGCACTGCAAAGGAAACAATCAACCAAACTAAAAGGCAACCAACGGAATGGGAAAAGATATTTGCAAATGACATATCGGACAAAGGGCTAGTATCTAAAATCTATAAAGAGCTCACCAAACTCCACACCCGAAAAACAAATAACCCAGTGAAGAAATGGGCGGAAAACATGAATAGACACTTCTCTAAAGAAGACATCTGGATGGCCAACAGGCACATGAAAAGATGCTCAACATCGCTCCTTATCAGGGAAATACAAATCAAAACCACACTCAGATATCACCTCACGCCAGTCAGAGTGGCCAAAATGAACAAATCAGGAGACCATAGATGCTGGAGAGGATGTGGAGACACGGGAACCCTCTGGCACTGTTGGTGAGAATGCAAACTGGTGCAGCCGCTCTGGAAAGCAGTGTGGAGGTTCCTCAGAAAATTAAAAATAGACCTACCCTATGTCCCAGCAATAGCACTGCTAGGAATTTATCCAAGGGATACAGGAGTACTGATGCATAGGGGCACTTGTACCCCAATGTTTATAGCAGCACTCTCAACAATAGCCAAATTATGGAAAGAGCCTAAATGTCCATCAACTGATGAATGGATAAAGAAATTGTGGTTTATATACACAATGGAGTACTACGTGGCAATGAGAAAGAACGAAATATGGCCCCTTGCAGCCACGTGGATGGAACTGGAGAGTGTGATGCTAAGTGAAATAAGCCATACAGAGAAAGACAGATACTATATGTTTTCACTCTTATGTGGATCGTGAGAAACTTAACAGAAACCCATGGGGGAGGGGAAGAAAAAAAAAGAGGTTAGAGTGGGAGAGAGCCAAAGCATAAGAGACTCTTAAAAACTGAGAACAAACTGAGGGTTGATGGGGGGGGGGGTGTGAGGGAGGGGAGGGTGGGTGATGGGTTTTGAGGAGGGCACCTTTTGGGATGAGCACTGGGTGTTGTATGGAAACCAATTTGACAATAAATTTCATATATTGAAAAAAAAAATCGCGTGTTGTGGTATCTCCAGGATTCTGGAGGGAATAAACTTTGCTTTCTTTGACTACTGCCCAGGCGAGCACACTGGCCTGGTCCCAGTTCTGCCACTGAATAGCTGTGTGGCCTTGAACAGAAAGCTCTTCCGGCCTAGGCCTCAGCTTTCTCATCTGCGAAATGGCCCAGCGAACCCTCAAGTCTTCTCTACTCCAAGAGTCAAGTTGCGTGTGGGTCTAATCATTTAACACAAGGCCTGCCCCAGAGTCACCCTTGGTCTCTGTCTCCCCACAGGGCCTCTCCCTGAGTCAGACTGGGCCTTTCCAATCATGCAATCCTCACAGGGCCTCAGTGGTCTTGGGCTTGTGGCTCTGTGAAGGCTGGACCAAATCGGGGTGACAGAGGGCCCATGTCTTCCAATTAACCTCCAGGCTGAGACGGTAAAATGCCGCCATGCACAGGTGTTTGGGAAGAGCACTGGGCAGGAAGTCCGCACGCAGGGGACATGCTAACTCTGCTTCGATCCTCCAGAAAGTGCCTACACATTTCTCATACCCAGACCAGACATCACCTCCCCTGGGAAGCCTTCCAGGATCACTTCTTGTCCACCTACCTTGCCACCCCTGGCGGGGCCTCTACCCGCCTCCTCTACTCAGGCTGACCTCCAGCCTGGCCCTTTGACTCCCCACATAATCTCAGCCTCACGGGACCTGGGGCCATTTCTTCTTCAACCCTGGGTGCCCACAATCCGGCGTGAAGTCTGAAATCTAACAGGGGCCTGGGAAGGCTGGCGGATCACTGAAAGGATAAATGACCAAATGATCGGATGTATTAAATAATGATTCCCACGTCTCTACCCGGCAATCCAACCCCTCTCTGAGCCTCCTTCCGTCTAAAGGGTCTGACTGGACGGTCTGAGGTCTCTTTCAGTTCTAATACTCTGTGATTTGATTTAAATTTGCCAACCTGGGATATTCCCATCCCTTGGGCTTCCCTTACACACACACACACACACACACACACACACCACCTGCCCAGCACGTGGCCTCTCTGGCCTCTCAGTTATGGTGGGTGACCCTTCGCGAGACTATGTTCCTTTATTCGACACCTGGCTGGGTGGGTGTGGGCTCCTTGGGAAGCCGTCAGCTCTCCCTGGGAGGAACCACTTTTTCCTCGTGTCCTCTCTTCCTTGGCTCTGTGTGTTACACCCCCGGCCTTGGGATGGGTTCTGGTATGTGACACAGTATATGACAGGAGTTATGAAGGCGGAATACAATCCGGAGAGGCTTCTGGGGGAGGTGGCATTTGCGATGGGCCTTGAGGCAGGGAGACCGTGCCTGCAGCCCCAGCACACTTTCTGAGCTGGGGAATCACTAGGCCAGAGCTGCAGTTTGGAAGGACCAATCTGGCCGCAAGCTCAGGGTTAAATTGGGCGGGGCAGAGGGGGAGTCTGGAGGTGGAGGAAACAGCTGGGGGCTGTCGCAGGGGGTCCAAAGGAGAGTCCGTGAGTGGTGAGGGAGCTTGCTTCCCTCACTGTGTTTCTTAAAACAGATCTTGCCGGGACCTGTTGACTTAGTACCTCCCGCTGAGCTGAGTGTTGACAGGTGGACCCTGGGCTCATACTACTCTGCCTGTTCTGGGAAGGCCCAGCCTATTTCAGCAGAAAGGCGGTCAGTTCCGTGGCTCTGGGGACGTTGGACAGCTGCCAAGGCCAGCGGCTGCCAAGCTGCGGAGCGTGGCTTCTGCATCGAGGATTTTATGCCAACACACCGAGTCCCGATCCCAGATCCCGGTCACCAGGCTGGGGCGTCACCCTCACCTCCTGTCTCTCAGTCCGCTTGTCATCTTTGGGGAAACAGAATAGTTTTACGATCCCGATGCCACGTGGGCCACAGAGGGGGCCTCTCAGGAACCCTGGCTCCGATTGGATCTGCAACCAGGCAGCCTTGGCCCAGAAGAAGCCGTTCCCAATGAAAGAAGAAACCCTTACTTAGCCTGTTTCAGCCCACAGGCCCCTGGGGCTTTGGAGAAGTTGGAGGGGCAGAGAAGAACCCTGGGGCCTACCCAGGGCCAGTTAGGCCCCATGAGGAGGCATCGCCCACAGAACACTCCCCAAGGGCAGGCGGGGGACACCCACCTCCAAAGGCCTGAACTTCCCGGTCCCGCCACCTCCCCTCCCCCACCCTTCAAAATAACTTATTTCCCCAGGTTTCCCACTCCTCTATTTTAACCCAAAATATGAATGGAATGCAGCTCAAACTTGCTTTTTGGGGCCTATGCTGGGCCCCTTCTAGCATTGCTGCCCTGGGACCCTTTCACAGCCCTCCAGGTGCCAGGCAGAGGAGGCCGAAGCTTGGAGCAGTGAAGTGACTCACCTTGAGCCTGGTGTCCTTGAGGAGGAGAGCGGGGGCTTGAACCCAGAGCCCATGATTCGTCCTCATCCTACCGCGTCCCTGATATTTTCTCCCCTCTTTCCGCTCTAGAGACTAATGCTGAACCGCTAACCCCTTTCTGTGGAAGAGTCAAAACACCACTTTAACAAAGCTAAGGGTTTTATTTTTGGGGGGTAGTCACTCTCCTGCTCCAGAACCTTCCATAGCTCCCCAGTGCCTTGGTGTTTAAGTGTGAAGTCCTCATCTGGCTTTTGGAGCCTCCATAGAAGGCGTACCATGTCCATAAACACACTTGGGCGCCTGCCCCAGCGGCCATGCCCTGTCCATCCTGCCTTGGTACGAATGCCCTTCCCTCCATGACACCTTCAGAACCATTCCCGACAAAGCGATTTGCCATTTCCGGATCCTTTGTGAGTACCATTCACATGCCACTGAGAGTAAAGGGCGCACTAAGCACAGGTCACAACCTTCTATATGATTCCTCTGGGACCCACGGGACACAGACAAGTGAGCAGGGCAAAGAATGAAAATGGTGAACCTGGGCTGCCCCGAACACCTCAGGACTGTGCCCCACAGAGCCATCCCTCACCCTGCCTGCCCTCCTGGCTCTCATCCTACCCCTCTGGGCCGTGGCTCACACCTGGCACTCTCACCTGACCTCTCCCTTGCCTCTCCCTTGTACCAGGCGCCAGCTACTCTGTTTTCCTTGTATGATGCCATTTCACGTTCACAGCAACCCTGGCAAGGTAGATATTCCTGGTCCCATTTTACAGATAAGGAAACTGAGGCTAAGATAGGTCATTTGACCTGTCCAAAGTGACCTCCCCAAGATTTCATGGCTAGAAAGACAGAACAAAGATTCATACATTCATTCACTGATTCATTCCTTCATTTACTGGATGCCTAATGTGTGCTGAACCAAAACAGATTTCCCTGCTGTTCTGAAACCGAGGCTCCAGAGCCTGGGCCTGAGCCCCCACGGGAGCACAAGGGTCTGTCTGACTGGCTTCTTCCAGTGAAATATGGAGGTTCCTGTTGTCTTTCTGTGTTTCAGGAACTCAATCCATCACACTCTCTGGCATTCAGGGCCGCCAGCAGCTTGGGCTGAAATCCGACGGAGTCATGCTTCCTCCCATTTAATCTTTAAAATGAGGGCCGAAGGGCTGTTGATCACTTTCATGAGCTGCAGGAGATGATGGGGCTGTAATTTCCCAAGCTCTGTCTTCTCTCCTGTCCTGCAAATTGATGGGACAGAGCTGTTTACCTTCGGAGACTGTACTCCATCATCCCAGAGATCCGTCCTCTGTCGGCTTCCATTTGATTTGCTCTTCAGCCTCTCAAGCCTCGGAGCCTGTGGGGGCAGGAGCAGAGTGGAGAGACGTCTACGGGTCCATGCAGGAGCCAGCGGGTGTCGACAGCTGGGCCAACAGCTAGCTTCCACTTGTGCGAGCATCACTGCAGCGGGAGGGGCGGGAGTCGGAGAGCAACTCTGCTGGCCGCCGTGGCCAGGCTTTCTGAGGGTGGTGCTGGGGTCTGGGAGGGAGGGTTAGGGGATCCCTCTGCCCAGAATCTGCTCCCCATGTTGCTGGGGGAAGGGAGACAATTAAACAATATCAGCAGTGGGTTTATTATGAGTCACACACTGTGCTAGACCCTTTACAGACACTATCTCATTTAACCCCCCACAGTAGTATGTGTGAAGGATATATCCTTGACCCAATTCGTAGACAGGAAAACTGAGCTCATAGAGGCCAAATGCCTTGCCAGGGTTCCTACAGTGTCTGGGACTTAGAGCCTGAACTGAGACTCAGCCCAAGATCTTTCCTCTGGACTGCTAAGGAGGTCCAGTGGGGCTTGAGTCACAAATATCAAAGTCATAAGAGACTGAGGTACCAGCCAGAAAGTTGGGTTATCTGTTTACAACATTGATATAACTGCTCTGGTGTCTGGAATATCCCTGGCCTTCATGGCTGTGTTAGTTATCCATTGGTTTTCTGTAGGCACAAAAGCAGAGGAAGCAAACTTATGCATTCTTGGGGGATATTTCACTGAGGCTACAGAAACATCCGGTAGCTTCTCCCAACACTGTTCATGGCTCTTGAGTGGAGGAGGTGGGTGTGGCTCCCTCCAGCTGCTAGAGAAACAGATGAATCTTCCCCATTTGGCTTCCTTTTCCTTCTCACTCTTGATTCCTTCTAGATGGCCATCCTGGCTATCTATTGCTTTGTAACAAAACAACCCCAACCTTAGTGACATAAAATATCCACCTTTTGCGTGTGTGTGTGTGTGTGTGTGTGTGTACGTGTGTGTGCACAAATACTGTGGGTCAGGAATTTAGACAGGGCACAGAGGGGATGGCTTGTCTCCATGATGTCTCAGTAGGGAACGTTAGCTAGGAACACCCAGAGGCTACAGGTGACTCACATGGCTGGGGGCTGGAATTATCTGGAAGCTTCTTTATTCATACTTGTGGTACCCCGGCCAAGATGCCTGTTTGGACCTCTTTCTTGCTGTGTGTTCTCAGGGATTCACCACATGGTAGCCCCACTGGAACTTCAAGCATCAGCATAGTCAGACTACTAATGAATAGTGTTTCAGGGGGGTGCCTGGGGGGCTGAGTCGGTTAGGCGTCTGACTTCGGTTCAGGTCACGATCTCGCAGTTCGTGGGTTTGAGCCCCGTGTCGGGCTCTGTGCTGACGGCTCAGAGCCTGGAGTCTGTTTCAGATTCTGTGTCTCCTTCTCTCTCTGCCCCAGCTCCACTCTCCTTCTGTCTCTCTCTCAAAAATCATGGTTCAGGGGCGCCTGGGTGGCGCAGTCGGTTAAGCGTCCGACTTCAGCCAGGTCACGATCTCGCGGTCCGTGAGTTCGAGCCCCACGTCGGGCTCTGGGCTGATGGCTCAGAGCCTGGAGCCTGTTTCCGATTCTGTGTCTTCCCTCTCTCTCTGCCCCTCCCCCGTTCATGCTCTGTCTCTCTCTGTCCCAAAAATAAATAAACGTTGAAAAAAAAAATTAAAAAAAAAAAAATCATGGTTCAGGGCTAGGAAAGCAGGAGGTCCTGCGTATGAGGTAGAGTTGGCCTCAGAAGTCACGTGGCCTCACTTCTGCCCTCTTCTATCGGTGGAAGTGGTTACAAGTGCACCCAGATTCAAGGGGAGAGGATATAGGCCCATCTCTTGGAAAGAAGAATGTTGGACAATTTGCAGGCATGTTTCAGAGCTACCATAACCACCTGCACTGTTTGTACCCTCTTCCTTCAGAAAAACACAGCTGAATTCATCCATATGTCACTTTCTTTCTCAAGGTCTGGCCTCACTTTCCGAAATGATAGTTAATAAAAAGTAGCAATTATTGAGCACTTACTTTGGGCCAGCAGCGGCGCTAACTGCTTCAGGTGAGGAATTACGTTCTCATGCCCCCATTTTACAGACGGGAAACCAAGGCTTCCAACAGGCCTCAAGGCTGCCCCAGTGACCCAGGGACGAAGCCTCAGAGGTAAGATCCACACCCAGAGTTCCTTGTCTGCAGGGCCCATGCCCTTAATGCCCCTACCTCCCGCGACCCTACCTGTGAGCCCACCCGGCCCAGTTGGGTGGGCAGGACCTGGCTGCTTCCCACAAGCCTTCAGATACCACACGCGGCCTCCACATCTACTGCGTGTGGCTCCCTTCTGCCCTCACTCCCAGAGGGAAATCCTTTTTTTTTTTTTAACATTTATTTATTTTTGAGGGGGGTGGAGAGGCAGAGAGACAGGGCGACAGAGGGTCCGACGCAGGCTCCGTGCAGAGAGCCCGATGCGGGGCTCCAACTCATGAACAGTGAAATCGTGACCTGAGCCAAAGTCGGATGCTTAACCGACTGAGCCATCCAGGCGTCCCCCAGGGGGAAATCTTATCTCCACGTGCCAGGAACACCTAGTGCTCCTCTCATTCCAGCCACGACTGGTGTACCTGTGGCAGTTTCCTGGATGGTTTCCCTATAACAATGCTCCGTGAAGCTTTTTTTCTTTTTAATAAAAATCGGGAACAACCCAAATTTATTTCCAGCTGGGAAACGGGTAAACCGTGATACATCCATACAAAGAAATATCACGGAACAAGAAGAAGGAATGAATGACCTACCAATACTGAAAACAACACGCATGAGCCTCAAACGCGTTGCACTGAGTGAGAGAGGCCAGACTCACAGGGCTACATACCACGTGATTCCATTTATATGACATTCTGAAAAACCCAAAACTGTAGAGACAAGATCCATCAGGACTCTGGGGAGGGCTAGGAGCTGACCACAAAAGGGCAATGATAGATCATGATAGATACAGTGGAATATTATTCGGCCTTGAAAAGGGAGGAAGTTATCAGGGAAATACAAATCAAAACCACACTCAGGTATCACCTCACGCCAGTCAGAGTGGCCAAAATGAACAAATCAGGAGACTATAGATGCTGGAGAGGATGTGGAGAAACGGGAACCCTCTTGCACTGTTGGTGGGAATGCAAATTGGTGCAGCCGCTCTGGAAAGCAGTGTGGAGGTTCCTCAGAAAATTAAAAATAGACCTACCCTATGACCCAGCAATAGCACTGCTAGGAATCTACCCAAGGGATACAGGAGTACTGATGCATAGGGGCACTTGTACCCCAATGTTCATAGCAGCACTCTCAACAATAGCCAAATTATGGAAAGAGCCTAAATGTCCATCAACTGATGAATGGATAAAGAAATTGTGGTTTATATACACAATGGAATACTACGTGGCAATGAGAAAAAATGAAATATGGCCTTTTGTAGCAACGTGGATGGAACTGGAGAGTGTGATGCTAAGTGAAATAAGCCATACAGAGAAAGACAGATACCATATGGTTTCACTCTTATGTGGATCCTGAGAAACTTAACAGGAACCCATGGGGGAGGGGAAGGAAAAAAAAAAAAAAAAAAAGGACGTTAGAGTGGGAGAGAGCCAAAGCATAAGAGACTGTTAAAAACTGAGAACAAACTGAGGGTTGATGGGGGGTGGGAGGGAGGGGCGGGTGGGTGATGGGTATTGAGGAGGGCACCTTTTGGGATGAGCACTGGGTGTTGTATGGAAACCAATTTGTCAATAAACTTCATATAAAAAAAAAAAAAAAACATAAAAAAAAAAAAAAAATAAATAAAAAGAACAAAACCAAAAAAAAAAAAAAAAAAAAAAAAAAAAAAAAGAAAAGGGAGGAAGTCTGACACGTGCTACAACACGGATGCACTTGAAGGACGTTACACTCAGTGAGATAGGCCAGTCACAAAGAGAGAAATGCTGAGCAATCTCATTTGTGTGAGGTCAGAAGTAGTAAATTCCTAGAAACGGAACACAGAATGGGGATGGCCGATGGCTGGGTCTGGCTAAAAGAGTTGCTGTCCGGGGCGCCTGGGTGGCTCAGTCAGTTAAGCCTCGGACTTCAGCTCAGGTCATGATCTCACGGTTCATGAGTTCAAGCCCCGCATGAGGCTCTGTGCTGACAGCTGAGAGCCTGGAAGCTGCTTCAGATTCTGTGTGTGTGTGTCTCTCTCTGCCTCTACCCCACGCATGCTCTGTCTCTGTCTGTCAAAAATAAATAAGCATTAAAAAAATTTTTTTTTGAAAGAGTTGCTGTTTTATGGGTACAGAGTTTCACTTTCGCAAAGTGTAAAAGCCCTGGACGATGTGAATATACTTAGCATTACATTTAAAAATGGTTAAGATGTAAAGAGCACACTTACCATAATGAACACTGAGTAACGGAAGGAATTGTGAATCATGGTTTTGTGCACCTGAAGCCAATACAACTGTGTATGGTAACTATCCTAAAATTAAAAAGCTTGGAGTGCCTGGGTGACTTTGTTGCTTAAGCATCTGACTCTTTGGCTCAGGTTATGATCTCGTGGTTTGTGAGTTCGAGACCCACACTGGGCTCTGCGCTGGCAGCTCAGAGCCTGCTTGGGGTTCTGTCTCCCTCTCTCTCTCTTCCCCTCCCCCCGCTTTCTCTCTTTTTCTTTCTTTCTTTTTTTTTTTTTAACTTTTTTAATGTTTATTTTTTGAGAGAGAGAGACACAGACACAGACAGGGTAAGTGGGGGAGGGACTGACAGAGAGGGAGACACAGAATCCGAAGCAGCCCCCAGGCTCTGAGCTGTCAGCACAGAGCCCGATGCAGGACTCGAACTCACGAACTGCGAGATCATGACCTGAGCCAAAGTCGGACACTTAACCGACTGAGCCCCCCAGGCGCCCCTCTATCTTTTCCTCGAAATAAATAAAAATCGACTTAAAATTAAATTAAATTAAAAACTTAATAAAAATGTCTAAGACAATTTCAAATAAAAAACTAATTTAAACAAAGGCGTGATAGAGGTTTTCTGAAGGTGAGGGAACTATTGTTTATCTTGACTATGATGGTGATTCCCTGACCGTATGTGTGTGTTAAACTCACTACGCTGGACACTAAACAGACACTAAATTTTACCGTGTGTGAGTTATACCTAAGTAAGCCTGACTTAAAAACAAAACTGAGACATGGTTCTGGCACAGAAGTAGTCCATTCAGTCATTCAACATGTATTTCTTGAGGACATACTATGTGCCAGCCACCATTCTAGGCACTGGCGGGGGTACAGAGGCAATCGCCACCTGGTTTACACTGTTGTGAAAATGTGATACGGTGTCATGATCAGATAGACTCATGGAGTCAAAGTGGCAGTGCGGAAATAGAGGGAGATTCACCTCTGTATATTCATACCTATGTGGAAAAGTATGTTTGTATATGAATTTAACAGAGGATAAAGATGATGTTCCAAATTCTAGAGGGAAAAATCCATTATTCAATAATTTCTAATTTTATACTGTATCTGCAAATAAATCCCCTGTAAAACCTGAAATGTAAAACAAAATTTTAACGCTACAAATGTAGAAACCATAAAGGAAATAGAAATATTTATGTAATCTTGGCCTGGGGAAGAGCTTTCTAAGCATGAAACCAAAGGCAAATGCATGAAAGAAAAGATTAATAGATTTGACCACGTGTAAATTGAAAAGCCTGACATCAGAAATGCTATAAATAAAACAAAATGTCAAACTATAATGAGAAAATATTATTTGCAGCATGTATTGTAGAGCAAGGATTAATATCCTTAATGCATAAAGCAGTGTTATGAATTGGTAAGAAAAAAGCGCATATTGTCATAAAAATGGGTAAAGGGCATAAAATGTGACATTTTAATTATTTTAGCTTTATATTTCAATGATTCATAAAACAAGCAATAAACATGATGGCCAAAAACATAAGAACTATATTCAGCATCAAGAAACGCAAAAGAAGACAGGGAAGAATTTTTTGAGGTCAAAGCTCTGAGTGATAACATCCGGTGTTACAAAACTCTGGAACTAGATGTTTCCATGCTCTCTCTGTTAGCAGTAACTTGTAGTGTGAGTTGGTATAAACTTTCTAGAAGATGATAGAATACTACGTATCGAAAGCCTTTAAGACATTTATTTATTGCCTGTCGATTCCATTCCCCTCCGCCCATTTCTGCTCTGTAATGCAAACTACATTTTCCGGACGCCTTGTTGGCTTGTAGCTGGCCAGGGGGAGGCAAAGGTGGAGAACGGAAGGCGCGAGAACAAGAAGACACAGGGCTGTCTTTTGCTGTCCAGCAGCAGCAATGACCTCCGGAGTAGCACCAGTTGTCAGTCCGCACATGAGGCACATGGTGAGCCCTCAGAGATCAGGTGTCTGAGCCCCCCTAGCACGGTTTTGTGGGTTGATTTGTGCCCCACCCCCCAGAGTCTCCCTTTGAACCCCTTGAGAAGGACCCAACCCTTGATTTCAGACTTCTGGTGTCCAGAACCATGAGAAAATACGTGTCTTTTGTTTTAAGCCACCTATGGTGGCACTTTGTTATGGGGCCCTAAGAAACTCCCGCAAGGACCCTGATTAAATAAGTTACAGTAGAGTCCCAGAGCGGAAAGCAGTGTGATGATTACACTATACCATCACGTTGTGGAAGAATTTGTGATGATAGGAAAAGGTGTTCCCGACGTGGTAAGTTAAAACGCAAAATTCTACGTAATTTGAGCCTGTTTTTGTAAATTAACAGCAACAACAAACACGTATGTATGGTGAACAACAATCTGTAAGGCGATATACTAAAACAATAACATTAGCTCTACGCTGGGAGGGGGCAGTGTTGTGCGTGGCTTTCATTTTCTTTATTTTGATTATCTTGGTTTCTAAATATCCTACAACGAGCATGTCTCACTTTTGAACAAGAAAATAAAGGCCTTATTTGACCCTGGCAAGAACCCTATAAGGGAGTCCAAGCGGGGAGCCGCATGCGTAATGTTCTATGGGGAAACTGAGGCCGCAGTGGGGGTGGGGGTGGGGCAGGGAAAAGCCCTTCCTTCCCAGGCCACATCACGACTTGAAAGAGGACATATTCATGGAGGGGTGGGGGACATTCCCTTCTCCCCTCGAAACCAAAGCTCCATCCAGGTCATCCAGAGAACAAACGGAGTGAATGTGAGCTTCGATGATAAATTATCAGAGATGTCATGTGGAGAAACCAAATAACTCTCAGCTATTTTTAGCACCCTCTGTTTCCATCACTAACTCTACAGGACCTTGGACAGCTTCCCTAGGAGGCTATGTTGTCATTTACTTGGAAATTTGTTTTTCACTTGTTTTAAATTTTTATTACGATATCTCCAAACACTTAGGAGTATGGAGAACGGTGACATACCATGTGCCCCGCCCTTACCTGTAACAGCCGTCAAAATTTTGTCATCCTAGTTTTATCCCACCCCACCCCCACCTTCTATTTTAAAGGAATTTGCAGACTTTATGTCACGTCACTCATAAATACTTCCATTTGCATCTCAAAAAAGAGGGGTGTGAGGGATGTTTTCTTACATAGCCTCAGTATTATTATCACATCGAACATCATGAACCATAATTCACTAATATGGCCTGATACTTGGTTCATAGTCAATGTCTACCAGGGCCTTTTTTGGGCCACATTCTCAGCACAGGGGAAGTAGCTACTGTAGGGAGGCTTTCAAACATCCAGCATTAAACTGACGGTCACGTGATACGAGAAGGTGGTATCTCCCAAATCTCCATTACTCCTTCCCAGCCAAGGGGTAGGGTGAGACCGCTGCTATTGGAGAGAGAACAGGTATGAGACGGGACACATCATAACTCAGTGGAAAGAAGACTGATCTGGCTCTGCTGTGTGACATGGAGCATGTTACTTAACCTCTCTGTGTTCCCACTTCTGCTTCTGCCAAGTACGGAAAATGATCTGAGCCAGTGATTTGCTTGTCTGTCCTCAGCTCTGTTACCTGGCCTTCCCGTCTGTGTCTCCGGGGTAGCAGCTTGAGGCCCGACGTTGGGCCCCAAACATGGCCCAGGGGAGGGGTGGGAAGAGTCGGGGTTCTTGATAATGTTGATGGGCTACTGAACTCACTGAGCCTGGAAACAGCCACCTCTGAACTTCGGCTGCGAGAACCGGATGTGCTCACAGCTTAGATAACGGGCTTGGCAACTGCAGGAGGTATTTTTTCCATGGAGGGGAGCAATTTTTTAATTAGGGACTTAAAAAAAAAAAAAGAGACCCACAGGCAGTTAGTTGTGAAAAACTGAACTTTCACAAGAACCCAATGTACCCATTATACACGCTTCAAGAGAGTTCACTTGAACACGATCATGTAGCAAGTTACGAGTCATAACTGATGTGAAGTCAGAGCTAGAGTATGATTCTATTGTCGACCACAAATTCCTTTTTTTTTCTTTTTTTTCTTTTTTAAGTAGCTTAATGCCCAGTGCAGAGCACGATGCAGGGCTTGAACTCACAACCTTGAGATGAAGACCTGAGCTGAGATCAAGAGTCAGATGCTTACCTGACTGAGCCACCCAGGCGCCCCCGTCCCCCACTAATTCCTCAACCGGAGTTCATTAACCCAGTCGTTGTCTTTCTCCTATGAGTATTTATTGAGCGCCACTGCGTACCAAACACTGTACGAGACACCGGAAAGTTCAAAGACGAAAGGCACAGTTCCTGCCTTCAAACAGCTCACAGGGCGGGGAGACAGATCTGCAACTAGACAAGCCTGTTAGTGAGTGATGGACGCTATGAGTGGACATTCATGTCGCGGGTTGCTTCGGACAATCCCGTCTTCTGCCTGTCCGGGAGTTGGTCATTCGCAGTGGCCCGCTGTTGCTCGCAAGTGTGTCCTTGCTTCGTTGCTAATTGTGAGACCCCCCTAAGGACGACAGAAGCATGAACAAAGGCTCGTGGTAAAGAAGAGAGTTGTGCTTCTTCCGCGTTACCCTGGGGTCGTGTTTCGTCTTTACGCCATACTGGTCCAGGCGGGTCCAGGCCATGCAGCAGCGAGGCCACTGTCCTATGGACACAGACTTCATCATTGCATCTCTTTTTCTTCTCTCTTCTTTCCTCCCTCTTTCTCTCCTCCCTCCCTTTTTCCTTCTCCCTCCTTGCCTTCCTTCCTCCTTTCCTTTCTTCCTCCCTCCCTCCCTCCTCGCTCCCTCTTTTCTTCTCCCTCCTTCCCTTCCATCCTTCCTTCCTTCCTCCCTCCCCCTCACTCCCTTTTTCCTTCTCCCTCCTTCCCTTCCTTCCTTCCTTCTTCCCTTCCTTCCTTCCTTCTTTCCTTCCTTCCTTCCTTCCTCCCTCCTTCCCTCTTCCCTCCCTTTTTCCTTCTCCCTCCTTCCCTTCCTTCCTTCCTTCCTTCCTCCCCCACCTTGTTCCCTTTTTCCTTCTCCCTCCTTCCCTTCCTTCCTTCCTTCCTCCCTCCCCCCTCACTCCCTTTTTCCTTCTCCCTCCTTCCCTTCCTTCCTTCCTTCCTTCCTCCCCCCACCTTGTTCCCTTTTTTCTTCTCCCTCCTTCCCTTCCTTCCTTCCTTCCTCCCCCCACCTTGTTCCCTTTTTCCTTCTCCCCCCTTCCCTTCCTTCCTTCCTTCCTTCCTTCCTCCCTCCCCCCTCGCTCCCTTTTTCCTTCTCCCTCCTTCCCTTCCTTCCTTCCTTCCTTCCTTCCTTCCTTCCTTCCTTCTTTCCTTCCTTCCTCCCTCCCTTCCTCCTCCTCCCTTTTTCCTTCTCCCTCCTTCCCTTCCTTCCTTCCTTCTCCTACTTCTCCTCTCTCTCCTTCTTCTTCTCTGTCATCATTGTCATTTTTGTATCAACCAAACGTATACCTTGCACCTAAAGAGTCAAACGTTGTATTTCATTGGCTCTAAGGCGATACAGATAGCAAATTACCCCCGAATGTAGCAGCTTCAAGCAACTATGCATGATGTCATGCTGCTTCTGCATTTCAGGAACCTGGGAGTGGCTTAGCTGGGTGGTTCTGGATCAGAGTCCCTCAGGAGGTGGCAGTAAAGCCGTCAGCCAGAGCCGCAGTCAGCTGCGGGCCTGTCGTGGGGGTGGCGGATCGTTGCCGAGACAGCTCACTCACATGGCTGTTGACTGAAGACCTTAGTGCTTTGTTGGCTCAGTTCCTCGGCGTGTGAGCCTCTCCTCAGGGCTGCTGGAGTGTCCTTACTACGGAGCAGCTTGCTTTCCCCAGGGCTAGCGAACCAGGAGAGAAAGAGCAGGGCAGAAGCCACAGTGTCTTCTATGACTCAGTCTTGGAAGAGACGTACCATCGATTTGCTGCTATTTTGCACAGATCTGACGCAACGTGGAAGCAGGGGGTGGAATACCAGGAGACAGGAATCATGGGACCATCTTGGCGACTGGCCAGCCCAGGAGGTACACCCTCTGAGACCTTGCATTTCGGAGCATCTCCCTGGCAATACACTGAGTTGATAGTCCACTAGCTACATAGTTCTACACTGGGAACACTTTTCAGAATCTTGAAGGCATTCCTTCACTAGTCCTGGCTTCATGGCTGCTGTTGAGAATTCCACCAACATTTGGATTTTCCATCCTTTTCTCTCTTGTCACCTCTTCTCTTTGCGCCCCGCATCCTGAAATTTCACCAGCACGTGTGAGGTCCCAGAGTGGGTTTATTCTCGCCCGCTGTCCTGGGCACTCAACAGACCCTTTCAGTCCAGAACCCAATGTCTGTCACCTCCTCCCGTTCCACTGCCCTGTCCTTCCGCTTTCTCTAGCTCTTCCTCCTCTCCTATTATATGGCTATTGAAACTTCAATCTTCTTCTTTTTAATTTCTCTGCCTTTTCCTCCACTTTCTAGATCTTCTTGGTGCCTGGCTGGCTCAGTCAGTACAGCGTGTGACTCTTGACCTTGGGGTTGTAGGTTCAAGCTCCACATTGGGTGCAGAGATCACTTTTTAAAAAATAAAATCTGGCACATCTCCTTCAGTTAATCTTCCTACCCTTCTGTTGAATTCTCACGAAGACCGTCATGTGTTTATTTCCAAGCATTCTGACTTTATCCCCAGATGTTCCTTTTTTTTTTTTTTTTTTTTTTTTTTTTTTTTAAACAGACGGCATCCTGTTCTTGTTTCAGGATTTTTAGTGGCTCTGGATACAGAGTACCTGGATGACAAAGCCGGGCTCCCACTCAGCAGCTGTAGAACCCTGGGCAGGTGCTTAGCACCGTGAGGTCTTGGTTTTTCTATCCACCAAATGGGGATTAAAACAATAGTACCTGCTGCGCTCGTTTTCTAAGGCTGCCATAACAAAGTATTACACACTGCATGACTTAAATGAACAGGAATTTATTATTTCACTTCTGGAGGCCAGATGTCTGAAATCAAGGGTGGGTCCTCCCAGAGGGCCAAGGGATAATCTGCTCCATGCCGCCTGCTGACCCCTCATGGCTGTCTGCATTCCTCAGCCTGTAGACACTTCCCTCACATGAAGTCCTTCCTGTCTTCCTGTCTTCCAGTCCAAATTTCCCTCATCTTAGAAAGACACCGGTCCATGGAGTAGGGCCCACCCTCCTCTCATGTGACCCCACCTTAACGTGATTCCATCTACAAAGACCCTATTTCCAAATAAGAAGTTAGGGGTTGAATGTATCTTTTGGTGGGGACACAAGTGTACCCACTACATCTGCCTCATAGGGTTTTGTAAAGATTACTGTGTGTTGGGTATAACGGTTGTTATTATCATGCTTTTATCACTCTGAGGATGCTAATAATAATTTGTGTGGGTTTTTTTTTAAAAGTTCTCCTCCTGCGTGGTTCTCCTTTCCCCAATTTCCTTCTTTCTGTTTGTTCTGGCCACTGTCAAATGTCCGGTGGCCACTGGCTGGACGCACCTACCTTGGAGTGGGAACTAGAAAGCTGATTGGAGCTTAGGGTTGGTGGGAGGAGCTTGTCCACGGCAGGCTTCACTGTGATTGGTCAATTTCTTTCACTTGCAGGCTTTCTCTCCGGGCCTCCTCAAATGCTCCATCCCTTACGGGAAACGAAATGCTAGTTGCAGGGGCACTGGGAGGCGGGTGCACCTGCCTGAAGCAGAGTGTACTTAAGCCATCCCTGGACGGTCCTTGGTGTCCCCAGTCCACTGGCCTTCTGTTGTATCCTCTTTGGAGAGTAAACCCCCAGACTTCTGCAAAGGCCCTTGTCTTGGTCCCGTTTCATTCCATTTCCTGAAGCATCCATGGCTGCCTGCGTTTTAGTCTCGGTTGGGGGAGGGGGGCGGTCATGAATACAAATTGGGGTGTTTGCCGGCTGTCTCCGCTGTGGACTCAGGATTCCACTGTCTTGGATTTGCTGTTGGGTCAGCTCTTCTCCAGCGACTGTGCGGGTGCCAATGGCCACTGCGTGTGCTTCCTGCCGGGGTGTCTTAGTCTTTGTGGGTGGAGCCTGGACAAAGGCTCGCAGGTTGGGTGGTGTAAGAGCGACAGCATCTCCTGTGCACTAGACACTCTTCTAAGCACATCACATATATTTAGTCCCTTAATGCCCACATCCTCCCCATGGGGCAATGGGGACACGAAACAACAAAAGGGGCTAACTAACTTGCTTCGGGTGACCCAGCTAGCGCGAGGTGGTGCCAGCACTGGGACCCAGACAATTGGGCTCTAAAGCCCATGCCCATGTTCTTAGCCGCCCCGCCACCCCACCCGAAGCAGTGCAGTCCGCAACGGAAGAGTAGGGGAGCCCTCCTGGGGCCACGATGTCCTCACAACCTGTAGTCCCCTTTGAAACAGCATTTTGAAGAAAAACATAAGCGCAGGGAATATCCTCATGAAGTTCCAGGGGACTTTTAGGGGGTCTCCCAAACGAAAGGCGTGTACCTACAGGCAGCGAGAGAGACGTCAGTCCCTCCCATAGATGCCTCCGTCTCAGGTGCGCTCCAGATCTCCCCTCCCCCAGATGCTCTGTAAGGCGCGCAGGTGTTTAAGGGTGGCTGTGCTTTGGAGGCAATATTAACCTCCTCGGTGGCGGGGAGAGCACCCAGTGCAGCACCTGACACATAGTAGGTGCTCCGTGACACGCAGTAGGTGCACCATCAGTACTTGTCGAATGTGGAGATTAATGCCGACCCCTCTCCCACCTCTCTTCTTTCTCCTGGTGGTCCCATAACCAGGCCAACTACTCCCCTTCACCTCTCTCTGAGTACAAACAAGCCCACTTGACTGGATTTGACCCCCATTCCTTGGTGTCCGACTCTCGCAGGCTAGCCCTCTGTTTCCGGCCCCAGCTTGCCTCTTGGAAACAGCGACAAAGTCTCTGTAGTCTCACTCTTCAGCTCTTCCCCATGCTGGCTTCACTTCGTGGGACACACCCTAGGTCTTGTGTTAGTCTGAGCCACTGTAATAAGAATCCCAAAAGACAGTGACTCACAAAGATAGAGGTTGCTTTCCTTCTCACATAAATGTCTAAATGTGGGCAGATGTGGTAAATGATTGGCCCCTCTCATCACCCCTTTCTAGACTCGCATTCTTTGCCACGTTTCTTTACACTCCCCTCACCAGAAGTACCAGACGCTCCCCTGTGCCGTCGCGTAAGGCTCAAGGATTTGACTTGCCATAGCCAAGTCAAAGGAAGCGGGAGGAAGGGAAACGTTCCAGCAAAACTAGGCTATAAGAAGGCCTCCATGTTTCTGTTTGTCCCTCTTGTTCTCTTGCTTTTTGGCGTTGAAGGAACAATCCCCAGCTAACCAGGGGAGATGAGAGGAACGTGGAGCCCACTCGGACCCAGACGGAAGCTCGACCACCGGCAGGTCTCAGCCAGAGCCTGCAAACATGTGAGTGAACTATGTGCCCGTGGTTGTAGGCTGTCCAGACTTTGTGGCCATTACAGTGACAGTCCAGGAAGGGCACACAGCTGTGCTTCGTGAAGTGACTCATGGACCAATCATGAGATCAATGAGTCAATCACGAGATCATGGCCTGAGCCGAAATCAGGAGTCAGACGCTTACCCAGCTGAGCCACCCAGGTGCCCAACTCTGCTATCCTGACACGAGACTCCATCTGTGTCCATGGCAGGTGCTCCAGACACTGGGAGAAAACCAAAGGTGGGCAGGGTGCAAGGCTCCACTTAAGGGAACTGCCCCAGAAGCTGTTCACAACACTTCTGCACGTAGCTCACGGGGCTGAGCTCAGTCCCAGGGCCTGCAAGGAGGCTGGGGAACGTAGGCTTGTTTGGGGCTGAATTGTGTCCCCCTAAGTTGATGCCCTGAAGTCCTAACCCCCAGTACCTCAGAAGGTGGCTGTGTGTGGAGTTAGGGTCTTTAAAGAGGTAATCAAGTTAAAATGAGGTCGTACGGGTGGCCCCTAATCCAACGTGACTGCCAAGATTAGGACACAGACACGCACAGAGGAAAGACCTTGTAAAGACACGGGGAGGAGACAGTTCTCTACAAGCTAAGGAGAGAGGCCTCAGAGGAAATCAGCCCTGGGAGCACCTTGGTCTTGGACTTCCAGCTTCCAGAACAGTGAGAAAATAAATTTTTGTTACTTAAATACTTTGCTACGCTTTTGTTACGGCAGTCGAAACAAACTCATACAGGCGGTAGCCGGGTGGTCATGTTCCCAACTTCAGGGAGACTGGTGATCCTATTACTAAAAAAGAGAAAGGAAGGAGAGATTCTGGGGGCAGTTAAGTCTCCACCAACGTCTCCCTCCTGTGTCTGATCTAGCAGACCAGCAGGCTCCAGGCCCTGGTGATGTGTGGGCTCTAGAATATGTCTGTTGGCTATGTACCCAAAACCAACGTGGTCATTCTCTGCATTTGATTTTATGCATTTGCAAACATGATACTGAGAAGGGGTCTGTAGTCCTCAGCAGATTATGGCCTGGTGTCCGTGGCTCCTGGAGCACTTCCCGGGTCACAGGCTCGTGCTTGTGCCTTACTGACACCGTCTGTAGTGTGGTGGCACACGCAGCTTCCTAATTCCACCTCCGGTGTGTCCCAGCAGGAGGGGCAGAGAAAATGGGGCAGTAGAGGCGCCAACCAGTCAGTCCCACAGGGGCTCCGGAGCTGGATAGCCCTCCAAGGGTTCCAGATTAAGGCAAGGGGGTTGGGTCTTTGCATCCCCATGGGGACTGCCATTGGAGACCAGCTGCCTGGAGATAAGAAGATGAGGAGTGGCCTCAGGGTGCTCACCTTCCTTCCGGCCTGCCTTCCAGGGGAGGGGCTCAGCTGGGAGCCACTAGCAGAAAGTTCTGACAGCTGGGAGAATGGGGGCCTGGGGCCTGCATCCTGCAGCACGTGCTAATTCCCGGCCTGGCGGCCCCTCGACCATGCACCCTTGCATCCATGTGTCCCTCTCTTGGCAGCCTGTAGCTCCAAGAGACATGTAAACACCTGGGGATTATCCTTTTGGGCCTGGGAGGAAGCTTTCGCTTTTGAATGTCAGATCTCAAAATTTCCACCCAGAGGATTCTTGCTGTCTGAGACCTGCTGCGGGCCCAGGCGGGGGTGCTAGGTGGGGAGCCTGGCCCAGCTGGGCGGCCCTCCATGATGGACTCACCTTTGCTTCCACATCTGCCCAAGTGAGAGTGGACATCTGTGCACGGGGCTCGGAGGAGTGTGGGCGAGAGGCGGTCGGGCCAGGGCAGGCTAAGCCAGAGGCTTTGCTTTCTTCCTGGGCTTCCCACATCTGCTGAGGCTGCCCTTGACTTCTGCTACGATGGAGGTCTTCTTAACCACCTCTGTGCGTGGACCGCTGAGGGGAGCCAATGGACCCCTTCTCAGGGTAAGGTAAGTGCATATGATAAAATACAGAGGACTTAAAAAACGACAATGATATTAGAATAAACTTATCCGGATATTGTAAAAACTGGGGCGCCTGGGTGGCTCAGTCGGTTAAGCGTCCGACTTCGGCTCAGGTCACGATCTCGCGGTCCGTGAGTTCGAGCCCCGTGTCGGGCTCTGGGCTGACGGCTCAGAGCCTGGAGCCTGCTTCCCATTCTGTGTCTCCCTCTCTCTCTGCCCCTCCCCCGTTCATGCTCTGTCTCTCTCTGTCTCAAAAATAAATAAACGTTAAAAAAAAAAAAAAAAAGAATATCGTAAAAACCGATTTTGTGTCATAGTTCCATAGGTGGTTCTTTTCCGATGCTTTGATAGTAAGACTGGGCAAGAGTAATCTATTTCTATACATGTCTAATAAAGATCATAACATCAAAGCAGTGATGAGCATAAATGATATTTCAAGAGGTCTGTGACAACTATAATATGATATAAAAAATATCTGCGCTTTTGCTTGGCTTCAAAGTACTACTAATATAACTGAGGCATGTCGCCTATGATATCATTTTTCTCATCTAAGTTCATGGACTCCCCCAAATTCTATCTACACATCACTTGGGGGGCCAGAGACCCCAGATTAAGAACTCCTAGGGGCGCCTGGGTGGCTCGGTCAGTGAAGCATCTGACTTTGGCTCAGGTCATGATCTCACGGTTCGTGGGTTCAAGCCCCGCGTCGGGCTCTGTGCTGACAGCTCAGAACCCGGGACCTGCTTCGGATTCTGTGTGTGTCTCTCTCTTCCTGCCCCTCCCTTGCTCATACACTCTCTCTCTCTCTCAAAAATAAACATTAAAAATTTTTTTGAAATAAAAGAACTCCTATTTATTATTCTGTTGGTAGTTGAAAGAAGCGAGCTCAACCCTGGAGCCAGGAGCTGGATTTTACAGCCCAGCTGCTCTCCTCCCCACCACCAGCCCATCCCCCCCCCCCGCCCCCCCACCCCCCCCCCGCCCCGAACTCCTCGGCATCTGCAGGCTGGTGATCAGCCACAGTGGTCTTCCGGCAAGCCTCAACACATGACCTGTGACCGATAATTACTTGTCCATCCATCCATCCATCCATCCACGCATGCATGCATCCATTCAGGCATCACTCACCAAATGTTTATAGACCTGGGCTCTGGGCTGATATCTCAAGAGGTCTCCAGGCTGATGGATGAGGAGACGCATAAATAAACAACAATATAATATTAGTGCTAATAAGAGGTATGAACAAAGAGAGGCAGACACAAAGTCAGAGGCTGGGAGGGCATCCCAGACAGAGCCAATGTCATGTGCAGTGCCCTAAAGGCAAGAAAAGGTGGGGCACGTCCGAGAAACTGTGTGGCAACAAGGTGGGGAAGGAATGAGACATGAATCTAGGGTGGTGGTCACAGGTATGGATTTCATCAGCCACTGACATCTCCAAACAAGACAATGACATGATTAGCTCTACAGAGGCAGGGATATGTTTTGGAGAGGGGAAAGATTAGAGGCAGGAAGGTCAGTTAGGAGTTTCTGGAACAAGCCCAGCATGAGGTGATGAGACTGAGATCAGGTACTAGCC
Organism: Lynx canadensis; assembly: GCF_007474595.2. Taxonomy (NCBI): domain Eukaryota; kingdom Metazoa; phylum Chordata; class Mammalia; order Carnivora; family Felidae; genus Lynx; species Lynx canadensis. The sequence goes on from NC_044308.2 coordinate 136,104,755, forward strand.
AGTGGCTGTGGAAAGAGACCAGGCATAAGAGACATTTCTTCTTACACAGAACAGACTGGAACTGATGACCAATGGGGTGTGGGGAGTGAGGACGACTTCTGGCTCTTCGAATTGGAAACTGGGGGTCTGTTCATGCACTAATCCAGATTGGGGACCTGGGGACAGAGTGGGGAAGGCAAGGAGATGACGAGTTTGACTTTGAGTTTGCTAAGTTATTCGAGTTCCTGGAGCACACCATGGTGCCTTGTCAGTTAGGGAGCTGCCCCCGTGGAGTGGGTAGGTGAGAATCAGTCCTGTGTTCGACTTTTCTTTCCTCAGAGAAGGAAAAAAAAAGCCCCAGAATGCAACGGGCCCTTCCCAGACATGCCTCTCAATATCGCGTGGGGGCTGCGATGGTTACATCGAGAGTCTGTTGGGTAAGACACTGAGCATGAGCACGTCACGGGGTGAGGTGTGGAATAGCGGACAACTCAGCTGCGAGTTCGAGGTCAGGGCGGGCCAAGCAGAATGTACGAGTTTCCTATGGCTGTTCTGACAAAGACTGGAGGCCTTAACGAGAGAATTTATTGACTCACGGTGCTGGAGGCCAGAAGTCCCAACTCAAGGTGTTGGGAGAGCTGGCTGTTCCTTCTAAGGGCTGCGAGGGAGGGGTGTGTCCCATACCCCTCCCCTCGGCTTGTAGAAGGCCATCTCCTTCCTATGCCTCTTCACACCTGTCTTCCCCCTGTATGTGTCTTTGTGTCCGAAGTTGTCCTTTGCATAAGGCCAGATTGCGTTAGGGCCCCTTCCCCAATGACCTCATTTTAACTTGAGTGGGCTATAGAGTTTCCTCTCCAAATAAGGTCACATTCTGAAGTACTGGGATTGAGGACTTTAGCGTGTGACTTCTGGAGGGTGGGGGGTACGTAAGTCATCCCGTAACACAGAATGCAAAGCCAGGGCAGAAGAAAGATCCTGTGGGACTGGCCTCAGAGCATGTCAGAGAGCAGTCAGGGCCGTGAAGAGTTCTGCTTAAACATCTCCCCAGGGCTGGGGCTGAGGACGACCAGGTAGACGGTGTGGCAAGCGGGAGCCATGAAAGGCGTGGGAGCAGGGGGAGAAGTCACTCGTATCTGTGCTTCGGGAAGATCTCGTGAGGAGAAGCGAGCAGCCGTGTGACCACCATGAGCCAGCCCCTCCTCCCCTGCCCCCTCCCCCAGGGGACTCTGAACCTTCTGATACCTCTTGCCGGGAGCACAAATCCAGACCGTAGCACAGGGACAAAGGGACAAACAGATCTGCCCCGGCGGGGACCTGAGTGTTTCCAGAGAAGTCCCCTAGGCCCCGCTCTTTGTCAGAACAGGCAGGATCCCAGGGATTAGAAGGAGCGGTGGCCCCGCTGGGTTAAGCGAGCGTTAACCCCTGTGATAGGCCCTGAGCTCTCTCGCTGATCTCCTAACCTGAAGGCTCCTGAAACACCGGACAATTAATGGCAGATCACTTAAAACCAGTTCAGTTCTCTCTTGGAGATTAATGTCAGCCCTGCCCTCCGGAAGCCTCCGGAGCCAACCAGTGCTGCATTGCCCGGGTTTTCTGGAAGCAGAGAGGAGTGCAGCAGTGCTCCCTCGGGGGCCTCTGGCTGCTGCTGGGTGTCCTTTGCGGGCCTTCCTCGGAGGGGTTACTGGTTCTGTGTTGCTGCAGGTTAAGGGTCCGTCCCCAGGGAGGGCGTCCTCTGGGTTAGGCAGACTTGGCTGTTCCTGGAGGGGGGGGGAAGGGGGGGTGGCTGTCCCCCGACATCCGAGGACTTGGACAACGCTGGGCTCTACACTTCACGACCAGCAAGAGCTTTTCTGGCTTTAGATTCAGGGTGGCCCTGCCAACCCGTTCTCTCTCTCTCTCTCTCTCTCTTTTTAAAGTTTATTAAATTATCTTGAATGAGAGAGAGAGAGAGCCGGAGGGGCAGACAGAGAGGGAGAGAGAGAGAATCCCAGGCAGGCTCTGCACTGTCAGCACAGAGCCGGAAGCGGGGCTCAAACTCACAGTGAGATCATGACCTGAGTGGAAACCAAGAGTCGGAAGCTTCACCGACTGAGCCCCCGCAGGTGCCCTGGTTCTCTCTTTTTGGGTCTCTGTGTCTCTCTTATGGCCCCTGTCTCTGGGGCTCTGCCCCTCTTTCTGAGTCTGCCCTCGTTGTGTTTGTCTTTCCTGCCTCTCCCTTTGCATTAAGTTCTCGGTCACTCTGTGTGTGTCTCTCTCTGTGTCCCAGCCCTCTTTCTGTCTGCCTTTCCATGTCCTTCTGTCTGTCTGCTTCCCCTTCATCTCCAGGCCTCTGTGTCTGTGTCCACGTTTGCCTCTGGATCTCTTTGTCAGCGTATCTCAAAGCGCCGGGTTTTCCTCTGGTCTTTGGTGGCTGTGGTGGTGACATTAGCTGGGAAACCTAAAGTCAATCTCGAAGATTCACACCTACATTAGCATGTTAGAAGCACAGACCCACCGGCAGGAAACAGCCTTTCCTGTTCCTGTCCTCCCCTTCGCTTTCCACCTGACTCGTTTGACAACGGAACCATTTTACCTCCGAACACCTACCAACATCCTGCGGAATAATCTCAGGTTTCTGCTCTGCGCTCTTGGCCCTGCTCCCTGTTTGTCTTTCCAGCTCCCTCTCTGTCTTTTCTCTCTGTGTCTCTGAGTCTCTGTCTCCTACATTCCTGAGTCCTCACCCTCCCCTTTGTGTAGCTCTCTCTCTGGGTTGGCCAGCCCAGGGCTGGCTGTAGGTCTCAGGTTTTTTTCCCCCTCTTCCTCTGTTCGCTGACTGGCTCTCTGTATTTCCGTGTGTGTGTGTGTGTGTGTGTGTGTGTGTGTGTCTCCTGTTTCTGCTATGCCCCGGGTCAGCCTCGGCCTGAGGTCCAGGATGGGTGGGGGTTCCTTGGCCTTTCTCAGGAGCCTGGGTGCTGGGATGGCGAGTGGTGAGCAATGTGGGTCAGAGTGAGGCTGAGTGAGGGCCCTTTTCCACCACAGGAGGAAGGGAACCAGGGGATCACAATGCCACGGCCCCTGAGTGTGTTCCAAGTCCCGGGCGGCAGGTGTGGGTGGAGGGGCACGGGTTAGCCTGCTGCAGGCCTGGTGGGGGTGGGGGGGTGGGGGGACGTGCTTGAGCCCCACAGACTTCCACTGCCCCTGCCTGAGATCAGCCCGGGGCCACATGGGCCGAGGACTAATATGAAGTAAATACAGAGGGGAGAGGAGTGAAAAGAGGCTTGAGGAAGCACATTGCTGCTCTTTCCTCCTGATCCCAGTTCTCCCTCCTCTCTCTGCTTGCCCTGCAACTCGGCTCCTTAGCTCGAGCCTGCAGCCTCCTTCCTCTCTGTTGGCCTTTCGAGCAAGCTGTTACCTGTTTCTGCTGCGTGAGCGGGTCCTAAGAGGAAGGCCTGACGTGCGTCGGATGCTTCGGACCTGAGATGTCACCAAGAACTTTTGCACGTGCTGGGGCAACCACCCAGTGAGAGAGCAGCCCCGTTCCCGTTTCGTGGATGAGGAGGCCAGAGAGGGTGAGTGAGTTGCCCAGCATCACACAGCAAAGAAGCGAAGCTCAAGTCAGCCAATGCAAGTCCACCTTTCGACCCCTCCCCCACCCCCACCCCCACGGCCTCCATGGACTCCTCCGGAGGGGTCGGGTCTTTCCCAGAAACAAGCCAGTTCCCTCACCCTCCTGCTGGCTCTGGCCCTCTTGGCAGTGCGGCTTGGGGCAGGACAGCACCCCGGCTGACACCAGACCCCTCGGGCTTCGCGGGCTCACCCCGCCCAGGCCTGCTGAACCCCGAGCCACACTGGGGGGGGGGGTTGGGGCCCCGGGGTGGGGAGTCTGCACCCCGACCCCGGCAGGTCCTTTGCTGATCTGTCTTCTTTTCTTCTAACCTCGGCTCTACGGTGCCAGGAGGAGCTGCAAAGAGGGAGCTGGCGCTGATACAAATTATTTTGGATTCCGGAACACTGACCGTCAGCGACTTTGGCAGCAGGTGAATTTCCAGTCTTGTCTTACATAAGGAAACACCAAGTTCACGTTTCCAAACATACGAGAAAACCATTCCTCCGCGGTGACCCGCCATCAGAAGGGCGACATGAGGACACGTGGTGGAGCAGGGCTGAGCAGGGAGGGGGCTCGGGGCGGCCGTGACAGTGGCCAGCCCCCAAAGGCTGGCGTGGATGCCCGTAGCCATGGTGCTGAGAGCCTGCAAAGAGCTGGCCTTGCTCCAGGCCCAGGGCCCACGCCGTCTCATGTAACCATCACAGACGCCCTGGAGGCAAGGGCCACCGTTCCTGATCTAGAGAAGAGGAATCTGAGGCTTGGACCCCAAGGCCCCAGGTCCCCAAGTCAGGAGTGTCGGAACGCGAGCCTTGTTCACCGTACCACGAAATGAGTTTCCCCTGGGAGGTGATGAGCGCCGTTGAAGCAGTGACCTGGTTGTTGTATAATTGGTAACAAACCTCAGGCAGGGGTTGGACTAAATGCCTTTGGTCTCAGGCGCTTGAAGATTCTGACCAACCTCTGTGCACATTGTCTAGAGGAAGACCAGAGTTTCCCTGGGTCTCCAGTAGGCATCTGGAAGGAGCTCACCTGGGAAAGGAGATTATCTGACTGGTACCGACAGCAACATCATTTGTCGGGAGGAGGAATTGGGGAAAGCCTCAGTGCCCATCGGGAAGAGTCTAGGGGACGCCTGGGTGGCTCAGTTGGTAAAGCGTCAGACCCTTGATTTTGGCTCAGGTCACGATCTCACAGTTTCGTGAGTTCGAGCCTCGTGAGCCTCTTGAGATTCCCTCTCCTCTCTCTCTGCCCCTCCCCCACTCACACTGCCTCTGTCTCTCTCAAAATAAACTTAAAAAAAAAAAAAAAAAAGAGTCTAGGGGCACCTGGGTGGCTCAGTCGGTTGAGCGTCTGACTTCGGCTCAGGTCATGATCTCTCGGTTTGTGAGTTCGAGCCCCGCGTCTGGCTCCGTGCTGACATCTCAGAGCCCGGAGTCTGCTTCAGATTCTGTGTCTCCCTCTCTCTCTGCTCCTCCCCCACCCACATTCTATCTGTCCTTCGAAAATAAACAAACATTAAAAAAAATTTTTTTTAAAAAGAGTCTGGATAAACAAACAGTAGATCAGCAACTAAAACGACCTAGGGAGCTCTCTGAGAACGACGAGGAGCGAGGTCCAAGATACATCAGTCAGTAAGAGCAAGTGGCAGAGTGAGATACACAACAGGAAATCATTTATGTTAAAAGATACACAAAATAGGGGGCACCTGGGTGGCTCAGTCGGTTAGGCGGCCGACTTCGGCTCAGGTCATGATCTCGCTGTCCGTGAGTTCAAGCCCCGCGTCGGGCTCTGTGCTGACAGCTCAGAGCCCGGAGCCTGTTTCAGATTCTGTGTCTCCCTCTCTCTCTGACCCTCCCCCGTTCATGCTCTGTCTCTCTCTGTCTCAAAAATAAATAAACGTTAAAAAAAATTAAAAAAAAAAAAAAGATACACAAAATACAAAGTCGTATGTTTCCGCGTGTACTTTTCAGCGTATATCAAGAGGTCCGGAAGGAGACACCCCACACTGACCCCTGGGCTGGGCTCCCTTCAGGGGAAGACTGGCGTGAAGGAGACATAGCGTATGGGTGGTGGTGGGGATGGGGAGTGGGGGAAGCTGGGCTTTCTCCGCAGTGCTTGAATGGCTTACAGCAAAAAATGTAATCGTGTGCTTCTTGAGCAGAAATAAATGCGTAAGAAAAGAAAAAGAAAAGGGCACTCTGCTTTGTGGATAATAAATACATGGGGTGGCAGCTGGATTTGATGGATCGATTCATTCATTCACTCAGCCAATAAACATTAAAGAGTTTAATGTCCTCTGGGACAGGCCCTGTGCCGGGGGCTGGAGCTGCAGGGATGACAGACGGAGCCTGTGTCCCCAGGGAGCTTAGGATCCAATAAGGAAGGTGTGTGGCAATAACAACCAGGGTGATAGAGTCATTCCAGGAGCTGTGACAGCCCAGGGAGTCGCGTAATATCTGGCTGGCCTGAAAATATCCTGAAATTTTCGTCCAGAGGGTGATGTTTAGGTGGGGCTCTGCAGGGGCTAGAAGAACTTGACCAGTAGCTAGGAAGAAGGCTCCTGGCAGAGGGGATGGCCTGAGCAAATGCCACACGGCAGGGGAGCCCAGAGCCGCTCTCTGGTGGACCGTGACTAGTCTTCCCACCCAGCTCCCTTCCTCCTGGAGCCAACGTGGGTGACCTGGTCTGCCAGGGCACCTGCATGAAGACCCCCAGATTCTAGAGCAACTCAGTCCTCTGAGCCATATAATCTCTCTGATCCTGTTTCTTGTCTGGAAAAGGTTGGGGGCAGGGAGGAGAGTCCCTGCCCTGCCAAGTTTCCAGGATCATCATGAGGCTCGGGTGGGGTAACGGTTGGAAAAGTGTTCGACAGGGGCGCCTGGGTGGCTCAGTCGGTTAAGCATCCGACTTCGGCTCCGGTCATGATCTCGCGGTCTGTGAGTTCGAGCCCCGCGTCGGGCTCTGTGCTGACAGCTCAGGGCCCGGAGCCTGCTTTGGATCCTGTGTCTCCCTCTTTCTCTGCCCCTTCCCTGCTCACGTTCTCTCTCCTTCTCAAAAATAAACATTAAAACAAAATTAAAAGAAAAAAAGAAACGTGCTTTATAAACCAGAAGCATCAAACAAATATTTGGATTCTAGTCTTGCTTTTTCGAGTCTGAGCCAATCGCTTATCCAGAAACATTTTAAAAAAGGATGTGAATTTCCCCCTCCCTCATCCCCAGCCCTCCCTCATCCCCTGGGAAGACAAGACGTTCTCAGGCCAGCCATCCACTGGTGAGGGACACGGTGGAGGGGGCCAGGGAGTGGGACGAGGGAGGAGATAGCCTCATCATAACCATGGATCATGAGGACACTTGTCCTTTCCAGCAGGTCTGTGGAGCCCGGCCGGCTCAGGCCCAGCAATGAAGTCACCAAATAGGATTTTCTTTGCTCTCAGACTTGGCCGTTTTCTATTTTCTTAACCTCTTGCCAAAGAAACCAGCAGAGGACAGTTCTGGTGTTTCTCTTGGAGGGACCCAGGGGCCACCGTGCTGACATGGCCATGGTCACCTCAGGCCCTCTGTAGCCTGGGGTGTGAGTAGAACCGCCCTTGGAAGCCGCCAGGGGTCCACTTGTCTTTCTCAGGGATCAGAGCAGTGAGGACGAGGGCCGCAGCCCCTTCAGCCGTGAGCAGATGAGACCAGTATCTCGTGGGGATGGCAGCAGGGGCTTCCAAGGCTCTGCTGAGCTTTGCATAGCTTGACTCATTGCGGATTTCCGTCCAGAACCCAAGAGCATGGGACGGTCCCTGAAAGCTGTGAACGGCACTGTTGTCCCAGATAGAAAATCGACAATGGTCTGCAGGGGGACGGTCGTGTTTGAGAGTCCTGCCCCTCATATACAACACGGGCCTGAGAAACCCAGGTTCACAATTCGTCAAGCAAATTCAGAAGGCAGCCCAGGGGAAGTCAACGGTAACCCAGAGCCTTGCCTGTTGTATCCAGCTCACAGAACAGGAGCAGTGGGGATGGTGGGAAATGGGGCTGAAACCTGGACCCTGGGATCCTGGCTCACGGTCTGGGGGCGTGGGGGTGGGGGCACAAACATGTCGTGAAACAGGACAGATTCTGTGATAGCAGGTGTGTTCGAGGGCCCCGAGGCCATGCTTAGGTTTGATGATTTGCCGGAAGGGCTCACGGGACTCAGAAAGCTATTGTACTCCCGGCTGTGGTTTGTGACAGCGACTGGACACAGACTGAAATCAGCAAGGGGTTAAGGTGCGCAGGGTGGGGTCCAGGAGACACGAGGCACCAGCTTCCCTGTGCCTCTGCCAGTGGAGTCTTACACACGGTGCCTGATTCGTGTGGCAACAGTGGGCGACAGAGAACCGTGGTGCCGTGGTGCCCAGCTCCGCACGGAGACATGGCTGACCTTACTCAGTCTCCCAGACGTCAGACTGATATGATAGCATGTGGCCCAGAGTCTCCATCCTAAGTCCCCTTGTTTGTGGGGACTGTCCAGCATGGCCCAAAGACACTCCTGGCAGGAAGAATAAATAGTCCAAGGACTCAGAGGGTTTCTCTCAGGAGCCTATCAAGGGCCGGACCTCTCTTTGGAATGTGCCCAGTGTGGACAACCCAGGCCTGTTGGGACAGTCCTCTATTGCCCCCGAGATTTCATGGAGAACTCGGACAGCCTGAGCCTCTCCCCTGCTGGGTAAGACTGTGTCGGGAGAGGAGGCAGGAGAGAAGCTGGCTGGGCTGGCCTGAAGCCCTCAGGGTCACCGCTGGCAGGAGAAAGTTGCTACATCACACTGAGGGAAGGTTGAGAGCAGACAAGCAACTCAGACTGCCAAAGCATCCGCTCAAAGAGGGAAGTCCTGCTGGGTCCAATGTTGTTATAAAGAGTTTGTGTAAGGGGCGCCTGGGTGGCTCAGTGGGTTAAGCGTCCGACTTCGGCTCAGGTCATGATCTCACAGTTTGTGAGTTCGAGCCCTGTGTGGGCTCTGTGCTGACAGCTCAGAGCCTGGGGCCTGCTTCGGATTCTGTGTCTCCCTCTCTCTCTGCCCCTCCCCCACTCATGCTCTCTCTCCCCTCCTTCTCAAAAATAAGCAAATTTTTTTTTAATTTTTTTTAACGTTTATTTATCTTTGAGACAGAGAGAGACAGAGCATGAACGGGGGAGGGTCAGAGAGAGGGAGACACAGAATCTGAAACAGGCTCCAGGCTCCGAGCTGTCAGCACAGAGCCCGACGCGGGGCTCGAACTCATGGACCGCGAGATCATGATCTGAGCCGAAGTCGGCCGCCCAACCGACCAAGCCACCCAGGCGCCCCAAAAATAAGCAAATTTTTAAAAATAAATAAAAAAAGCTTGTGTAAGATGAGGGGGTCCCTGGTACGGCCACTGGTTTCATGTGATGACCTCCAGCGTGGAGACCCCAACCCAGAGACAAAAATATCTGGGGTAGCCACTGAGGCAGCTAAGAGTGGCAGAAGGAACTGGGTGTGTTTAATAAAGACACAGAAGGGAAGTCTCTTAGTTTTAAGTGTCCCCTCTTCTTCTGGTCTCTAAGGCCACGGTTCAGACGTTAAAACAAGACTTTGTCGCTTCCTGGGATGGGAGACGGCAGTGGGGACGGTGCGGTACCCTCAGAAGAAACCCAGGGACCCACTATCGGAGAAGAAGGAAGGTGTGGTGAACCACATCTGTGGGTTCTAGCAGATCATGGCAAAGAGGGAGCCGACTGGACGGGCCGGGTCTCCAGCAGATGGAATCAGAACAAAGGAGTAAAATCAAAAGGGAAGGGAGACTTTGGCCCGCATACAAAAGAATTTAACTAACAGCCAGGACTTCCAAAAGCAGGCAGGACTGGCTTGGCTGGTAGTGAGCGGCCTGTCATTGGAGCATGCAAGCAGGGGCTGGGGAGCCACCTGTCAGTGGAAGGTGTGGAAGGAATTCTTGCTCTGAGAGGAAGAAAGAACTAAGATGACCCCGCCCCTCCTACTCTCTCCCCTGGTGACGTCATCCGGACCTGGGCATTGACCACCTTTTATATGTTCAAATGTCCCCAATTTAAAATTCCTGCCCAGATCACTCTTCTCAGCTCCAGCACCAGGTCGGTCTGCTCCACGGGATGTCCAGTACCTGGAACACACCTGACAACACCATGAGTGTTCAGTGAATATTTTCGAAGAATTTTAGATGAACCCCAGCACCCCTGCTTGTCTCCTCCCTTGGTGTTGCCCACTCTGGGCATGAAAACCTTCGTGCAAACCATGGCCCCGTGAGCCTTAGGGCAGCTGGGCCAACTTCTCCCTTCTCTGCTCTTTACCTCCACCCTACCCCCAGGACCCCCAGCAGCACAGGTCAGACATTCTGTGTTGCTTACCCTTGTCCAGCACCCTGTCACTGTGCACGCCCTGCCTTGTGCGGCTGCCTCCTCCAAGACCGAGTTACCGGAGGTGGTGGTTGTATCTGGTTCATCACTGCACCCCCGATGGCCAGCCCAGGCACTGGCATGGAGCAGGTGCTCAGAATCCAGGCTCTGCACCAAACTGCAGCGGGCTCCCAGCTCTGATCTTAGCCTGGGGAGACTGGGGCTGGCTGCCCTTCCCCATGCCTTCCTCCAGTAGAGCATGTGTGAAATTAATGAACTGGCTCTTCCAGTGCTAGGAAATCTATTTCGCCTTAATGAAATCCAATTAGTGCTTTCAGCGCAGAGCCCTGGGCCCTTATAGACTAAAGATGCTGCATGAGGGGCCGCCTCTTCCTGTAACCCAAATGTGTCTTCCCGCCTTCGTCTCCCTTCCAGGAACAGCACTGCCAGCAACGATTTTTCCAGCTTCTTTCACCTCCAAATGCACATCGGTTTCCCACGTCTCCCTGTCTCGGGGTTCTCTGAGTGTCACTCTGCAGAGTAACATGGAGAGGACACTCTCTCACTTCCGCCACCTACTTAGCCACATGCCCATCCTTCCACCTACTCATCATACTCCTATCTGCCCACATGTGCATCCACTCAGCCACCCTTCCAACTGAACATCATTCATGCACCCACCTGCTCTCTCCACTCCATCATCCATCCACCCATCACCCTACCCATCCATTCCCCATGTATCTATGTACACACTCACCCATCCATGCACCCCACCCGTCCATGCACCCTACCCGTCCATGCACCCCACCCGTCCATGCACCCACCCTCCAGGCACCCACCCGTCCATCACCCACCCATCCATGCACCCCACCCGTCCATGCACCCCACCCGTCCATGCACCCACCCTCCATGCACCCACCTGTCCATGCACCCCACCCGTCCATGCACCCCACCCGTCCATGCACCCCACCCATCCATCACCCACCCATCCATGCACCCCACCCGTCCATGCACCCACCCTCCATGCACCCACCTGTCCATGCACCCCACCCATCCATCACCCACCCATCCATGCACCCCACCCATCCATGCAAACACACCCAATGCTCATTTCCTTAGGTGTCTACTTTATGTGAATTCCTTTCCTGGAGCTAAGGAAACAAAATTAAACAAGATTCAGTTACTCCCCTGGAGAGGCTAGCAAGCAACTTGTAGCAACTTTGCTATTCACCTCCCGCCAGAGACTTTTTCCAGTTTCATCAGAGAAAACCAACACAGTGTTGTGGTTAAGAAGAGACGAGTTCTTGCCCGGGAAAAGTTTGGAGTGAAACAACAGCTCAAGTACTTAGTAGCTCAAGAACATGGACCAACTGCTTAAGTTCTTTGTGCCCCAGTTTGTGCCCCAGTTTTCTTGCTGCGATGAGAAATGGAATCCTGGTCTGTATTAAGTGACCATCAAGGGATCAATAATACTATTATTTAGTGTTGTTACCCTGGTCATTGTCATCTGTTCCTTCATATATTAATTACAAGATGTGATTAATTATGAATTTAATGATTAATTTATACACTCACTGAGTATTTATCATCTACCGTATGGCCCAGCCTGTGCTAAGCTCCGCACACTTCAGAAGTTTAGAATCTTATTGTGTAGACAAGACAGACACCCTTGAAATAGCTCCACGGTAATAACAACCACATGAATGGTTGTAATAATAAAGACAGCTAATATCTATCAAGAGCTTACCATGCAGGCGCTGTTCCAAGTGTTTTCTGTATCTGAACTCATTTCAAACTCGTAACCGCTCTGAAGCAGGTCCCAGCGTGCTCCCCATTTTACAGAGGAGGAAATCAGGACAAGAAGAGGTTAAATGTCTCATCCGGTGTCTTAGAGCTGGTGAGTGGAGGACTTGGGATTTGAGCCATCACAGCAAAGGGGGGGGTCAGCTGGAACACGCCTTGGAGTGTGTGGAGGGAGATTCCCGAAGGCAAGCTGCTGGGAGAAGGTGGGCAGATAAGGAAAGATCTTCTTTATGGGTGGGATCATTTACTACACCCCCACCCCCAGCCCCTCACCCCACATGCGGGCCGTGAACCAGCGGCAACAGATTCATCTGTCCCTGAGACTCACCCAGAGACCCTGAATCAAAACCACCTGGTACGAGGCCCTGGAATCTGCATTTTGCACATGAGCTCCCACTCTTTAAAGCTTGAAAACCACTGCTCTAGTGTTGAAAGTCGAGGCCCGCCCTCAACTTCACCACCTACTCCCTGTGTGACGTCAGGCACAATGCTTAGCCCCTCTGGGACTCTGTTTCCCCTCTAGAAAGTGGGGAATGGTAATATTTGCCTCTTGGCCTGAGACTAAACAAGGCGGTGGAAACTCAAGTGCAAAGGTGTGAAGGCAGGGGAAGGATCCAGTGCTGGGGTACCAGGTGCTGGAGATGCCCTGCAGGTGGAGGGAAGTGCCCCTGGGTGTGCTGGAGGACAGGTCAAGGGCAAAGTGGACGCTTTTGGAGCCTGAGGATCCCTTGTGGGCTTTGTGTTGGATTCATCAGGCTCCTTCAAGGTTTCTAGGCCTTCAAAGTACCTGTTGAAACTTAAGCACTGTCCCTTCCTCACTGGGAGACGTGTCTGATGACCTGGTTCTTGGAACCTTCTTCCAGGACACCTAATAGGAGCATGTGGTGAAGTGTGCTTTGGATCTGATGGGAGGTGGTTTCGAATGCTCCCCTCAAGACCACACGACATCTGGGACTGGTCCCCACACATCCCCAGCAAGGCTTTCTCAGCCCTTCCAGCTTTGTAAGCAGCACACGGGTATTGCAGGACACAGGACCTGCTTCTGCCAGGTGAGTGACGGGGTCGTCCCGGAAAGAAGGCTCTCTCTCGGGTGGGCATGACTGGGAGTCGCCGTAACAGCGGAGAGATGAAAGCTCGTCCATCAGAGCACCTGTCACCGTGACTGTCACTGTGAGTGAACACTCCTGGTGGCCCGTTCATTGCCTTTTTGATGAAGAACGTGTCACCTTAAAGAGTGAGGGCAGCATTTGGCCACATCATGACGTTTCTGAAGTCTGGATCAGTCTGTGTTTGGTCGGGGACACAGCCACCGCAAGTGACACGAGAACAGGGCTGCAGTGGAGGAGGGGAGGTTTGCTGAGTGTGGGAGGGGCTGGGGCCTGGAGGCTCAGAGAAACTCACCAAACCTCAGCACGAGGCCCCTAGAGCAGGGGAGCGGCTAGGTGCCCGGGGTCCCCACAGACAGCACTCACAGATGGGGTGGCCTGAGAAACCCCCCATCTTAGGGAGTGGTTGGCCCCAATCTTCATGGCCTCCTGAGAATGACGGGACATTCCAGTCTCAAAGGAGCTGGCCACACTGGTGAGACCCAGCCGGAAGCTGCATTAGTTCCCTGGGCTGCAGGAACAGCACCAGACCCGGCTGCTTAAACGACAGAGACGTATTGTCCCACAGCCCTGGAGGCCGGAAGTCCAAGATCAAGGTGTCGCGGTAGACCACTTCCTTCCGAGGCTGGGAGGGAGAACCCGCTCCAGGCTCCTCCCCGAGCTGCTGGGGGTTTGCTGGCCACCTCTGGCATCCTCGGCTGTAGGAGCATCACCCCGATCTCTGCCTTTGTCTTCACAGGGCCGTCTCCCTGTGTGCGAGTCTGTGCCCAAGTGTCCCCTTTGTATAAGGACATTGGTCTTATTGGATTAAGGACCTACCCTAGTCCAGCATGACCTCATCTTAACTAATTACATCCGTAAGGACCCGATTCCCACAGAAGGTCACCTTCTGAGGTCTTGGAGGTTAGGACTTCAGCATATGGATTTGAGGGAGACGCCATTTAACCTGTGACAGAGGGGATTCTGGAAAACCTAGCTCCTAGGCTTAGACGGGTGTGGTGGTAATAAGATGTGGACAGCCCCACACAGAGCTGGCTGAAAGTGATGCTTCCTCATTCATCCATTCATCCATTCATGAAATGTTCACTGAACACCTACTATGTGCCAGGCTCGGTTTGGGGTCGGAGACAAACGGTGAGTTAGGTCTTTCCCCTATATTTGTCCTGGGCATGAGTTGACAAGTAAACCCAGAATTTATCATTAATGACAGAATGTTCATGGGAGCACAGAGGGAGGCCAGCCCACTCGGAGACCAGCGATGGCCTCCCTGAGGCGGTGAAGCTTGGTTGGGGGGTGGGGGGATCAGTGAAGAAGGCATTCCAGCTGGAGCCACCAGCCGGTCCCAGCAGGCACAGACAGAGGAGCTGGGAGGAGGGGTTCCGGAAGGCAGAGTGCAGAGGCCTCTTGGGATCTCCAACAGAGGACTTGGGGGTGGGGAGCGGGGACGTAGGCTTGCCACGCCCAGTCCTGGACTTCTTCCTCATGTCCTCAAGTTACTTACGGGACAGCCGGGGTGGAAGTGACTTACAGAGGTGGCCGGCAAGTGCAGATGGCCATGATGAGTAATTTATGTTCCTGGGGGGGCGGGGGGAGCGGGGGGTGTTCATCCTGCAGAAGCCCTGCTCCTTCCACCCTCATCATGGGTCCCCAGGACCTGGTCCGGCACCTGGCCTGGTGAATAGCGGGCTCAGAAATGTTGAAAAGGACGGAGAAGCAGCCTATCTGACCGTCGCCGCGCACCCGGCTGCTGCCAGCAGAGGGCCGACGCGAGCGTGTTTGTGTTCAGCAGCCTTCCAAAGCGTCTTTGGATCTCCATCTCACGCATCTGTACAATTTGAACAAACAAGTTTAGAACCATTATCTTATTTCACGGGAGGACAACAGGCGGGGCGGGAAGGAGGTGGTTCTGTCGCTGGTACAGATGAGCGTGAGGAGTCCGCAGAGAAGTCCCCCGTCTGAAGGCAGGCGGCAGGACCCCGGGGGAAGAAGCCAGGAGCCGTGTGCCCTGGAGGCAGGGGTCAGTGTGGGGGACAGGCAGGTGAGAATGGGGAAGAAGCCACGTGGCTGGCTGGGCAGCGCGTTGGCTTTTTGACCAATGGTTTATTCGCAACAGAATCTCAGGCAGGGGCAGGAAGGGAAATGGTGGTGGTCGCAGAGGCCATGACTGTGGTTCAGGAGGAAAATGCAGGTAGCTACCACCCCCCCCCCCCACCCCGCCGGAGAAAGCAGTGCAGATGCTCTGGTGTGGAGCAGAGCTGGGGGGATACCCAGGGCGGACGGACCGGGCAATTCTGGAATGCAGAACAGACAAGACTTTCTGGTGTTGGCTGTGGGGAGGAGGAAGGCACAGGGATGACCCCTGAGGTCCGACCTGGAAGGTCACGTTTAGTGCTCAGAGCTGGGGGGGGAGGGTCTGGTTAGAGATCTGGAGAGTGGCTGGAGGGTTCCATTCTGGACGTTCCAAGTTTGAGACGCCTGACACTTCCGGGCTCTTCCTTGCTTAAACTCCTTCACCGCCACCTCCCCAGCCCCTGTCACCTAAGCCCAGGTGTCTGGTGTGACACAAGGTTTCTACACAGGGCGGGTCTACACAGGCTTCTAGGAAAGCCCCGGGCTGGAAGCATAGTCTGGGGAGTTCCTTTAAGGAAGGAAACACAATCGTGGATAGAAAATTCTATATGATTGTATGTTTTTATTTGGCTGACAAATATTACAATGGAAAGGGGCCCCCGGCAAGTGAGGGACTGAAGCCCAGGTGCCTGTGAGCCCCTCCCGCTCTCTCCCACCCCTCCAGGCCTTGGCTGCCCTGTCCCTCTGCCTTCTCGTCCTCACTGGTGTCTCCTACTCATCCTCTGAGACTTGGCCTGGGGGCGCCTGGGTGGCTCAGTCAGTTAAGCGTCTGACTCTTGATTTCGGCTCAGGTCTTGATCTCACAGTTCGTGAGTTCGAGCCCTGCATCAGGCTCTGTGCGACAGCCCAGAGCCTGCTTCGGATTCTCTCTCCCTGTCTCTGCCCCTTCCTGCTCGCTTGCTCTCTCTCTCTCTCTCTCTCTCTCTCCCCCCTCAGGCTGAGTGACAGCCTCCTCTCTGACCCTCCAGGTCAGCTGCCTCCTACCCCTTAAGGTTATGAGCTCCTCCAAGCAGGGCTGCACTCCCTGGGCTCCCTGCCATCCCCCGCACAAGGCAGATGATACTTAATCAAGGCTATTTGACTGATAATCAATTATCAGCTTTTAGCTAATAGGTAGTTCATTCCAGAGTTCATGTTCCAAAAGAAACAGGCAAAAAGCAAGCAAAAGATTCTAACATTTTCAAGTTCATTAAAAAAAAAACATTTCCTGTGTGCGCACGTATAGAGAGTCTGAGAGGGCCGCTTACTTTCCAAAAGGGCTCCCACCTGAGTGAGTCACCTCGCCTGCCATCTGCCAGAGCTCCGGAGGGAAGCCGGACAGGGATCCTTTGTCTCCGTCTAACAGGTGAGCCGGCTGAGGCTCCCAGCTGCAGGGGAACTTGCTCCGCCTACAGAGCCCTCGGGCTTGGATTCAGGGTCTTGGTGTTTTGGTGTGGGGCGTGGGTAGCGGGAAGGAGGAGGAGTGACCGTGCAAAGGCCACCAGGCACCTGCTCAGTGCTGAACAAGTGCCAGGCCCAGCTATGCCACTGGACAAGACCCGTCCTTGCCCTCAGGAGGCTCACAGTCAATGGCACAGAAGCAGAGAAGAGGCGAGTAACTAAGGCGCCCGAGGAAAGAGCAGAGACCAGGCACCATAGGCCTGCACGTCCTCAGGCCCACAGAGCCAGGCCTGGCCCCTGGAGGGCTCTGGTACTAACTGGGGAGGGAACAGCAACGTCTGGGCGATTGATCCCAGGGCCACCAGGGTGGCAGCTTCTGCCCACTGAAAGGGCAAACGCTGGAAGACAGAATGCCAGCCCGGAATTCTTCCTCTGCAAGTTAGGAATTATTCCTTCCGAAATTCTCCCAGCCTTCCAGACCAGCCTAAGCCCCCTTCTCCATGCAGCCTTCCTGGATTCCTTCTGCTGGCAGGATCCGCCCTACCTCCAATTCCCAAGGCATGATACCTCTCTTATGGCTCGAGTCCACGGGGCCACGGCATGGCCTCCGGGTCAGTCTTTAAGGCCACTCTTAGAGGGACATCACGGGTGTGACTCAGCTCCCCCTCACCCCCACCTCCTATAACAGGGGGAGCTGACATTTGTTGGGTGCAAGGACACCAGCTGCTTTTCACAGATCATCGCTTGCAACCCCCAGAGCAATGCCCTTGCTGCCACTGTGGTGAGCCTCTCAGCATTCATAGTTCAGGCTTTGAAACCAGTCTTGGGTTACACCCCATCTCCGGGGCTCCCAGGGCAGGTGGACTTTGCACTGGCTACTGAGCCTCCCAGAGGCTGGTCTCTTCCTCTGCTGTAGGGACACCATGCCTGCCCTCCCCCAACACTGGCTGGCCCCCCGTGGTAACTATGATCATTATAGGAACCAGGCTCAAAACAGGTGGTAATAAATGTATATTCCGTCAATGGGCTCACGAAAGTGCAACAATGTGCCTTGCCCTTGAGCAAACTTTTTGCGCCTGGAAGGAGGCGGGTGTCTGGGGAGACTTGATGATGCTAATTGGAAGTCGGGTGGTGCTAAACTGCGAGGCTGGGGGAGGCAGCCACAAAGCCATCCGCCTTCTTGTTTAAAGTGAGTTATAATTCTCCAGGGAACGAGGAACCAGGCGTTTGCTTCAGCAGAGAGAGGGAAGCCGACCACCCCTACCTCTTATGCCCCAGTTGTGTTCCCAGGCTAATCAATACCGGGTCGAGGACCTAGGCAGTCTCCTGGGGGTCTGGGAGGAGCCTCGCCAGGGACCCAGGCCCCCGACGGCACCATCCAGACGAGGTCCCAGCAGATGCTGCTGCCAGGGCACTGAGAGCACTGGCCCTCTTCCCCCGGGTCACTGGTGCCCAGAACAGACCCAGCAGAAGTGCACTGAGTGGTTCCCTTCCACAGAATGATCGCCTTACCTGTCCTTCCGGGGCTACTGGCCTACATCGGGGAGCGTGCTCTGTGCACAGGAATAGCGCCCTGGTGGGGTGGTTCTGTGCGGGGTGGAAAGCATCTGGCAGCCACGTTCCAGCCCACTCTGCCTTTTCCCGGCTCTGCGACCTTGAGCTGATGCCGCAGCCTCAGTTTCCCCAATTCTGGCTCGAGGCGGTGGAATTTGCTGTGTCCTACTCACACTCTAAAAAAAAAAAAAAGCTTCTGGGCCAGGGCATTCCGCCTCTTCCTGGCCCCTCAGGGACTCATTTGCATTCTTGGAATAAAATTGTTGACTGTACTTCATGCTCAGCCGCACATTTAAATGCTTAGGCGAGGTTTATTTTGGAGAAGGAACTCTCCGGAATGCTGGCAGGGCGGGCCGCAGCCGCCCGCCTCCCCTCAGAGAGGCAATCAGCCCCCTGCCGAGGCTGGAGGCGACCGGGGGCTGAGCATCCCGGACCCGGGGGAGGCGCTGTCCAATGAGAGCCTCGCCCCAGGGGCTGTCTCGAGGTTGTTGAGAAATGTCTCATTTTTATATGTAAATAAATCATTTCCAGAGATTGCTCTGATCACAGCAGGCTGCCGCTAAAATGTTCTAAGTGGCCCTTTGCCACCGTAAACTTTGTTAAGCGTTATTATCGTGTTTGGTTCTGTATTTCTCTGCTGATCTCACAGAGTCATCCACTCCCAGCTTTCTAGCCTGTTCTGCCACTGTTTCTTGGTTGCATACCTCTGGGGACAGAGAGCTCACCACCTCCAGGCCATCCATTCCGCAGTAGGATGCCACTGACTGGTGGAAAAGTCTTCTCTCGAAGTGAGCTGGAATTGAAACTCTCTTCCGATAGCAGTCACAGCTACACCCTTGAGCCAGGCCTCGCTCTGGCCTCATACAGCCAGCTCGCCACCTCTTGGTACCTCCTCTCTGTGTGGGACCAGTGCTCAGACCTCCTTGATGGGGCCCGTACAGCCTGCGGCACGTAGCCCCTTCCTCGCCCTCGTCTGCTCTCCCCCTTCCTGACCAGGCTCCGAAGCTGATGCCGTCTGTTTCTCAAATATACAAAACGCCGTCCCGTGTTGGAGCCTTTACACGTGCTATTCCCTCTGCCAGGGTGCTCCTTTCCTGGGCTTCCTTCTCCAGGATCTCAGCTCAAATGTCACTTCCCCACAGAGACCCTCCCTGGCCATCCAAGTGTCCCCTAACCCCTATTGCTCTATGACATTTTCCTGTGCCGTTTCCTGTGTGACTGCAACATGACCCAGCACAGTATGGACTTACTTTCGTGTTGCCATCTGCCTAATTTGAACGTGAGCCCCAGGGAGAGGTCTTTGTCTCGTTCCTGCTGTAATCCCAGGTCCGGCCCACAGGAGATGCCTAATAAATGCCCGTTCTAGGAGTGCTCATGTCCTGAGTCTCCTTGCGGTGGGGACACACCCTCAGCCTCGTCTCTGGATCTGCCTCCCTTTGTCCACAGCAAGAATGTCCAAACTCACTTAGCAGCAGCAGCTTCTCCCCAAACACAATCTGACAGCGGGCCGAATCTACAAACCAGATACACAGGAAGGTAGTCTGCCTGAAGCTTTGTCCCTGCCCGCCTGGCCCCCCTGGCGCCCCGTGTGGGCCCGCAGGCACCCGCAGAGCTGTCTGGTTTGTGCCTGCCCATGCTCAGGCCCGCTTTGACTAGCAGCAGCCCCTCATTTTCCTCTGGGGACCCACCCTCACCCATTCCCAGGCAGCCGGTCCATCCGCCAGGCCTAGCCAATCAGCCGGTGCCACACCCTGGTCACGGCGATTGGCTCGGGAAGGACACGTGACCCCGGCAGGTCTGGAGTCTGGCCTTGGAACTCTTCCTAGGAGCACTGAATAAGAAGTCTGCTCTTTGTGCTGGGGTCACCGGGCTGGTTGAGTGCAAGCCAGGATCTATGGGCATCAAGAGGATGGCTGACTGAAGAGTTGGAAAGCAAGGAAGCAAGTCCTGGTGACATTGTTTGGTGTCCTGGATCTGGCTGTACCTGCAACCCTGAACTTTACAGTCACCTGAGCCAACAGATTTCCTACTTTGCTTAAGCCTGTTTGAGGTGGGCCCTCTCTCACTTGTACCTGAGAGCATCCTGACTTGCTACGTCAGGGTCCGTGAACGTGATTTAAGACCATGGCTCTGTGTCACCCTTAAACTCAGGCAGGACACTTTCGATGCTTTAACTTCTGCTGGTTTGTGAGCGTGCGTGGTAGGGACGACAACAATACCTCTCTCTTCTCTAGTGGTTTTCAGCTTTCACTAACTTCCCAGAAGAACCTCATGAACAAAATCTCTCTATTTTTGTCTTGTAGATGAGGAAACTCAGGAGCCCGAGGGAATTGCACAAAGTCACCCGACTAAATGACAGAAATGCCTCTGCAAAGGTTTTCAGGATTTATGACACACAGGACAGAGGTGGATCGATATTTTATTTATCTGTTGGTTTGTTTATTTATTTGTCTATTGGCTAATACCTGGTCTTTGGGCTTTTTTAAATTATTATTTTAATTACATAAAGAGCTTACATGCATTGGTAAACAAACACATAAAGAACAATCCTTCGGTAGATAAATGAGCAACGAGGAATTCACAAAAGAAAGGATCCAGGAAGGAAATAAAGCATGGAAAAATGCTCGGGCTTCCTAGTAATCCAAGACATCCAAATCAAAACAAGCCATACGTACTTGAAAGCAGCCGGAGACAATGTGGAAATTAACGAGCAAGGCTGTGTTCCAATAAAACTTTATTAATAAAAACTGGTGGTAGGCTGGATTTGCCCCTCGGGCCCTGGTTTACCAACCCCGAGTTGTACTATAGGCAAATATTAGAGAAAGAAAATATACCTGAATTAGTTAGCTATAGCGGTGTAAAAAAATATCCAATTTTAGGAGCTTAAAACAACCATTTTTATTTCTCCCCCATCTACGTATATGTTGGTTGGTCCCTCTGTAGATGTGAGCCAGTCTTGGCTGATTTCTGGAGGGGTGGCTGGACCTGGCTCACCTCTGCCTCATGTGGTCACCTGTCCACGTGTGGCATGCAGGCCTGGGGGTGCTGACGCTGGACCCAAGTGCCCAAGGCCTCAAGTGCCTAAGGTCACAGCTGACACTGTCACTTTCACCACAGCGTGTTCGGAAGCAGGTCACACGGACAGTACAGAGTCACACTCCTGGGACATGGCCGAGGTGGGGTTGGTAGAGAGAGGGCACCGGCACCAAAATGCTGCTTCAGAGGGAAAGACGCCAGTGCCCCCTCCCCTGCGGAACCAGAGGCCGCCTCGGAAGTCCCCGAGCACTGTTGTTTCTGGACTGGCACTTTCAGGTCCCTGCTCCACTGACCAGCCACCGGCAACGAACCTTAATGTTCACCTTCCTCCCTCCTGCCAATTGTCCTGCTTATTCTGGTTCCTCACTTCCTTACTCGGCTTCCTTCCAATTACTGCGAGGCCTCAATCCTTCTTGGAAGGAAGGAACGAAAGGTAGGAGCTTACATCCAGGAGGCTATGGTCTGCAACTCCCAGAGCAGAAAACTCCCAGAAGGGACCCAGTGCCTGCAGTGCATTCTGGAACAGAGAAGAACCACAGAGGGTGAACATCACCCTCCACCACCGGCTGCTGAGGGGAAAAATGGAGGAGGGGGACCCAGTGCAGGAACTCCAGGGCCTTTCTCTGGCGGGTCTAAAGTTTCCGTACAATGGAGGGCACTTCATTCCAGGTGCCTGGCATAGCTCATTCCTCCATTTTATTAAAAAAAAAAAAAAAAATCTTTCCTGGGGCCCCTGGGGGACTCAGTCGGTTGAGCATCCGACTTCGGCTCAGGTCATGATCTCACTGCTCGTGGGTTCGAGCCCCACGTTGGGCTCTGTGCTGACAGCTCAAAGCCTGGAGCCTGCTTCAGATTCTGTCTCCATCTCTCTGCCCCTCCCCTGCTCATGCTCTCTCTCTCTCTCTCTCAGATATAAAAAATAAAACATAAAAAAAAATTTTTTTAATCTTTCCCATTAAAAAACTCACACACTTTCTATCAGATTCTATCCATGGAGAATGCCATTCTAGAATGCATTCTACAATGCCATGTCCATGGAAGCAAGGACGAGGTCTGTAGTGTTGGAGCTAGCGCTCCCTGACCTGGTTCAGTTCCCCATTTCCTGCTTCTTCGTGCTTGGCCCATTCCCTTAGGACACCTGCCTCTTTCACCTAATGTAAGTTGTGTCTGGCTCTTACCATCTTACAACACCGAGTGCTGTTTGAAATTCAGATCCTGTCTATGTAGACTCTGTAAGCCGCGGAGTGCTTAGCCATGGCCTTCGTGTGGGACAGAATCCATCCAGCCCAGCCCAGCCAAAAACCACTGCAACACTCCCAGCAGTTGACAGGCGTTGACTATCTTTTCCATGTCAGCTCCTGTACCACGTGCTGGTCACTAGTCATCTCTTTCAAACTTCGCAGCAGCCCAAGGAGGTGGCTACAGATGCACTTTCTTGGTTTTTTAAATGGACTTCATTTTTTAAGAGTAGTTTTGGGTTTACAGAAAATTGGGTTTACAGATACTACAGAGATCTCCTACGTGCCCCACTCACATATACCGTGTCCCCCATTGCTAACATCTTGCATTGGTGTGGTATGTTTGCTGAGATTGATGGGCCAGTGTTGATACGTCACTATTAACTAGAGTCTGTAGTTGGGGTTCACTGTGGTACATTCTATGGGTTTGACCGGTGTATAATGCCACGTATCCACCATTAGAGTATCATACGGACAAGTTTTACTGCCCTCCAACTCCCCCCTTTGTTTAGTTTTGTAAGAAACCACCAAACTGTCTTCCAAAGTGATGGCACCATGTGGCATTCCTACCAGCAGCGAATGGGATTTCTTCTTGCCCCACGTCTTTGCCAGCCTTTGATGTTGTCAGATTTTGATGTTCCAGGTTTGGGCTATTCTAACAGGTGTGTAGTGGTGTCTCGTTGTTGTTTTAATTGGTATTTCCCTGATGACATATGAAGTGGAGCATTTTTCATGTGCTTATTTGCCATGTGTATCTTCTTTGGAGAGATGCCTGTTCAGACTTTTGCCCATTTTTAACTTGGGTGGTCCGTTTTTTACTGTTGACTTTTAACCATTCTTTATATATTATGTATACAAGTTCTTTATCAGATGTATGTTTTGCAAATATTTTCTGCCCGTCTGTAGCTTGTGTTTTCATTCTCTTAACTGTTTTTTTACAGAGCAGTTTTTAATTTTGGTGAAGCCCAACGTATCAGTTTTTCTTTCATGGATTGCGCTTTTGGTGTTGGATTTAAAAAGCCATGGCCCAACCCAGGGTCACTTGTATTACCTTCTAGAAGTTTTATAGTTTTGTGTTTTCTATGAAGTTCATGATCCATTTTGAGTTAGTTTTTTTTTTTTTTTTTAGTTTATTTATTTATCTTTGAGAGAGAGTGAGAGAGAGAGCAGGGGAGGGGCAGAGAGAATCCCAAGCAGGCTCCATGCTCTTAGCACAGAGCCCAATGCAGGGGCTGTGAGAAACTGTGAGATCATGACCTGAGCAGAAAACCAAAAGTCAGACACTTAAGCAACTGAGCCACCCAAGCACCCCATTTTGAGTTAGTTTTTATGAAAGCTATAAGGTCAGTGTGTAGACCTTGGGTTTTTTTTTTTTTCTTTTTTTTCGTGTGCCTGTTAAAGAGGCTTATCTTTCTCCACTGCATCACTTTTGCTCCTTCGAAGAGCAGTTGACTATGTGTGTGGATCTATTTCTGGTCTCTTTCTTCTGTTCCTTCAATCTATTTGTCTGTTTTTTCACCAATCCACGTCGTCTTGACTGCTGCAGGTTTACAGTAAGTCTTGATGTTGGGTCGTGTCAGTCCTCTGACTTTGTCCTTCTCCAGTGTTTCATGGGCTATTCTTGGTCTTTAATCTTTCCAAATAAACTTTAGAACCAGTTTGTTGATATCCACAAGATAACTTGCTGCAATCTTGATTGCGATTGCATCCAAGTTGGACAAAGTTACCTTGTTACAAATGAAATCACGAAGGCCCAGAGACGCAAACTGACTTACCCAAGGTCAATGTAATTAAAACTCATATTTCATTGATTCGGGCACAAACATTTTACCTTCTCTGGAGCGGAGGTGCACTTTACAGTTGATGCTGACGGCTGATAGTCACGGTAAACTTGGCATTGCCCATACTGGCCCACAAGCATTTGCAGAATGTGGGCAGTGGCTTGGGGAAAACTCCCGGAGACAACAGTGGGACACTTCTTTAAGGAATGCTGCACCGCGAGTGCCCTCGATGGCCCAGAGCTGGTACAGTGTGAACAAACGTGGATGTGATGTCTCCATGGCAAGAGGGGGCTCTGAGTGTGTGAAGAAGTTTTGGGAATACCTTGATTGACTTATTTTGCTTATGTTTTTGTTTCAATGTACACACAAGGGGGATGCATTATTTTTAAAAAAAACACCAAAAACCTCTAGGTCTAAACAGATCTAAAATAGCGTTTTTGATAAATATGGAATGAAAAAGTTTAAAGTGACAGGGAAGTGTCACCATTGAAGGGTCTCATTTATGTCACTGTTACGGCAGAGATTTTTTCTTTAAAGGTTTATTTATTTTGAGAGAGAGAGTGTGAGTGCGAGTGGGGGGGAGGGGCAGAGAGAGAGGAAGAGAGTCCCAAGCAGGCTCTGCACTGTCAGTGCAGAACCCGACGTGGGGCTCGAACTCACGGATCTCGAGATCATGACCTGAGCCAAAACAAAGAGTCAGACGTTCAACAGACTGAGTCATCTAGGCGCTCCAAGGCAGAGATTTATTCTTAGTGGGAAATAGAAATAAGAGTGCATCTCAAGGTTGATATTTCTAGATTCTATGACATACAGTAATGGCTGCATTGTCAGCCTCCTGGGAGAAATCACAAGTTTGAGAATGGGGACATTTACAAAGTCATAGGCAGGGCTAAGGGAAATCAACAAGGCTGATGACACCTGGGAGCCGTTGTCACCTCTCAGCCTGAAGGGCAAGGAGTGTGAGAGGTTACCAAAACTCGGTAGAGGCTGCAGGGGACAGCAGCCTGCCTGACCCTGCCATCTTTGAAAGGGAAAGAGCCAGAGGAATAAACACCCAACCTCACTCTCTGGTACCTCCATTCTGTGCATGTGCCTGCCATTGTGAGAAACCGCTGAGAAGCGTGATCACCCTCCCGGGGACATAGAACAGCATGGAGAGTGGGGGTGGCTCTGGGAGGGGGAGCTGCTGGCAAGCATCCCACTAACAGCAGGGTCGGTATTCCAGTGGGCCTCTCCTAGCCCCTAACCCCCACCACTCTAAGGCAGCGCTCTACACCGAGGCCCCGTGGGCAGGAGCAGCTGACCCTGTGCATGGGACATCTTGAGCTCCCTGGCTGTTGTGGAGGCTCACTGGTCCTCCACGATCTGTGGCCGCCCCCCCACCCCGTCCTCAGTGTGGCCAGGTCCAGCCCCCTCGCTCCCCTCTCCCTGCCCAGCACCTGATTTACAATGTGGGACTCTGTGGGAGAAATGAACGTCTGCTTCTGGGCTGAAACTTGGCTCAGAAACTGCGGACGTCAACTCACAGGCCGGATGACGGACAGCACGAACTCGCATCGCCGTGTGTTTATAGCTTATAAGGGTGAGTTGTGCGTATTTCAAACTTGGCCCGAACACCTGCTTGCCCCGTGGGCTTGTCAGGCAGAGTCTCCTCTGATTTAGAGATCTAGATCTGCCAACTTGATTTTTGGAGCTGACTCTCTTATTTGCCAAATCTGCTCTAGACAGGGGATCAAAGGATCTGTGCGCGTCAGAGCTGGGTCACCCGTCCAGGGCTCCCTCTGTACAGACAAGGAAACTGGAGGAAAGGGGAAGTGTTGACTCCAGGCCACAGCACCTGGGAGGGGACAAAGAGCCTGAGGCTTGGAGTCTGTTGCCTGCATTCAGGGCTTAGCATGGCCTTTCGCTATGGGATCTTGGATAAGTCCCCTAATCTTCCTGTCCTGTTTTCCACTCTGCAAAAGGAGGGGTGAGCATAATTCCTGTCTCACATGGTGATCATAAGAATCAAACGAGCTATGAGCCAGGCAGGCTGTGAGCAGTTCTGAGCAATACCGGGGCTGGTTCATGTCGACAGCCCCCGTGAGCTGGCTCAGAGCAGGCCCTCCGTGTTTGTTGAGTGACTTAATGAGCATGGAAAGAGCTTCATAGATTGTGAGGTGTGGAGGGAATGCTGTTCGTTATGTTCGTTACACTCTGTCACGGGGCCGAGCTCCTGCAAAGCAATGAATCTCATCAACCCTGTCCGTGGGCTAGAGTCCCCAGGATGAATGCCCTGTTTGCTTTCCTCAGCAGCACATCCAGCTGTCTCACTCATCGGATTTAAAGGACACAATGACGGTTTGAGGAAGAACCACCCAGCTGTCAGGTGCCGTGGTGACCAAGCGCTCAGCCTGGACATTTAATGCTGTCCTGGCAGCCGAGGCAGTCATGAAGCCCTAGGTCACGGCCATGACCAGGGGGAAGCCGCTGACGCATGGAATGATCCCCCGGGACTCCCGGGAACCTGTGCGTTGGACCGAGCCCAGGGGAGGCTCTGTTCTGCGGCACGTAGGCCCACGGAAAAGTCTCGGCTCCCAGGACTGGCAGAGATGGGCCAGGAGAGGCCGTGTGGCCCTTTCTTTTTTTTTTTTTTTTTAATTTTTTTTTTTTCAACGTTTATTTATTTTTGGGACAGAGAGAGACAGAGCATGAACGGGGGAGGGGCAGAGAGAGAGGGAGACACAGAATTGGAAGCAGGCTCCAGGCTCTGAGCCATCAGCCCAGAGCCCGACGCGGGGCTCGAACTCACGGACCGCGAGATCGTGACCTGGCTGAAGTCGGACGCTTAACCGACTGCGCCACCCAGGCGCCCCTCGTGTGGCCCTTTCAATGTTGGAGTCTGTCGAGGACCTTGGCAGTGGTCATGATCTTTGTATCCGCTATGGGGGAGCTGTTTGTTGCACGTTCCTCAGAGGTGAGTGGTTCTGGCGGTGGGAACACAGTCACTGGACAAGGCCTCAGAGGCCGCTTGTCCCTGTTACTTCACAGAGGAAGGGACAGAGGCCCAGAGAGGGGACAGTTTTGCCACGTGACACAGCAGGTCAGCCTAGAACTCAGGCCCTCGGTTTCCTGATTCAGGGCTCCTATATTGTCTTCAGTCACGTTGGGGGACAGTTTCCAGGCTCCCGGAACGAGGCCTTCCAGGTGCTCTGCATATGGCACGTCCGTGGAACGGCCAGGATGCTCTCAGCAGACGGCACGGCTCCATTACACTCTAGTCTAAAGAGATAGCAGTGCCTGGAGTTGTGTAGTGCGTAGCCTGTGCAACTGTATGCAGCAGTCCTTGCCAGAAGCACATGAATAGACTCTCCAGACAGTGTGAAGGGCATGTCCAGAAGTGACCCATATGCAGTATAGAGGTCCCCATCATTCTTAAGGATGTGGCCTTCCTTAAGGAACAAAGATATGCCCTGGTTAGACAACTCTGGAGAGTCCACACTGGAAGGGCCTTTTGAGACCACCTCATCCACCTTTTTTCACTACATAAATAAAGAAACTAAGGCTGAGAGAGAAGAAGGGACTTGTCCAAAGTCAGACAGTGAGCTGGTCCCAATTACGCTGTGCTGCTTGCTCTGCTCATCCCTCTGTGGCCCCTGGGAGTTTCAGCGAAGCTGCCCCTGGTTTCGCTCACACCAGAGCAGGTCCCGGCACCCCCGGACCTGTGGCCGCCTCCTCACCCGCTCCTCTTCCATCCGTCCTGCCCGCCTCTGCAGAGGGAACGGCCCTGAGAGCTGACACTTACTATTTCCCCGGTTCCTCTTGCCAGCCCTTTCCCTGGGCCACAGCTCCAGGCCCACCTGCCCAAGGGGCCATCCGACAGCTCTTGTCACCAAGGCACAGGCCTTCCAGAACAGCCCCTGCAGAACTCCCGCCCCGTCACCCACCGCCCACTGCTCTCTCTCTCTGGCCCTACCCAAATATCTGCAGTCTCCCCAGCCTTTTGCAGGCCTCTGTCCCTTTTCTCACACACCCTCACTTCCCGGAGGGCCCTTTCACCTCTTTGAAGACCCAGCTCAAATGCCCTCTCCTCCAAGAGCCATTCCCTAAACCCCTGAAGCGCAAAGAATCTGTCTTTTCCACTGTCCCATGGCCGCCGCAGCAGGACACATGCCCACGGGTGGGACCCGGTTGTCTGCATGGCTGTGCTAGCCATACCCCCAGGACATTCTCGAAATCCTAGATGAGACTGATGTTTGTATAGGAATGACTTGAAATCTGCTTTTATCTGTAGCATTAGTCACCGGCAAGCGCCAAGCTCTGGCGACGGCCGGTAACTGCTGTCTTGCTGTGCACCTCACAGAGGGTGACAGCATCCCAGCGTGAGCCGCGTCCCACTGCAAGGTCACGGCTTTCCAGGCAGGATGCTAGCAATCTCCATGTCGGCCTCCTGCCAGATTGTGATCCCCGGTGTGGGCAGGGGTCATGGTGGGAAGACAGCCACGGTGCCCCCGGGGAGAGCTCTGGGACAGGGCGGAGGGTCAGGACACCTTCTCCCCTCGCCAGTATTCTGCGTTGAGATGGCAGACAGGATCGCGTCACCCGCCTGCCTGCGAGGAGGGAGGGGCCTCGCTGTAGACATACCTGCTCTGAACCTTCTGCATCTTGTTAACAAGCTCCCCGGGGGGTTCTGACTCACAGTCTGGCATTTGGAAACTTCTGGACAGCCGTTCCCACAGGGCTTTGCATCCATTATCATCATAATAACTCTAGGACGCAGCTGGCTAGGTACTCACCTGTTCACAGGTGAGTGAGGCAAGGCTCAGAGATAGGAAGTGACAGGCTCCGGAGACCTGCAGGCCTCCCCCCCGCCCCCAGCCCCTGTGCTCCTGCACCTCCCAAGACTTCACGACCTTTCCAGGGTTCAGCTGATCAAATATACAATGAGGGAGGAGGGCGGGGAACACGGAGCCTTCTGCACTTACTGCCCCCGGGAGTGGAGCCAGGCTGCTCGCCTGGGGAAGCTGTGGTCGGCGATGCCTGGGGCCACCTGGTGGCGGCGCTGGGAACTGCAGGCGGGTACCGAGGAGGAGGAGGAGGAGGAGGAGGAGGAGGAGGAGGAGAGTAGTCTGATGGGCACCAGCCCCCGGAGGCCCCCCATCTGAGCGGCGAAGGCCCCTCCACTTACTGTGGTGACGGGATGGCTCCACAGAAGCCCCGACATCCATCGGAGGTGTTTTCTCCTTCTGATGCAGGTTTAGAAATCTAGACTCTGTGAATTGGGTCCAGCTTGGCTCCAAGCAAGTTGGGGCTCCTTTGGGCCTCAGTTTCCCGGCTTGTCAGCGAAGAGGCTGGATTAGATCCCCGGGGAATCCTCTCAGCTCTGAAAGTCTTCTGTGTTATTATTAGGGACCGCTGGTGACAGGTGCACAGGGCTCACATAATTCTTTTTCAAGACTGAGTGTCAGGATTTGGGGAGCGATCCCAGACTCCTTGAGTTTGAAATGTGCTTCGTTTGCTTCACGGGGAAGGAAAAAAAAAACCAGGCTAAAACCTGCTTGGTTCTCCTCTTGGCCTCTTTGTCGAAGATGTTCAAATTAAAGCATAATTGAAAGATGAGGCTGTAAATGCAGGATGAGGGGTGGCGGGGCCCAGGGCTGCTGACTTCATCAGGCGGCCTAATGTCATTACGTCCGTATTAATAATAGGCACCCTGCCACGGGAGAGGGCCCTTCACAGTGACGCAGACACTTTCCAGCTGACAGGGCTTTTCTTCTTCTTCTGTTTTTCACTGCGAACAAATGCTGCTTAGGTTCTTTCTCCATTCCAGAGAATTCCCTGGAGTGAGATAAACATACAGAAGAAAATAGACTTTTTCTTCTTCTTTCTAAAAGCCCCGAGCAGGAAAACGCTGCACTCTGTACAATCTGGGAAGAAGAAGATGGTTTATTCTCAATAAGACTCTGCCCCGGGGGTGCCTGGGTGGCTCAGTCGGTTGAGCGTCCAACTTCGGATGATCTCACGGTTTGTGAGTTCGAGCCCTGCGTCGGGCTCTGTGCTGACAGCTCGGAGCCTGGAGCCTGCTTTGGATTCTGTGTCTCCCTCCCTCTCTCTCTGTCCCTCCCCCGCTCATGCTCTGTCTCTCTGTCTCTGTCTCTCTCTCAAAAATAAACGTTAAAAAGAAAAAAGACTCAGCACCAGGGGCTGAGCCCAGGCCTGCCCCTCCCCAGCCCTGGAGATGGGGCTCGCTGGCCGGGCACCCCTTTCTCTTCCCCCCTCCCTCCATCCTTCTCCTGTTTCCTCATTTCCTCCAACTTCTCCTCCTCCTTCTCCCCCCTTTTACCAAAACCGTGCAAGGTCAAGTCCCTGGAGAAGCAAGGGAGATAGGGCTGTCCAGTCTGGGCCTTCTCCCAGATGCTGGGGTCCTCCACTCTGGCCCCCATCCTTTGCCTCATTTTAATTTGGGGAAATTGGACCAACAGGAAAACGATATGACACTGCCCATACTCTGAATTAACCGCTGTAGTAGGTGACCTTCGGCATTTTTGCTTTCAGTCTTTTTTTTTTTTTTTTTTTTTTTTAGGAAAAGCCAGTCTCTTCTTTTTTATGAAAAATAATATGTGCTCGTTTTAAGAACGAAGATTAAACCACCACCACCGCCTTTCCCCGCCCCCCAGAATTGGCCACGGCTGCCATTTTGGCATAGCCGCTCTGTCTTTTTGCTCTGTGGATGTCAAAGAAGCAAAAGAAATACTATATACATATATTTCTCCTTAAAAAATTTTTTTAATATTTATTTATTTTTTAGAGAGAGAGAGAGAGAGAGACAGAGTGTGAGTGGGGGAGGGGCAGAAAGAGGGAGACACAGAATCCGAAGCAGACTCCAGGCTCCCAGCTGTCAGCACAGAATCCAACACGGGGCTCGAACTCACGAATAGTGAGATCACGACCTGAGCCGAAGCCGGACACTCAACCGACTGAGCCACCCAGGCCCCCCTCTCCTTCAAAAAACTCAGAACATTCCAGATACGGTTAGAATCCCCCTCGTCCACCCTCTTTACTCCAGTGACCCCCCCCCCACCCACTGTGGGCAGTTTGTCATGTGTTCCCAGAGTCCATTTCAAATGTATTTACATGTATTTCTGAATCCGTTGGAAACACAAAGATCATTTGTGCTTTATTTCTAT
The DNA here is from genome assembly GCF_007474595.2 of Lynx canadensis. Lineage (NCBI taxonomy): Eukaryota > Metazoa > Chordata > Mammalia > Carnivora > Felidae > Lynx > Lynx canadensis. The sequence goes on from NC_044308.2 coordinate 136,135,871, forward strand.
TGTTACTGTGCTTGTCACTCTCCGCTTGCTTTGTTCTCTGTCCTGAACTCTGTTCCTTTAGCTCCTCCTGTGGCTCCCTCCATTCGCTCTTCCTCCCCTTCCTGTCCCTGCCTTCCCCCACCCCCCCTCTTCTCAGGGCCTGTCCACTCCCTGGGCCTTTGTTACTGACCCCCAGTGATGAACGTATCCATCCGTGTCCCCGTGGCCCAGACCTGCCTCTGAGGTCCCCCATCTAATGCCTTTGGTCTACCCCCCCCCCAGAAGGCCTTCCCCAAAACCTTTCTCTCTCCCACCTCTGGCTTCCTTTAGCCTTTGGTGCTTTTCCCCTCCTACAATTGCACCTACCACATTTTGAGGCAATTGTTTTTTTGTTTATCTCCCCGGAGGGCTGTAATCATCTCAGTTTTCGGCACCGAGCCCAGTAGCCTCAGTTTGTTAACACATGCGAGTTAAGTTCCTTCAATTGAGTGACTCTCAAACTCAGTCTGGCTTTCACACCTCCAGGGACAGACTGCTCATTACCTGGGATCGGGTACAACCAGTGGACTCCGTCTCTGAAACCTACCTGGTGCCTTGCTCCTGCAGCAGGGTCAGGGTGCATTGCCAGCGTGGTGCACATAACGTGGGGTGTGGAGAGGGTGGGAATTCTGGAGTGGGAAGCCTGCATGGCCTGTGTAATGGGTTAAGTTGTGTCTCTCAGGAAGGTATGTTGAAGCTCTAACCCCGTGTATCTGAGGCTGTGACCCTATTCAGAAATAGAGTCTTTGCGGATATAAGCAAGTTAAGATGAGGTCATACCAGATGGGGGTGGGCTTTAGATCCGATGACTGATGTCCTTAAGAGAAAGGAGAGGGAGCTCTGGAGACAGAAACATGGAGGAAGCACAGGGAGAAGGTCACGTGATGTGGCCACAAGCTAAGGAACCCCCAGAAGCTAGGGGATGGCAGGGAAGGATTATCACCCAGAAATTTCACAGGGAGCGTGGCCTTGCTGGCACCTTGATGTCAGACTTCTGGCCTCCAGAATGGTTAGAGAATACATTTCTGTGCTTTTAAACCAGCCAGTTGGCGGTTCCTTGTTACAGTGGCCCTAGGGAAACTAAGACAGTTTTGTTACGCAGCAAAAACTAACCGATACACCCACCAGTTCATTAAATAATAATCATGTGACCTTATGAGAGCCAGTGAGACTAGAACCCAGCTCCTGTTCTTCCTGTGCAGACGCCAAGATCGGTGTGGCCCTGTGACTGGGGCTGCGTGATGGAGCATGAGGTGAAGAGATGCCTGTGGCTGCTGAGTGGAGGCTTAGAAGCAGGAGTATCTGCTACTGATTTTTCTTTGCCCTTCCACTGCCCAGGGGCAGATGACAAGGCTCTAGGGCCAGGGGCAGCCAGCTAAGGCCTGTGGGCCAAGTGTGGTCTGTGGGACACCGTTTTTGCCTGACCCACAGCTAAGAATGATTTATATATATTTTTTTTAACTTTTTAATGTTTATTTTTTTTTAGAGAGAGAGAGCCAGCATGAGTGGGGGAGGGGCAAAGAGAGAGGAAGAGACAGAATCTCTAGCAGGCTCCATGCTGTCGGCGCAGAGCCCGATGCAGGGCTCGATCCCATGAACCAGGAGATCATGACCTGAGACAAAACCGAGAGTCAGAAGCTTAACTGACTGAGTCACCCAGGTGCCTCAGAATGTTTTTTATATTTTTAAAGGGTTATAAAAAAGAAGGAGGAGGAGGAGGGGGGGAGGAGGAGGAGGAGGAGGAGGAGACAATGTCTACGTGACAGAGACCCTCAAAGCCTAAAATATTTACCGTCTGGCCCTTTACAGAAAAAGCTACAGACTCCTTCCTGCCTTAGAGGACGGTGGACCACAGGATGGAAAGAGCCAGAATCCTTGAACAACCTGATGGAGAAGAGACCAGGAGTCTCCACCTGGATATGACATGGATATGTCATGGATATGACCATGGATATGACATGAAAGTGAAATGTACTTATATAGTTTATATAAGAAAATCATATTCCATAACACAGATAATACAACATGATACAATGTAATATATATGGTAACACAATATAACATAATTTTGGGGTCTATTTGTCATTGCAGCGTAGCCTTGCCGAGCTGTTACAGAGACGAAGGGAGGCTGTCGCTTAGACTTCTGGAAAAGAGATTCTTATTCGTACTTCCTAGACCTGAAGGTCGAGACGAGGTGGGGACAGAACTGGTGCCCAGCCTGCCACAGGCAATCCTGGAGCATAAGCCTCCAGAGGGGAGGATACGGAAGAATTAAAGACCAACCTGGTCCCGATGACATCGTCTGGATTCTGGAGCCGGCCATCCCTCCAAGCTGACTCTACTCTCCACTTCCCAGCTTACAAGAGCCAATAAACTTCCCCTTTCGTTTAAGAGAGTTGGGCACTATTTCTATTCCATGCGTCGGAAAGATTCCTAACCTATTCTGGTATTATTACAGCAATAACGTTACAACTGCCGTCATTCCTTCAGGAAAAAAAAAAAAATGAAATCCTTCACAAACTCTGGTGCTTTAAGTAACTGATGACACAATTATGAATGAGTAGAGTTTAGGGGCAGTTAAAGACCGTGGCAGGGCACCTGACTTGGAAACAGGACTCTGGCTTCAGGTGGAGGAGACCAGAATTGGGGATACCCGTTAAGAGCCTGACTTTATGCGACTGATAAAAAGAATGAGGAGCTCATTTACACACTGACGTGGACTGATCCCGTGGCCCGGTGGTCCGACGGAGCGTGCTACCATCTGTGGACAAATGTATACACGCTGGAAGGAGTTGCAGACTGGGTCTACACCCAGCAGCCTGGAGTTGCCTGGACCGTCTCTGGAAGGACCCGCCAGGAACCGGAGATAGAGGCTGCGTCCAGGGAGGGGACCCAGGAGGCTGGAGCAGGGGAGGGGGTGAGAATCACTTTTTACTCTTTGTTCTTTTGCATCCTGGGCGGGGGGAATGGAGCTGGGGAGAATGTGTGTGTGACTCTCCTTGGTCGTGGGGGCCGATGGGGGCTCCAGAGGTGGGGCAGGCCCAAGGTCTGGGATCTGAGGCTCCACCTTCGGACCGCGTGTGCCATGAACGACCCACCCAGAGGTGGCCTTGTGCCACCACCCTTTCTCATGCATCTTCGCTCGTGGTGATGTCCTCCCTGCCTGCGTCAGGCTTCTCACCAAATCAGAGATGACTCAGGAAAGCCAAACGTCCTTGGTACAGAAGCTGAAAATAGCTGCTGCGACTCCTAACGCATGACAGACATGCCCTGCAGCCCCAGCCTCTGTGGTGTGAGCCCCAGCTCACAAGTGACCCCTGCTTGGGTGGCCGAGCAGGGCTAGCAGGCTGCAGGCGGAAGGGCTGCCCTTGGCTTTCACCTCTGGTGTCGCGGCAGCATCGCGTCTGAAGCTGTCGTAAAAGAGGTGCCTGCAAGGTCTCTAAGGGGAGGTGGGGGCGCTGCGGTCCTGCATCTCCAGGACCCTGAGCTGCGGTGGGCTCCTTCCAGTCCATGCCGGGGATGGGCTCTGGAGCTGAGGCAGCCCGGCTTCTGGACTGGGAGACCCAGAGGCTCAGGCTGGCAGCCAGGTGCTGGGTTCCTGACAGACCACCGTGGGGCCACCGGGGGAAGCCATGTCGCCAGGCCAGGTGCTTTACAGGGGGAAGGGTTTGCAGGCAGGGAGCACGGGGCCCTCGCCTCCCCTCCCGTACTCTTGTCCTGGGTGCCCGGTCTCCCTCAGGTGAGTCACCCCACTTGCCAGTGGTCCTCCCCACCCAAGGGGGCTGCTAGCTACCCCCTTCCCCGCCTAGAGCCCACCCTCTCAACCCCCACTGGGTCAAGCCTCCCTTCTCTCCTCCTTGCGGGCTGACCACCCTGCTAGAGGCCCCAGTATGTTGCAGACTAATGACGTCTCTTGCAGAATGACCTCTACCCTTCGTCCACCCTTGAACTTGGAATCCCTACACAGGCCCAGCTAGAGGCAGGTAGCAGTGAAAACTGCCCTGGCGGCTGTCCATCTGGGAGGAAAGGGGGAGGGGATGCCACTCCCCTCCACCAGGGGGCGCCTTGGGAGAACCGCTCTTGCTGGCCCAGACCCTGAGGGCATCACAGGGCCCTGGCCCTGTCTGGGCATCAGGAGCACTGGGCTGACCCTTAAGCTGCCCACCCTCCACGCGTAGCGGCGAATGCCAGGGCGCACAGTACACGCTCCATGAGTTGGAGCTGCTGTTAGTAAACCACTGGTTAATACGGATTCAGCACCCACTTGTGTGTCCTACGTGGGCCACAACACAGGCCAGCTCTGAGCTCTGAGCCAAGCCCACACCCTGCTCCCCAGAGGAAGGGCTCTGCCCTCAACTGCCTAGGGACCCTGGGCCGGGACCTTCTCTGCACCTCAGTCTCCATATCTATAGGAGGAGGGATCAGGAAGAACCTTCTCTAAGACACGCTGAGTCAAGAAAAGGCATTCTTGTCACCGTCGTGGTACTGACATCCCAGACACCCGAGCGCACCTGCGATTTTACTGAGGAAAGGCTCCCTCACCCCCCACCCCATGCCAGTGGGGACCAGGTGCTGGCTGTGTTTCTACCGTCAAGTTCCTCCCCCGTAGTGACAAGCCCCTCTTTCTGCCTAAAATGCTTGAAAACATTGAGGTTCAAGGCAGGGCTGGGTCAGCTGAATTTGCTCTGTTTAACTTGCTTGTCAAGGGGACCTGAGGCCATGGATGGACTGGGGACAGAAACGGCATCTGGGCAGGACATGTGATCTTGTTGGGGCCGCTGTAGGAAGCATCCTTCCCTGGCCTCTGAGGGAGAGAGGGGAGGGTGTGGGTGACATAGAACAACAAAGACCCAGACAGATCAGAGCCCCGGCCGTGGGTGCTCCGAGGGGTCAATCCTGGACAATGGGTGGTTCTGGAAGGTTTCTTGAAGGGGGCAATACTTGGGCTGGGTCTTGAAGGATGAGCAGGAGTTTGCCAGGAAGAAGTAATGCAGCTCTAGGTACAGGGCATGACATGTACAAAAGCAGCAAAACGAAGGACAGTGTGGACTCCAGGGCCCTGGCCGTGTCTCCCCGGACGACTTCAGAGAAGTGCTATGTGGACCGAGTTGGGGGGGCAGTGTAGGGGGGAGCAGTCTGGGGGGGGCAAGGACACCCTCCTTCTTCTTTCTGCTTGGCTGGCCCACCTGCCCCCGGGCCCCAGCTCCAAGCCGCACTCTGCTCAAGAATCTGTCCCTCACCTCCCTGACGGAGCAGCGCTGAGGCCTCCTGACGTTGTCCCCACGCTGCTGCCCCCACCCAGGGCTCTGCCGTCCCTTATTCCAGACCTCCCAGATCCAGCGGGGCCCTCTCTGCACCCACCCTCCACCGGGCCCCGGTTGACCTCCCCAGTGGTGTCCCTCACTTGTGGACGGCCCCTCAAGGACCCCACATGACCTTTGGGATACAATTGAGGTACTCACAGGGGTGGGGGGGTGTGGACCGACCCTGATGCTCCAGGGGGAGTAGGAGCTGGAACTGGGAAGCACGTCCCAGTACCACCCGTGTCCCGGTCACCCAGGGCCTCCAAGCTCCCAGAAGCAAGGTCTCAGCTCTCCCTGACCTGTCAGCAGCATCGGCCACAGCTGGTCACTTCCTTTGAACCGAATGCCTTCCTCCCTTGAGGCTGAGGCACCGTGGGGCTCTCCTGGCATTCACTCCTCATTCTCCTTCCCTTCCCCCTCCTCTAACTCATACTGTGCGCCCCGGGGCTGGGGCCCGGCCCCTCACTCGTCCCTTGTGCCCTGGACAACTGTTCTCTCTTTTCTTGCATTCTGTTTCTGTCTGTTGGACACGAATCAGTCACGAGGCCAAACTAACAGCAAAGCTGTCTACGGCTTCCTGTGGTCCAGCTTTCCTGGGGGCGAGGACACCCGACCACGAAGCCTCCCCGGTCCACACCCCAGCCACTCGAAAATCCAGCCCTCCCCCACACCACGCTGATATTCCCCCGCCTTCAGCACCCAGGGGCAGGTCCCCGACAGCTGGAGACCACCCCTGCATCCCAAGCCTGCCCGAATTATTCAAAGTCTCCGATCTTGAACTTCTTCCCTGCATGCCGCCTGCAGCCTCCTGTTCCTAGGGAGTAACACTAAAATTTTCTTTCAACGGCATTGGCTTCTGTGTTGCCACTGAGTCACCTTTATAAGTTAAGACCAGGCAGCAACCTCACCTACCTCCAGGCCTTGGACACCTGCCCACCACGGAGCCTCTCTCTTGAGCTCTCCCTGGGAATCCAAGCTCATATTTCCAACCGCCCATGTGACATTCCAGCCGCACCTCTGACACTCAGGGTCCTACCACCTCACGTCTTCTGCCGCCTTCCCGTTCTCGGGAATCAGCCTTGCCATTCAAACTGGTTGCTCAGCCGAAAGTCTAGGGGTCCCCTTCAATTTTTCCCTTTCTCTTGACAGCCCCATGCTCATTGCCGCCTCAGGGACTCTCTCTGGGACATTCCTACTCTCATGTCTGGCTCCGTCTGGACACTGAGATCTCAGTTTGACGTCCCCTCCCCAGAAAGGCCTTTGCCGATCTGTCCCGTGGCCCTGTTTCGTTTCCTGCGTGGGGCCATCACTGCCTGAAGCCCTGCTGTGCTTAGTGTCTGTCTCCCGTCGTGGCCCGGCGTCCCCAAGAAGACCGGGCACAGAGCAGTGCTCCAGGTAGATCTGCCAGATGTCAGGGGAAGGACTCAGGACTGGGGGTCTAGGCCCCAGGAGTGAGGGCTTGGGAGGAGCGGAGCGAAGAGCTGATTGAGAGAGAGAGAGAGAGAGAGAAGGGGGGCAGGGCGGCAGACAGGATGGGCTGACAGCAGTCAGCCACACCACAGACACTCCACGCTGACTCAGCCTTCAGGACACCCCGTGTCTGCTGTCCTTGACTCCAGTCATTCTTTTCCTGTGGTCACAGCCTCCTGTGTCACCGCGTACTCACACTCTTCTGGAAGTGGACTCTCCTTTTAAACCCAAATACACGCATTGGGAAAGGAAAGCAACATCATCCATGGAATCACTGTGTCGGCCTGTCTCAAGTCCTAGGCCGCGCTGCAGAAGCTCGGGAGTGGCCTTCTAGGGCACGGCCAGTGGCCCGGTGGTCTCTCAGTGGGACAGGGCAGGTGCCCTCCCAACGCAAACCCCCCCCCCTCCTCATGCAGGCGGTCACTGTCTGTGGCAAGGTCTCTGTCCACCCGCCTGCCTTCAGCATCCAGCCTGGGGCCCCGAGAGCCCAGCGTCCTGCACCACAGGCCACAGGAAGCCCTGTGACCAACTCCCCCCCACCCCCCCACACCCCCCGCGGGCTCCAGATTCTGCGGTTTGAGGGGGTTCAGCGCCCCCTGCTGGCAGCTGGCTGAACCCCTGCACATCAGAGTGCATGGGTGGAAAGCTCAGCCCTGTCTCTGTCCTTGTCCTGCCCCTTCTCATCTCATCACCTTCCCACTGTGATCCCTGAAATGTACCAGACAGTCACATCTCCTCTCCTGCAATGCTTTTCCCCACCAGACTCCCCCACTCTTCTCCCACTGATGCATCTGATACACCCCAATCATCCCCAAGACTACAAAGCACCACTTCCTCCAAGAAGCCTCCCTTACTTTCACCCAGGGAAATGGATCGTACCTGCTTCCTGTTCCTGTGAAAACCCTGTCATAGATTCTGTCGTGCTGTAAGGTCCTTTTCCCTTCACGTGCCTTTCTCTGGGGAGACGGTGTCTCCTGTCCTCGGGACCCAGCTCCGAGCTGTGTGGAGCAGAGGCTCACGTGGGAAATGTTTGTTGTTGAATGATTATACTGTCAACCTACTTCAGAGGTTCTGAGCAGGACTATGGTGAGCAAAATCAAATATAAATAGTCGAGGCGAAATCATGATACATACCCATGTGCTCATTGAGAAAAAAAATTTTAAGTGGAAGTTTATAAACTAAAAAATGAAACCCCCTTCAAGCCTCTCCCGTCCTACAACCTTTCATAAATCACCACTGTTATCAGTTTGGGGTGCCTCCCTCCCACACTTTCCCCAAGCAGCCCCTTTGACTTTACCTTTTCTTCTTTCTTTGTTTTTTTTTTTTTTTTATTTTTAACATAAATGGGGTCATACGATACACCTAACTCTGGGCTTTATTTATTTATTTTTCATGAAACCATCCATCTTGAGGTCCTTCTGGCTAAGTCAGCACCTGTAGCCTCAGGACATTCTATCAGTGGCTACAAAACATTCTGTGCTACGGTACTGTGTATATTTCAAGTCTTTGTCTTTTTGTCTTTCCTTTTGTGTGTTTCTCGCAGTTGTAAACACACACCCTCGGGCACAGTTCCGCAAACATCCTCGGGCACAACTCTTTGCGCCCATGTGCCCATATTCCTGTAGAATTGACTCTTGGAACTCTAAGGGCAGACCTATTTCCTATTTTAAGAGACGCTGCCAACAGACCCTCCAAAAAGGCGATAGCAACTCACACTCATACCAAGAATGCTTAAGTGTATCTATCTCTGCCCATCCTTCACAGCACTGTTTTTAGACAATTCTGACACCCCCCCGATTGTCTCAACCTTCAAGTCCAGCTGGAATCGGGCTAAAATGGGTATTTAGGGCAACGGTCAGAGGAAAGGGGTCTGGAAAGGGAGCATGGTAGACACATGAATCTATTGCTGAGCTGCCCCATGTTCTCCTTGGCCAGGGAGGGTAAGTCCCTGCCCCCCTCCACCAAACCCTGCTGAGCGTTTGATCCTGGACCCAGAGCCCCCCCACCCCCACCCCCCCACCCCGCAGAGGCTTTGTCTTTAGGAAGCAGCAACTCCAGCCTGCTCTCAGAGAATGCTCTCTGGAGGAAGTGTATGTTCGGAAGAATCAGAGAATTACAAACCTGGTTAGGCATGGCAAGGCAAGGAGGGAAGACAAAACCAAGTGTTACGTCCTGCAAGGACCACGGGTCCTGGAATGTGAATGTGCTTTCTGTGATATCTAGAGCAGTCCTCTGAGGCTGTGGAGGGGGGCTGCTGGGGCGTGCAGGGGGCTCACCTCTCACTCCACTGTCACCCCAGACCCGGAGGACCCTGTTTGGAGAGGGAAACTTGGAAACAGCTTGTCATTGTGTTGTCTGACAAGATGGAAAGGGGGGGACCAGGCAATGCCAACATACAAACAGCGTTCTTCACCCCAGACTCTTCCTGGCCAGCACCCTGTGGGAGCAGGGGGCAGTGTGCCCATAGCTGCCTGGGGTCACGTTTGCAGATTTCAATCTTCTAGGAGCTCCGAGATGGCCTCCAGCATCACCGGGCTTGTCTTCCTTCTGGCTCTGATTTTAACAAGCCTTAGGCAAGGACCTGAAAACGACTCACGAAAAACCAAGGTAAGGAAGAGGGGAGGGTGGCCCTGGCAGGGCCAGCAGCAGGAGCCCCCTGGGGACTCTCATCAGTCACCCAGGAGCTCGAGTGGCAGATGCATCTGTGAGCGGGTCAAGCGAGGGACCGTGCAGGTGGGAGAATGTGAAGTGCGAACTGACTGGATACAGCCAACGGCCAACCAGCGCTTGCTGGGAAGGGACAAAAATGCTGGTGCCGAAATATACACCCCGCATGTCCACATGGTATTTCAGTGTCCAGCCTGCTTCCATTTTTATTCACACCAGAGCTTATTCTTACATTCTATGAGGGGATGGAAGAACAGGTATTATTGTCCCCGTTTACACATGAGAAGACTGTGTCCAGCATTGGGGGTGGGGGTCCCTCCTTCGGAAATGCAGGCCTTCTTTGCCCAAGTCCCTTGCCTCCCAGGGGTAACACCCTCCCGAAGCCAACCCTGAGGCTCCTACCGTCAGCCCTTCTGCTTGCTTTCCAGCTAACATACTAAGGCGCATCGTGTCATCACATGTTATAACTAACTCCGTCCCCCCCACTAGACTACGCCCCCCATGAGTCAGAGGATGATTCTGATGGGTCCCCTCCGCCCTCCTCCCACCCGGCAGGTGCTGAGCAGATGTTTGTGGATAGATAGATGGGAGTGTGGGTGGATCCTGAAGCCCAGTGTGAACCAACTGCTTGACAAAAACAACATGGGGTTTCTAAGGATCCCACATCTACTCAGGAAAAGGGGGATACATAATCCTGGGATGGGGGGGCAGGTGGAGGGTGGAGACAGGGGAGAAGAATGAGCAGGGGCTCTGGAATATCTTCAAAGTGCTGGGGTGTGGAAGGGGGGCTTTGGTCAGAGTTCTTGAGGGGCAGGAGCCTCCGGCTGCAAGCCAGGGAGGCCATGAAGGTTGAAACTGAAAGGCTCCTTCCCTGGGAAGCGCAAGAGACCCCGGGGAATTCCCACGGCGCCCTCTTGTGGCCATTTGAGGCCAAGACTGGGCGCTCAGAGGAGAATCCTGCCTTTTCCTCTTAGCCAAGGGCATTATTGAAAGAGGGGGTGGGGGGCGGCGGTGGGGGGCAGATGGGAAGCACTCCCACCTGTTCACTGGGCCTCCTCTAGGAATTTGGCGGTCAGTGCTGACCTGGGAGTGCAGTCCCTCCAGTGACACGGGAGGAAACGGAAGCTCAGAGAGGTTAAGTGACCTATCCTTGGTCACTCAGCTGGTTTGTGTCACAACTAAGATGTGAAGCCGGGTCTGTCACTTCAAAGCCCCTTGTCTGACTCCCTGGTGCTTCTCAGGGTCTCCAAGATCCCCACCACCTCTGCTGTGGTTCAGAGTGCCTGCTGGAGGAAAGAGATCCACAGGGGCCATTAGGGTCCTCACAGGGGGCCACAGCAGGAAGGAAAGAGTCAGTTGACAGGGCATAGAGGTGGAGAGTGACCCTGTATACAAAACGTAGTCTTTGCAGAGGACGAAATTAGGCCACCACTCAACTAGCCATCGAAACAATGTTCTCTGGGCCAACTGCCCAACCAGGAGCTCAGCTCTTATCCAGAGCCCAGGCTGCCTCAGTTTACCTGGCACACCTACCTTCAGGGGTCTGGCAGCTCTTATCCAGAGCCAAGGCTGCCTCAGTTTACCTGGCACACCTACCTTCAGGGGTCTGGCTGAGGTGATTGGTCCCTTGTGGGGTGATTTGGGCGTGCTTGAGAAGTTCACAACCAACCGATGCTCTCCTCTGTTCCCTGGGCTGGCACGTCTCTGCAGGGCTTGGCCTCAGGAAGAAACCAATGAAAAGCGCTAAGGAGCCTCCCGACTCAGAAGGGCCTGGGGTTCAGGTCTCAGGTCTACCAGTTCCTAGCTGAATGAAACTGAACAAATCACTGTGTGCCTCAGTTTCCTCGTCTGTGAAACAGGGGTACTCAGAGGAGCCCTAGAGTATGGCTGGAGGATCTGGAGAGTGAGCATGAGCCCCTCTGTGTCTCTTTCCAGTATATAAAGCGCTGGCCAGGGCTTACTGGTCTCAGAGAGCATCAGCTCCCGGTGTGGGGCTCTAGAAGCTTCTAGAGCTTCTAGGGGCTGGGTGTGGGGAGAGGAGACGATGCTGTTGCAGACCCTTCCCTGCACTGCCCCCAGGATGCTCACAGTGGGCGTTAGAAGGCGGGCCCACATTGAAGTTTTGTGCTCTTTTGGGGGGTGGGGAGCAGACTTTCGACACTCCCTCCACATGAGATGACCGTTTGGCAGAATTGAAGGGGGAAGAGGAAAGAGTGACTCTCCAATGTTCACTTGTGTCCTCCTGGGCACTGTTAATTAATATTTAAATTAACATTATATCCAGGGCAAAGCTTGGTAAAACTTCCCTGCGTGTGGGGAGGAGGACAGAGAGCCCGGTTAGGAGGCTCTGGAAGCGTCCGGGTGAGGCGAGAGACGGTGGGAGATGGGTCCAGGGTAGAGCAGAGGAACTGGTGATGAGGGGTCAGATTCTCGATACAGTTTGCAAGCAGAGTCCAGGGGGGCGAGCTGATGGAAGGCTATGACTGCGGGGTCAGGGATGACTCTGAGGTCTGGCCTGAGCACCTGGAAGGAAAGAGCCGCGGTTATTTGAGAAGGAAAAGCCCGGGGAGAAAACCCGGAGCTCAGACTTGGGTGTAGAAAGCTGGAGGATTTGGAAGATCCTTGGCGAGAGAGCAAGAGAGCGGCTGGATAGGACTCTGGAGGTTAGGGGAGAGGTCCAGGCTGGAGACGGACGCGGGGAATGATCGGCTCACGACTGGTGCTGACAACTCATGAGACTCATGGAGTTTTCCGGGCTGTGAGTGCAGAGGAGAGGAGCACACTGTTCCTGGAGCTGTGGCCGACGATCCAACTCCAGGCTTCACTGGGCGAATACCGAGCCCACATCTGCTGCCTCACTTCCCACTCTGGGCAGGACCTGCCGGAAGAATCCGCATCTCTGGCCCTGGGAGTGGCCTGCATTGTCCCGCCCGCGTCTCATGCTTCTTACCTCCCTCCTCGGCCCACACTCTCTCCTCCCAGAATCCACTGCATCCTGACAGAGATAAAGCCACCCAACACATCCTTTAGCCTGCGGGAAGGGATCTGTGGAGCTGGGGTCCTGTTTACATCACCCTTATCATCCATTCAAGGTCTGATGGGAACTGTCATTGCCAGCCCCTCACAGATGTCTTTGAACTGGAGCTAGATGTGATCAAGCCCTTGGGCACTATTCGGGGTTCTCTCTCCCCCTCCACCACGCCTTGGTGCGTCTTAGAGCCCTGTCAGACCCAAGTCTTTCTCCATGGTCCCAGCAAGCCAGCAGAGTGAGTATAATGGCCCCCATCTTACAGATGAGAAAAGTGAGGTCCAGAGAGGCGAAATTATTTGCCCAGATTAGCAGAGGCAGGACTGGAATGTAATTGCCTGACTCTTAAGGTTCGTGCATTATCTCTGCTTCCAGGTGAGAAATGTGCTCCCGGGAGCACCTACCATGTGCAGGGCACTGAACGCCACCTAAGTTTGACAGTGTTTGGCCTACACTACCCTGTCAGCCTTGCTACCCCAGAGGAGGTGAGGGGGCTCCTGAACTCACTGTAGTAACTCTTCTTATCTGAGCAGGACCTCGCGGGGGAGCCTGGGAGTTACTGATTGTGCAAACGTCTCTCTCTCTCTCTCTCTCTCTCTCTCTCTCTCTCTCGGAAAGACTTTATTCAGAGAATTTTTACAGTGTGTGGTTTGGGCTGGATTTGGGCTACAGACAGAGTTGTGATCAGAGGTCAGGAAATCACGAGTTGGCACTGGGTCGGATGACCCAGGGAGTAGGCCGAGGGCTGGGCTGTGACACAGGCCAGAGGCGACAAGCCAAGAGGGACAATATCCCCTGCCTCCTCTGAGGGGCGCTGTGGTGTAGACACGAACTGAATCCAAACCCCAGGTCCTCCGCCACTTTGCTCAGAGGTCAGAGGAGAGCTTTTCTACCTCCTGCAGCCTCAGTTTCCTAATCTGTCAGATGGGAAGGATGACGCCCCCCTCAGAAAGTTTTATTTATTCAGTCATTGGTTTGTTAGGGATGATTACATTATATCTGAGATAGCAGCTATAAAGCTCTCAGTGCATCATGGTATTTAGGGGAGTGGGGCTCCTCCCCTGTCACCTTTCTCTTAGGAAATCCCAATTCGGGGAGGCAAGGGCTCCTCTCTGATGAGAGAGTGCATTGTTTATGTGGAACTGCCGGGGGACAGCTGTGGCCGGGAGGGCCACGGAGCATATGCTGTTCCCAGGATGTTTTATGACTGGCTACCGGAGCCCCCAACAGGACTCAGAAGCCAACCAGTCATTTTGCTCCATGTTGTGATTTGTTCAGCAAACCTTTATTATGTGCCTACTGCATGCAGAAGTACATGGGGGATTCAACCGTTCTTCCTAACTTTATCTCTGCCCCCACGCCCTGCCATGGCGACCTCCCCTCTCCATTGTCCTAAACGTCTCAGTGCCTCTATTCTCCAAAATGCCTACCCACTCTAGTCTCTGTGTATTGCACTGAGTCAATGAGCTCTGGTCTGGGAAGTGGGAGCGCTTGAGGACTTGGAAAATCAGTCTTTCTCTGGGACTCTGTTCCCTTGATTAAAATCCCAAGGGTCGGGTTACCAGAATGCCAAGCTTTGCACACCCTGGCTTCGCAGCCTGTGACTGGGAGCTGGAGGCAGGGACACCTGGCATCCAGCCAGCCCATCTCCATCCGCACCCACAGAAGGCATGACTAGCTGATCAGGGCATTCTAACTGCCGGGCCTGCGGGGCCCTCGGAATCTTTCCACAGGGTACCTGCCAGCCATCACCAATCAAATCCGAGTTGGCAGTTGAGATTAAACGGACTTTTCATTCCTGGCTGTGCCCTGCGTTGGGTGAAGAGACGCACCAGAAAGGCTCCCGGAGTCACAGGCAAGGTGACAGACATGTGGCACAGTAGCTGGGATCAGTGGGGGGCAGTGGTCCGTGGGGATCACCCGACAGGGGCGTAAAGGCATGACTGCTGTGTTATTCCTGCCACATCAGCCCCTCTCTGTGGGTGAGCCGTGCCCAGGCTGGGCTTCCCTGGGCAGCTGTGGACCCAGCCCAGAGGGGCAGAGCTGGGGGAAGGGCACAGACTCTGAGCCAGGCACTGTACTGGGCTTGGTCACAGATGATCTCTTTTTTTTTAATGTTTTTTTGAAATTTTTAATTTTTAACATTTATTCATTTTTGAGACAGAGACAGAGCACGTGTGGGGGAGGAACAGAGAGAGGGGGAGACACAGAATCCGAGGCAGGCTCCAGGCTCCGAGCCATCAGCCCAGAGCCCGACGCGGGGCTCGAACTCATGAACTGTGAAATCATGACCTGAGCCAAAGTCGAACGCTTAACTGACCGAGCCACCCAGGTGCCCCAATGTTTCTTTCTTTTTTTTTTTTAATGTTTATTTATTTTTGAGACAGAGAGAGACAGAGCATGAACAGGGGAGGGGCAGAGAGAGAGGGAGACACAGAATCTGAAACAGGCTCCAGGCTCTGAGCGGTCAGCACAGAGCCCGACGCGGGGCTCGAACCCACGGACCGTGAGATCATGACCTGAGCCGAAGTCGGACGCTTAACCGACCAAGCCACCCAGGCGCCCCTGTTTATTTCTTTTTAAGAGAGAGAGAGCACGAGCAGGGAAGGGGCAGAGAGATGGGGACAGAGGATCCGAATTGGGCTCTGTGCTGACAGCAGAGAGCCCAAGGTGGGATCCCAACTCACAAACTGTGAGATCATGACCTGAGCCGAAGTCGGATGCTTAACCGACTGAGCCACCCCGGCGCTCCCCAGATGATCTCTCTTAATCCTCATTGTCCACTCTGCCAGCGAGCTGCTATTAGCTCGACCTTAAAGACGGTCACCCTGACACTTGTCTCTGCCACTGCAGTCGGGCCACGGCCAGGGGCGCGGGGACTGGGGAGCAGGGCTGTGAGGCATCACGAGGTCTCCGGCTGCTCTGAGGGCACCGCCATGCTGGTGCTCAGCCTTGGCTGTGAGAGGAGGTCACCAGGGCAGGAAGCCCCCAGTCTGGCGGCCTGGCAGCCAAAGGGGTTTATTTCAACCCAATGCCTTTCTTTCCAAGAAAAGTGGAAAGGCCTGTCTGTTCTGATTACAGCTGACAGCCTGCCTCGGGCCAGTCTTTGATAGAAATACTCCCATTATATAAGGGGGTTACATAAATCATCTTGTGATGTCTGTCACACGTCCGCGAGGTGCTGGCCGTGCCGCTGTGCCTCTGAAGGGGCATTTGTGTATTTCCGGAGTTGAGATGGTCAGGCCCAAGTCGCCAGGTCGGGAGGGGCGTGCCTGGCTCTCTGGGTTAGCTAAGCCCCTAGGAGGGAGTCGGGGCCTGCGAGTTAGTTAATAGTCAGCAGGAAGCAGCATCATACAATGGTCACGACCAAGCGTCTGGACCCGGCTGCCGGCGTCTCAGCCCCTGGTCTGCCATTTACTGACCGGACGACCTTGGGCAAGTTTCCATGCTAATTCGTGCCTCAGTTTCCTTATCCATTGAACAAATGGCTCACTATGTGTCATATACCTTGATCCAGTGGTGAGTGCTGGCTAGGGCCGAGCTCTGAGCAGACGTCAGGGTGCAGAACAGCCTGACCTTGGGTGAATCATCCCCCCTGCCCCGCCTCTCTTCTTCACCTCTAAAATGGGAAGATGGCCCATCTCTTGGAACGGAACTTTCTACAGAGGTGTGGACACGTAAAATTGTCTTTAAAATTTATTTTTGGCGATTGAAAATATTACGTGCTAAAAACTGTACTAACAAACACACACTCAAACGAGTTGTAACTCACAAGCCAGCACACTAGACCCGTTAGCCCCGGCAGTTAACCTGTTAACGGCCCAGGGGACTAGATACTAAAGCTTCTCGGGGAATCGTTTTCATTTGATGACTATCCTGAGATAGCAAGACAGACTTTTAAAAATTTACCATTTTAGCCTCTTATCTCTTTACGTCAAGATTTCTATAGGTTCTGCAACCAGAGCAAAATATGGCCGATACTAGACTGTAATCCACACCTCCTGATTTTGAAGTTCTAGGTCATCAAAACACTCTCCTGGTGTGAATGTGTTTTCAAAATAAGTGGAAATTATTGCATTTGGGTGTGTAAAAGAAATCTGCCCTCCTAGCACATCTCTGTCACTGTTTCATATATTGGACTCTCTCAGGAGTCTGTTTAAGGGGCTTCTTTGTGTAAACGCAGTTTGAAAGCCCACTGCCCCAGGTGACCTTCCAGGTTCCCCCTCTGGCTGGGTGGTTCATGTCATTGTCACCTGCCTCCTCTCACTTTTGGTTCCAATCTGCAGCTGTGTTGGCTGAATTCTAGAAGTGGGTTATGTCAGATGACGTCCAGGGATTCTGGATGGGTGGCTCCAGGTAGTTTGGGAAACCAGGGAAAGTTGGGGTGTTTGTCCCAGTGATGGGTGGACAGAAGATGGCTGTTAAGTCGTCAGGACAGAGTTGGTCTCCCCTCCAGCACGTTGCACTGGGGACAGAGGAGCAAGCAAAGGAAGCCCCCCTCCTCCGTGCCCTCTGGTCCCCGCACGCAGGTGCTGAGTGGAGTTACTAGAACCCGGAAGTCCCTGACACTGAACCATGTAAATAGTCTTGAGGAGGGGTTAGCGCAGCTGGAAGGTCAGAGACCCGCATCCGTGACGGATGATGGGGAAGGAAGTCTCAAGTTCAAGTCAGCCCCGCTCATGTGCCTTTAACAGGTGCTTCAGTGGCCCCGTCTGGTGCGGAGAGATGCAATTATGAAACGGTGCTCCCTGTTCTCCACACACCCACAGTCCAGAAGGAACACCGAGGATTTGTTGTCAGGTGCAACCGTAGCTGTCACCAGGCTCCTTCACTAAGTCCTACTCTGTGCCGAGGCCGTTCTACAGAAATTCGGAGGTGAATGAGCAGTTGTGCCCTGCTTTCACAGAGCTCACTCAGGTGGAGGTAGATGGGTGGGTGGGACAAATAGTAAACAAACAAATAAACAAATAGAGGCAGCAGTTTTTCCATTCGGTGGAGTGGGCAACATATGTGATTCATGAAACATTTAGTGAGAAACTACCCTGCGCCAGGCCCCAGTTAGGGGTCAGATTACCAAAGGCTTTCTGGGTTAGGCCAAGGAGGTTAGACTTCATTTTGGATCTATAAACATACGGAATGGAGAGGGTGCACGGAGACCGGCCTGGCTCCAAGTTCAGTTTTGCCAGTTATTGGCTGTGAGGCCTTGAGAAAGCAGCTCAGTCTCATATCCTTCATAGCAGTACTCCCCTCAGTGAGCTGTTGCGGGGTCAGGTGGGGTCTTCTACATGTGATCACTGATTGCAGCTCTTGGCACATATAAGGTGCTGACCAAGTATCAGTTTCTTCCCTCCTCCTCCCTCCCTCCGCCCACTCCCTCCTCCCCCTTCCTCCCTTCCTTCCTCCCTTCGTCCCTCCTCTCCCCTTCCTTCTTCCCTTCCTTCCTTCCTTCCTTCCTCCCTTCCTTCCTCTCTCCCTCCTCCCCCTTTCCTCCCTTCTTCCCTCCCTTCCTCCCTCCTCCCCCTTCCTTCCTTCCCTCCTTCGTTCCTCCCTTCCTCCCTCCATCCCTCCTTCCCTTCCTTCCTTCCTTCCTTCCTTCTTTCTTTCCTTCCTCCCACTTCCCCCTTCCTTCCCTCCCTCTTTCCTCCCTTCCTCCCTCCATCCCTCCTTCCCTTCTTTCCTTCCTTCCTCCCTTCCTTCCTTCCTCCCTCCTCCCCCTTTCCTCCCTCCTCCCCCCTTCCTTCTTCCCTTCCTTCCTTCCTTCCTCCCTCCTCCCCCTTTCCTCCCTTCCTCCCTCCCTTTCTCCCTCCTCCCCCTTCCTTCCTTCCCTCCTTCTTTCCTCCCTCCCTCCCTCCATCCCTCCTTCCCTTCTTTCCTTCCTTCGTTCTTTCTTTCCTCCCTCCCTCTTCCCCCTTCCTTCCTTCCCTCCCTCTTTCCTCCCTTCCTCCCTCCATCCCTCCTTCCCTTCTTTCCTTCCTTCCTCCCTTCCTTCCTTCCTCCCTTCCTTCCTTCCTTCCTCCTCCCCCTTTCCTCCCTTCCTCCCTCCCTCCCTCCCTTTCTCCCTCCTCCCCCTTCCTTCTTTCCTTCCTTCCTTCCTCCCTCCATCCCTCCATCCTCCCCCTTCCTTCCTTCCCTCCCTCTTTCCTTCCTTCCTCCCTCCCACCCTCCCTCCTCCCCCTTCCTTCCTTCCCTCCTTCTTTCCTCCCTTCCTCCCTCCCTCCCTCCTTCCCTTCTTTCCTTCCTTCCTCCCTCCCTTCCTACCTCCCTTTCTCCCTCCCTTCCTTCCTTCCTTCCTCCCTTCTTTCCTTCTTTCCTCCCTCCATTCCTCCCTCCCTCCCTTCTTTTCTTTCTCCTCAATAAGTAGGAAGAACACACAGGAAAAACAGCCCACATTAAGAGCACTATGGAATGAGTTTTTAAGCTATGGACTCAGACCCCACAAGGTTCATTGGCCTCGGGGGTTTGCTGCTGGCAGAGCAGTGAGGGGACGACGTCACCGGCAAGCAAAGCCCGGTGGGCTGCAGCAGGAACAGACCCGAGCCTGCAGGAGGCCACAGTGGGAATGGGCCGGGATGGTTTGAAGCCAGCGTCCCAGCAGAGAATGATGCAGAAGGCGGTTAAGTGGGCCAGCGCTGGGTTACGGAGGGATTCGAACACTAGCCGAGCCGTGTGACCTGGCCCCCAAGCGGGGGGCAGCAGGGGGCCCACCCCGGTGACCTCGGGGCAGCCCCGTGCAGGACCGGTTCGGAGGAGCAAGGATGTTCCCGCCTGTACCGGTCAGGCTGGGCTCGGTTCTGCTGCAGAGACAACCCTCGGCTCTCAGCGCTTAGAGCAACGATGACTTAGCCGTCGTGCGGCCGCGGAGAGGGGCCGCTGTCCAGGGCGGGGGATGGCCAGCGGTTGGGAGACTCCAGTCCAGAGACACCTCCGTGTCAGCTCCTGCTTCTCCCGCTGCCTCAGCAGGGGGAGGGGCACGGGGGATCCCGCGCCCGATCCCCGATCCCTAAATTAAGTTCCGGCTTGTGGGCACAGGGCCCTCTCCTCCAAACCCTTCATTTGGCCTGCAGGGACCCTCCAGCCAGAGAGGGAGGCGGCTTGAAGCCAGGCCACTGTGGCCGGCGGCAGCAGTCTATTGGCCAGCAGGAGGGGGTGGGACCATCCTCCTGGGTGAGTCCCCTGGGCCTGCCCTGCAACTGCTCCCATGCGGGCGAGGGGACCTCAGAGAGGAGTCCTTGGCATCACAGACCGTGCTACAGAGGTGGGGTGTAGGCCGCCGGCCCGGCCGTTCAGCTGAGCGGAGGACCGGAGGAGACGCTGGAAGAGGAAGGGGGGAAAGGACGGGAAGGGGAAGAGGTGGAAGGGAAAGGAGGCCGAGCAGAGAAAGGCAGGAGGCGCGGGGCCCGCCCAGGTCGGCCGGCACGGAGGCCGCACCGATCAGCCTGCCTCCGCCCGCGGCCTCACCTTCCCTCTGGCCAGTCAGTGGGCAGGGCCAGCGGCCAGCGCAGGGCTCCCTCGCTCGCTCAGAGCGGCCCGCTTGCGGCCCCGCCGGCGTTGGCACGGTGACAGTAGCCAAGTGTGCAAACTTGTGCCATTGTCCCCAGGCCAGGGGGAGCCATGGAGACTGGCTAATATGACACAGGAAAATGTTTGCTGATGGCAATTCTATGGGCTTTGTCCACCTCTTTCTCCATCATGACGACTCGATTTAAGTCCCTAACTGTTTGACTACAAATGCAAGGGGACCGTGCAACGCCAGCCTTTTGTCCGGCCGCGCTGAATGGGCAATTCAGGCTTTGTGCAGCTCAATTGAGGAAGCAAACATAAAGACAAGATTCCTGAGAGCTCCGGCTCCCTTCCCATGGATATCCCAGCACCTCGTTAGGGAGTCCTTCCCCGGCTACCTTTCCCGACATCAGCGAGCCGCCTGCCCTCACAGGCTGGCCAGTGGCCGGTGCCTCCGGGAGGGGGCTGGGAAGAGGGAGACAGAGACAGACAGAGACAGAGAGGGAGAGAGGAACGGGGCGGGAGGGGGAGAGGGAGAGACACTCAACACTCAAGGACGGAGGGGAAAGAGCCCGCCCCGGCTTACCCCGTCCGATTGTCTGTCTGCACTGGGGCATGGCAGCTGTAGGCCTGGAGTCTTTGGGGGAGGTATGCAAGCCCATCTCTTCTGGGCCCAGCCCCTCCTCAATTCTGGACTTTTTAAACACACGCACGCACACACACATGCACACACACACACGCACACACACACACACGCACTGCCCCCTCGAGAAACCAGGGAACCGAGGTCAAGGGGAGGAGGGGCTGAAGGGTAGAAATTTACCGGGAAATGATTGCATTTGGGAGCTGTCTTTTTTGTGATGGTCCCCATGGTGACAATTTGTGACGGCAAAGAATGTGGGAACGGGGCGCTGCCGCCTGATTGGGATGCTTTGTATCTGGAGAGGCGCTCCTGATTGGCCTGAGGGGCCCCCCAGCGCCGGGGACTCGTCCTCCATCCAGCCCACTCGAGGGCTGCACGACTGCTTCCAGCCGGACGCACGGAGCTCGCCGGCCACGCCGGGCCTGGCCCAGGTCTGCCGCGGGGAACCTGCCAGGCCACGTCGGCGGGGGGCCCGGGGCCGGCCCGCACCCTCGGTCAGTGTGGAGGCTCAGGCGGCTCCCGCCGGCTGGGTGGGGGCGTGGGGCAGGCTGGGGCCTGGGGGAGGGGCGAGGGGCCTCGGGTGGTGGCCCAGGAGGCATGAAATTGCTGCAGATGCTTCTGCGGGGGAGCCCCGCTGCCCACAGTCTGAGATCAGCCCGCCAGGCAGGCCCAGGCTTGAGTGCCAGACGGGGGTCCTGCCTGTCCTGCGTGAGCGCCGGGGGTGGAGCGTGGGCGCCGAAGAGGGGGGGCTGAAGCTAGCAGGCCTGGGGGCGGGGGTGGGAGGGGGAGGGCATCACCACTGGGGAGAGAAGGGGCTTGGCCTTGCTCTAAAGTGGAGCGGTGGCCTCGGCTCAGAAAATAAAAACCTCGCTGGCAAGTTGCGCACGTTGGCAGCGTGGTGTGTGGGAGACACGGTGCGCTGGGCACGCGGAGACTTGCGCTCCGGCCCCAGCGATGCCACTTGTGGCTGGGCCGCCCTGGGCAAGCCGCCCAGCCTCTCTGAGCCTCGGCTGCAGGGGAGGGCCAGACTTGGGAGGACTGAGTGGGCCCGCGTGTTCCCTCCCAGATGCTGAGGAAACGCATGCTCAGCGGCCTGATGGGCAGCCCGGTGCCCAGGACTGTGTTTCAGGCTAAGGGGCGCTGGCCCTGCCGCCTCGGGGGGGGGGGGGGCGGCGGCTGGGTGCTGGTGCCCGGAGAGACTCCCAATGGCCTGTGTGTCCCCCCAGGTCAGCTCTGTGCCCTCCCCTGGAGCTGCCAGCCACGAGCAGAACCCACCCGCTTCATGGAAAGCCCCATGCAGTGGCCTCCTGGTGATGGCAAACGACAGTGACGTAAAGATGCTGCTGAACTTTGTGAACCTGGCGTCCAGTGACATCAAGGCGGCCCTGGACAAGTCTGCACCCTGCCGCCGCTCAGTGGACCACCGCAAGTACCTGCAGAAGCAGCTCAAACGCTTCTCCCAGAAGTATTCCCGGCTTCCTCGGGGCCTCCCCGGCAGAGGGGCGGAGCCTCACCTGAAAAGGGGACCCGAGGACCGGCCAGGGAGGCTGCCCCTCGATTCTGGCCATGATTCCAGTCCCGGCGGGGGTGGGGGCTGCAAGGAGAAGGCTCTGGGGAACCCGTACAGGGAGGAATGTCTCTCTAAGGAGCAGACCTTACAGGGGCAGAACCCAGAAGCTGCCAGGCCTGGCCAGGTGCCCATGAGGAAAAGACAGCTGCCCGCTTCCTTCTGGGAAGAGCCTCGGGCCACCCACAGCTACCCGCTGGGGCTGGAGGGGGGGCCGGGCCCCAGGGAGGGACCTCCCTATGAGGGTAAGAAACATTGCAAAGGTTTGGAGCCCTTGGATCCTGAGACGGCCCCAGTGCCGGCATCCCCAAGGGCACCGGCTGAAAAGGAGCCACTCAAGATGTCTGGGGTCGCCCTGGTGGGCCGTGTCAATGCCTGGAGCTGCTGCCCCTTCCAGTACCATGGACAGCCGGTCTACCCAGGTCCTCCAGGGGCCTTGCCCCAGAGCCCGGTCCCCGGCCTGAGCCTATGGAGGAAAAGCCCGGCTTCCCCCGGGGAGCTGGCCCACTTCTGCAAGGATGTGGATGGGCCGGGGCAGAAAGTGTACAGACCCGTGGTCCTGAAGCCTATCCCCACCAAGCCGGCTGTACCGCCGCCCATCTTCAATGTCTTTGGCTACCTCTAGCCGGGCTGGGAGGCCCTCGGCTCCGACCTCTGGCCTGTACGGGTGTTGGGGGCCCAGGGAGCTCTCCGCGCGAGGAGCGAGCTGGGCAGTGGCGTGGCCTCTTGGGAACCTTCCCTTTGTGTGTGTGGATGGGAGGGGAGGACAGGATTGGGGCAGTGGCTTCTCCGGCAGGCGCCAAGTCAGCCCTTGCCTTGGGAGCTGTGGGGCCGGGCTCCGCCGGCCCCTCTCCAACCAGACCAGAGCCCGACAGAGCATCCCACTGTCCTCGTGCCAGTCTTGCGCGGCGGGGCTTTGCCCCGGCCCGCCAGCCGCTCCAGAAGCCAGAGTTACACGTCTGTTCACCTGCCACCCACTATGTAAGCCAATCTCAGTTCTGTTCCTTTCGAGGTGTTTTTTTTTTTGTTTTTTTTTGTTTTTTTTTTGTAAATATTAAGAAGGTTAAAAGAATAAAGACATTTCTTTTGCAGTTTCCACATCTTGATGTCATGAGGTTGAATGGTCCCCAGGTTAAGAAATGCTGGCTGGGCCCGGGGAGAGAGCAGCTTAGGGAAGGCGGCTGGCTGTGGGGGTGGCCGGGAATGACCCAAAGACCTCCACGGTGTCTGAGAATGGACACTGCGGGCCGGCAGCTCCACTCGAAGGAAGGAGGGTGGAGAGGAGTCACCGGGCAGTCACCTCTGCTTGCCAGGTCCAAGAACAGAGGGTGAGGGAGGCCCGTATCTCCAGATGGTCCACAGTGCTCTAGAGAATAAGGAGGCCGGTACCAGAGGAGGTGGGGCTGGAGTCCTGGCTCTGCAATGGAATGTGGTGCTGGACCTTTCCTCCGGGGGCCTCCTTGCCCCACCTGCAGCGTGAGGGGTGGGATGAGAGTGGTCCCCCTCTGCTATGCCTTCCACTCTGATTACGGCCTCAAAGCAGAGGCTGGGCCAAGGCAATCATGCCCGACCCTGGCCAGAGAGAAAATCAGGACACACTGGAGCTTGGCCCCCTGTGGACAAGCCAAAAAAAAAAAAAAAAAAAATCTCTGGCTAAGTCAGATTCCTGGGTAACCTTCTGATGGCCCCCTTCCTGGGCCTGGCACATACCAGGTGCCCTGTCTGTGACAAGGCACAGAGGAGGGTGCTGGTGGCAGGGAGTGGCCCTGGGTCTTGCCCTGATGCTGCCTAAAGGGCAAAGCCATTGGAGAGGCATGCGCCTCCATACCGGCCCAGGGTCTGCTCTGCTGCGTGAACCTGCTCCGTGGCTGAGAGCACACAGACCTCATCAAAGCACAGCTCTCACCACTGGGACAGGTGCAGGGCCAGCCCTGGCTGGGGACTGCAGTCCCCTAATTAGCAGCATGATGCCGGAAAGTTCATCTCCCTCTGTGCCTTGGTTTCCCCACTCTATAAAGCCGGGGACGAGGTCAGTGATAGCAAACAGAGGTACCTGCCATTTCTGCACCCAAGGCAGGTGTCCTCAACTAGTCACAGTCACTCTCCCTCGGGGGCCGGATACGACCTCGGAATCCTTTCTAACACAAGGCTCCAGGATTAGCGATTGTGAAGGGCCCTTCCTACTCTGCCTGGTTTTGCTCTAGGATTCCCCTGGAGTGGAGCATCTCTATGGGAGGGCGGCCTGCTCCCTGGGAAGCCAGTGGGTTTCTGGTAGTTTGTCTGATGGTCTGGGAGGACTTGAGAGCCACGGAAGCCATGTGATGCCAGCAGACTTGTTCTGAGTCGTTATCTAGCACACAGGGTAAGGCATCAGGACGCTCGCCGCAGGCCGCTCCGGTCTGCTCTGCCCCTCCACACAGTACAGCAAGGTGTTAGAAGCCCTGATCCACCTACCGGCTCTGTGACCTCGGGCAAGTTACTTAACCTCTCTGGGCCAAAACTTCCTCATCAGAAAAATATGACAGAAAATAGATTGTCGTAGGGATGATGGGAGCACCTGGTACTCTTGAGTGTCACAGACCTGACAGAAAGCCTCACCCGCCAAAAGTCGCCTCCCCTAGTCATCTGGGCCATCCAACTGTCCTCCCCCCGGGGGAGGAACAGAGCCCAGGGAGGAGTGTTTTCTCAGAAAGCTGTCCGAGCCGCTCTTGGGCTCCTTTCCCCAGGGGACACCCTAGTGATGCATGAATACAAACGCAGGGAGGCTTGTCTGGAAGCAGAAACCTTTACTAAGAAGCGCTGGACAGAAGCACACGGCCCGTGACTCCGCAGGCAGAAGCAAGTTGGGGGCAAACACATGTAGGACAGCTGTGGTTAAAAACATACAGCCGCAGCAGAGGATTCCCTGAACAAAAAAGTAAGTCGTGCTGGTTCCAAGTGAAACCCGGGAACTCACCTCCTAGCCTCACATCTCCAGCACTAACGTCCCATGTGCTGTGCGCACAAACCGGAACCACTTGCAGGATTTTTAGTGTTTGGTGATGCTGTTGAGACATCTCCGCGGCCCAAGTGTGGGGGTGGGGGAGGAGGGCTCTGCAGAGGGCTGTGGCTCCAAAGTCGTTCTCTGGAGCAGCGGTGGTCAAGAAATGGAACAACCAAGCACAACCCGAGCACCGGCCAGTCACAACCGACCCTTGGGAACAGGCCCCAGCCCAGGCCTTAATCCTTAAGCTTCTGGGTTGGGGGGCGGGTGGGGGGGGAATAGGGGCCGGGATCTGAGAAGGCCAAGGCTGGGGAGAGACACCTGGGGAGGAGGGGCCCTGACCAGTGCCTGTGACCAACCAGTACGGACGAGCACTCGTATTCTAAGAACCCAGTGCGTCCCAGCATCCCAAGAAGGTGTCACAACCATGCCCACCTGAAAATGGGCTGGGGGCTCCCGAAAATGCCTGGCTTCCCCCACAGAGCCACGTGAGGATCCCGGGGGGCAGCAGAGGGGACGAGGCTTCGTGCCTCCGGTTCGGTGCCTTTGCAGGGGTTGACAGTGGCCACCCCTCCAGCACCTTCGCTCACGGTGGCCCGTATTCAGATTTCTTTTCCTTCCTGGTATCTCAAGTTTTGTGGCAAACGGGTGAGCAGGACGCGAGGACAAGCTGCCAGGAAACATGTGTGTGCGAGGCAATCCCAGGTGTCAGGAGGCTTGTAGACACGGAGCCCTGTTTGCGATGCTGCTCACGTTTCCACGGTGATTGAAGCAGGACAGAAAAACCAACCCCAGGCCGCTCCGCTCACAGAGCAGGAAGCTGCCCCCTCTCCTCCAGCTGCCGGCTCTCCTGTGGCTTTCAGAAGCCCAAAGGTGTCGTGCACCCTGTCCCAGCACCTGCCCCACCCCTACACCCGCCAAGAGCAGCGCCGAAGACCCCAGGCCCTGTGGGAAGGAGGGGGTCGGGCGAGAGGGACCTCGCGGGGCAAGGTGTCATCTGTGCAACATTTATTGTACTTGACACGTGGGTCCCCCACCCACCCCCGCCGGATCACACCTCCAGGAAAAAAGCTCAGGAGTCAAGTGGAGAGTTTTACAGACAAAGTGGGAGGGGACCGGGACAGCCCGGTGGCAGGTTGTCTCCGAAAGGCAGACACATCCCTGAAAGCGTCGGGGGCGGGGCTGCGGCTGCCCTGCTGGCTCCCACCTGCCGCCCCCCCCCCAACTTCTGCCCTTGGGGTCTCTGCCATTCCCAACGGCAGAGAAAGTCTGGGCTCTGCTCATCAGGTTGAAAACAAACACGGGTTTTCCTCCCACTTGACACGTTGTGTTCTCTGGTCCGGGCAAAGCTCTGGCCCAGAGACCTGGTGAGGTCACGGCGGCTGCCCCAGCTGCCACGGAGGCCAACCCACGGCCTCGTTCTGTCATCAGGCCCCCTGGGATTTGGGGACACGGCTGTCCTGAGGCTTAGTGACAGTCTGAGGAGCGACTCCTCCACGCGGCCTTGGTTACTGGGTATTCTCGTGTTTCAGGTACCGAATCAGCCTGCCCGGGAGGGGCAACGCGTCCAGGAGTTTTATGCGGTGCTTTCCAACCACCTTCCTCACTTGCAGCCGGCACAGGTGAGCCAGGGGCCTCGGGAGTTCTGGGAAAGGGGAGAAAGAGAAGTGCCAGCGTGTCTTTTGCAAGCAGCAGAGTTTGCCTGTGACTGCTGGCAGGTAGGAGACACCCAATCGATATGACTGGATAAGAGGGGGGCGCCTGGACCCCACCACGCTCCGAAACCCCGGCCCCTGTCAGCTGAAAAGATCTGGCGAGGCAGCTCCCGCCTCGTCGCCCCTCATCGATCCGCACGGCCCAAGGCGGCAGCTAGGGCAGGTACAAACCCATTTCACAGGTGAGGACGTAGTGGGGGGCACACCTGGAGCCGGAGCTGCCAGCCCCCTCGTCTTGTCCTCCTTCCTGTATATACACAGCCTGGACCCCCCAACACAGTCTTAGCGAAGGGGTTGGGGAGTTCGACCTCTTAAGTGCCCCCACGCATGGAATTAAGCTCTGAGCTCTGGCGGTGCAGACAGGCCAGCGTGGGGGCAGGGATGGGGCATCTCCCCACACGTCCCCAAATCCCACTTGGCTGCCGCCTCCTGGGAGGCCTCCCGGGATATCTCACACGGCGGAGTTTTCTCAGCTGAGGGGGAGGGGTGAGGTAGGAACAGGGACTGATGTGTCTGGTGACGGGGCAATTTATTTCAGTCCTGGGCACAGGGTCTGGCACAGGCGAGGGGTTTGTTGAATCAAAGGATGCCATCCATTCACT
Source organism: Lynx canadensis (assembly GCF_007474595.2). Lineage (NCBI taxonomy): Eukaryota > Metazoa > Chordata > Mammalia > Carnivora > Felidae > Lynx > Lynx canadensis. Next base: position 136,163,368 of record NC_044308.2, read on the forward strand.
CAACAAACACATGCTGACCCCTTGGCTGCCTGGCCCCGTGTTCCCGCCAGGGATGCAGAGGAACCAACCCAGGACCGTGGGGGAGGCTTCCACACCAGATGGTGCCATCTGAGCAGGGTCTTGGTGGGTGGGCAGGTATTTGCCAGGCGAAGAAGGGAGGTAGGGACGTTCCAAGCAGGGGAAACAGCAACGCCGAGCCGAGGAGGCCGTGGCCATCCCGGGAAGATCGGGATGCGGAGGGAATGTGGAAACAAAGGCAGACGGGCCAGGTGGCTCAAATGCCATCCAGATCCATTTCTGGCTGCTCGGTCTCGCTTAGGACAGAGCCTCCCCTCCGGGAAGCTCAGTCCCTTTCTCAGCTGAGTGAAGACTGAGTTTGTGAGGAGGAAGGCAAAAGGCCACTGGCGAGCAGAGGACAGGGCCGCTGGCCCGGCTGGCTTCGGAGACTCTGGGGTACCTGCCGCCTCTTAGAGCCTCTGTCCACCCTCCGTCTGGTAAAATAATGTCAACATCACAGCATTAAACGAAAAAGCACGTGGAGAGTGTTCTGTAGATGGAGGGTGGGCTTTCAAGTTACCACAACAGGTGTTGGTTAAGAACTATTTGTACTACCTGCTAATAAATGTTTATAGCACACCGAAGCGTTCTGCACATTTGTCCCTGGGACTAGGTCTCGCGAGCGATTACCCTTCTCTAGGGAGGGCAGAAGGGGACTGGGAGGGGTGGGGCCAACATCTAAGCAGGGACTGCTCCGCGGTCCTCTAGTGGCCGAGGATCACCGTGATAGCAGCCAATGATTCACGAACTCGGTGAATGTTTAGAGAGCCTCTAGAGCTGTGCCCTGGGTGAGCGGGCAAGTCACCACCTCCCACCCTCCGCTGTCGCTGCCCCAGTAACTCGATCAAGGGTCCAATGCAAGTGCTTCAGAGGCATTCGTGCAAATGAAAAATCCTACAGTGCGTTTGGGTTCATCGGGGCACGGGGATCAAGGAGGAGGGTGGCAAGGGAGAGGTGGGACACTGCGGGGTGGGGCACCTGGACGGTCAGTGGACAGGCCACAGTGTTGCTCCCGGTGCGGTCTGTGGACCAGACCTGGGAGCACGCTGAAATGCAGCCCTGCCCCACACCTGCTGAGTCAGAATCTGCATTTTTAACAAAATGCCCAGGTGCTTTGTATGCACTTTACCGTTTGAAATGCCTGAGACCACTATTCCCTCCGCTACCCTGCCACACTACCTCAGTGGCCCACAAACATGGGCAACTTACTCTGAAAGTCCCGGTACCCCTCGGTGAGCTGGAGCCATTTAAAACGTGCTCGATTTGGCAAAGAGACCCCGGGGTTGGTCAAACTTAGGTTTGAATCCCAGATGCCACCAACTAGCGGGCAGACCCTGGCTCAGATGACGACATCATCTCTCTGAGGGCCAGTCTTCTAGTCACAGAACAGTCCTGGAGACCCTCTATGTGACACGCGGCACAGAGCTTGCCACATAGTAGGTGCTCGTTAAATGTCAGTAACGGTCACGTGCCCCGAGTCCTGGGCCTGAATCGGGCAGGGTGCCCCGCCAGCAGCAGCAGCAGCAGCAACGGCCCCTACCTGCCTTCTCCTTGATGACAGCCCAGTCCTCGAAGCTGTCGATGTGCTCCTTCAGCCGCGAACAGAGATGCACGTTGCCTACGTAGTCCAGGAGGACGTCGATGATGGGCCCCGCCCAGCGGCTCATCTCCGGGGCAGACAGGATCTCGCAGAACTGGAAGACATCACACACTGTGGCCGGGGCACCCGGGACCAAAGGCAGCGCCTCTGTGAGCACACCGGTCGGGGGACCCGAGGCCGGGGAGAGCAGGGGTGTATGCGAGGACGGACACTGGGCACGCCCATGGCAGGATCCAGTTCTACCGGCCCTCGCCCCTCTCCTCAACACAGCCTCTGCTGCCACAAGCGGAAGGCGGGCAGCTGGGACATCACCTCTCTAAGCCTCAACTTCCTTGTCTGGAAAATGCGACTACGACAACTGGAGGGTTATTTTTTACGAGAATTAAGGTAACGTGAACATCACCTTCTTTGCACGCAGCAAGTGGCCCTGCAATGATTCCCATTAACCACTACGTTGATCTCCAAGAGAAGGGTGTTTCTCACCTCCTTTTCATTTCAAGTTCGGACTTTTTAAGTCACCACCACGGCCACGTCCTGCCTCTGGGTCCCTCTTTGCACCTCGTCTGCTCTTAGCCAATCTGCTCTCACCTCCATCCCCATCGGGGTCATTCAACATCATATTCCGGGCGCAGGTTTGCTGTGGGTGATGAACCCCTCAGTCTCCCACATTCCCCTGCTCCGCTGTTGTTTCCTTAAATCCCCCCAGACCGGGGAGCAAACAAAGGACGCAACCCGTGCACGGGAGCCACTGAGCTCTGCTGCCTCTGAAGCACGCCGGCCACGGGGTTCCACGGCCTGCGGGGTGTGCGGACCGCGATGCCCCCCCCCCGCCCCCGCCCGGGCTCCGAAGGGCATCCGCCATCAGGCCACCCTGGCGCGTGCTGGGCCTGGGAAGCGCGCCCCCGCCTACCTGCACCACGCCGGGCGCCTTATCCGTGGCGGGCGCGTCGCTGAAGCGGCTGGAGGGCGGCGGGACGGGCGGGTGCGGGCCGTTGCCGTACAGGCACGAGAAGCAGGGCTCGCCGTCGCAGCCGAGGTCCATGAGGAACTTGAGCAGCGACAGGTACTTCATGGCGAACATGATGGTGGCGGGGAAGGCGGTGGGGTGCGTGGCGATGTAGGCGTCGATGTTGGCGCCGTGGTCCAGCAGCAGCTGCATGGTGCGCAGGCAGCCGTGGCGGATGGCCACGAGCAGGGGGCTGATGACGTCGCGGTTGGGGTCGGCGCCGGCGAGCAGCAGCAGCTCGGTGGCGTACACGTTGTTGTTGACCACGGCGAAGTAGAGCGCGGAGCTGCGGCGGTCCTCGTAGAGGCGCGCGCGCTCGGGCGCCAGCGGCGCGTTCACGTCGAAGCGCGCGCCCAGCAGCGCCTCGAGCACCGCGTCGTGGTTGCGCTCGGCCGCCAGGTGCAGCGGGCTGATGCCGCTCCGGCGCACGCGCGTGCGGCTGGTCACCGGCAGCAGCATCTGCACGATCCTGCGGGTGGGGCGGGCAAGCCGGGGTCACGGGGCGGCCCGGCCGGCAGGGGGCGCCGAGGGTCCAGGCCGGGCCGCTGGGGACTACCGTGTGAGGAGGCAGTGGCCCACCAGCGGGGGGCGCCGGGGAGCCAGCCGGTCCCACAATGACCGCTTTGGGAAGGACGGGCCTGCGGCTATCCCCGCTTTGCAGATCAGGGAAACTGAGGCTCCGAGAGCTTCGACCACCTTCCCGAAGTCACAGAACCAGGAAGGGGTGGAGCTAGGCTTCACTCTCAGAGCCCGTGGCCTCCGAAGTCCTAGTTCTGAAAGACCTCAGCCCGACTGGCCTGTGGTTTCAAGAATTTCCTGCTGACTTATTTCAGGGTAAAGAGTGTTCCCCATTCCCAACTCATTCCCTGAAGGAATGGACCGGAAGGCCCACAGACCTGATGCAGGAGGCAGTGGAGCCCGTAGTGAAATTTGGAGCTAGAAGTTTGGCACCTGCCCTGCCTGGGTGGGGCGGGGGAATAGGGGGACAGTGACAGTCATATCCGAGAGCTCACAGCGTCCCAGGAGACAACTAAAGGATTTACAAACACAGTTTGGTTTAATCTTTTCCACAACCCATAAAGTCCGTCTCATCATTCCCATTGTGCTGATGAGAAAGCTGGAGGCACAGAGAGGTTGACGGACTTGTCCAGGCCGTATATCGGGAAAGGCAAACCAAGAAATGTACCCCCTTCCTGCCCCAGGGCTGCGCCGTCCTGCATCTCTGTGGAGCCGCCAGGTCCTGGGGGACAGGAGCGGATGAATGTATTTGGCGTGGACCATTCCTGCGCTCGGCCCCGGTCAGCCCTTGGTGACCACAGAGTCCCTTCCCCTCTCCTGTGAGTCTCAACACCTCTTTCCCTGAAGCCTAACTCGAGTCTCTCCCAGGCTGTCTGCCTTGCCTGTGGCCTGGAGAGGGTTGGTCAGGTACTGCTGAGGCTGGAGATTCCTGTGATCCCTGGCTTTGCTCTCCTGAATCAGACACTGCTCTTAACATTTCATCTGCATTCATCTATTATATCTTCCCAGTAGCCCTGTGAGCTAGTACGTGTGCTATCTTAGTTTACAGATGAGGAAACAGAAGCCCAGAGAGGGTATGTGACTTGCACAAGAACACACAGCCAGTCAGTGACGGAGCCAGGGTTTGAACCTAGGCAGTCTGATTCCCCAGGCCACACTCTCGACCCCTGCCGTACGTCTTGTGTCGCAGGCAGGGTGACAGCTGATAGGTCACAGAGTTTGGCGTCCCCGCGCATTGACTTGCCTGCCCCAGTTTACCTTCACTGCAGCCCCGTGGGGTAGCCTGAGCAGGTCTGTGACCTTCCTTTTGACAGATGTGATTCAGAGAGAGGAGGCAACTCATCAAAGGTAGTAAAGCAATTCTGGGGGCTCTTGACCCCTTGTATTACTCTCTTCCCCTAGACCACTGCCACCTGCAAGAACGAGCTTCCGCCACTGACCCCAATCCATCCAACCCTTGCTGACAGGTGACTTCCCAGCCCCATGTGGCCACCAAGGAGGTGGCCGTGGTGAGGCAAGCAGGTGCCACCAGGCCTGTTCCCATGCCTCTCAGCCTCCTGGCATGCTGGCTTTGCGGCTTCCTGGAAATCTCATGCCAGTGATCTCCTGCTAAGATCTCAGCGGAAAGTATTATTATTGTTAGTGACGCCGTGTTTGCCTAAAATCTGCCCCTAAAACCTCAAAAGGAAATTCACACACTCAGGGGGGCTAATTGCCTCCTAATTTCTATTTGTGCAGGCGCAGGAGGCCTGGCCTCACTCTGTAGAGGTGCTGGTCAAAGGCAGGGCTGGGGCCTCGCCCTGGACCACAGCCATCGCCAACAAATGCTCCCTAACAGCCGTGGCATGCCCGAGCCCGGGAGAGAACAGCGAGAGAGACCGCCCTGGGGCCGCTGGCCAGATGGGGCTGGCATCCCCGGCAGGTCACAGCTGGCCTCCAGCAATGCCCTGCCCAACCAGGGGAAAGCGGCAGGAATGTGGGAACATGACTAGCGTCGCCTACAGTCCCAGAAACGTCATCTTAATAACACAATAAAGTCATCTTAATGTACGCTTCCGTAGGACTTCGCAGAGTAACTAATATGCCCTGCAGGACGGGGTCTGGAGATCAGCCTGTCCAGCCCTCCCATTTTATAGGGGGTGAAACTGAGGCCCCGGGCATGGGGTGAGGAAGAGGGTGAGATTGGATTGGAGGCGGATGACAAAGCCAGGGCAGAATGTAGGTGTCCAGAATTCCCAAGGCCAGGCCTTTCCGTGATGCCTCACTCCCCCAGCCCCAGGGAGTGGCCGCGTTGGTGGCCCTGCCACAAATCATCACTCCTTTTCCCCAGCCCGTGTTGTGGGACAGAGGGCTGGAGGATGAGGAGGTGACCCCATTGATCTGAGTCTCTCTACTTCTCGCACAGGCAGGTCCTGGGGCCACAGGGCTCAAAGTGTACCTCATGAAGAGGAACAAAGCTGACCACCGCCCAGTAGAACCTTTGGTGTCTGGGAGGCCAGGTTCCCTCTGCCCCGCCCCCCTTCTCCCTTCCCTGGGGCAAGAGCCACACCCACCAGCTTAAGCCCTGAGACCAGACCAGACCCAGCTCAGGGCTATTTCAAGGAGGCCTAGAGCAGCAGCTGGGCAGGTGACCTTGGACCCCAGTCACAATAACTGCCCGCCCCCCCCCCCCCCCGCCTTGTTTCTAGGACCCACCAGTAAACGAATCCAACTTTCTCTGTCCCAGACAGCCTCACTGTCTTTTCTCCAGGCCCCGGGTCCCCACCCAGGATTCTGGTGTCCTCAAGGCTGCTGCCCTGGTTCCAGTGTCCTGCCTGAATTTTAGCCCAGTGACAGGGAACAGAGCAGAGAGCTTCTAGTCAAAGCAAGCTGCCCCTGGCGGTGTGGGGTCCCACATGGGGCTGTGGACCTGGGTTACACCACCGGTGTCGTCTGTCGGTGCTGGGCCATCTCAGGCCTGTCACTCAACCTCTCTGAACCACGTGTGTAACAGGGAGGTAATTAATCGCAACAAGAGTGATGATGACGATGGTGACGATGATAGCTGCCCTTTAGGGAGCCCCTGTGAATTGTTGGGAGCACCCCACCCTCCTAAATAATATTACTGAGCATTTGCTCTGTTCCAGGCACCATTCAAGGTACTTTACTCACCGACCTCATTTATCCTGGAAATGGACCGTATGAGCTAAGGACTTTATCGCATTCACTCGTCGTAACAACCCAGCAAGGTGGGATCCTTCTGCCCCGGTTACAAAACACAATTCGCTGATACCTTTCCCTGAAGCTGGTCTTCAGGATAAAATGAGATCACTCGAGTAGTAGGGACCCCATAAACGGTGGCCGTTGGTGTCTTGACCACCGTGGTGACTGCAGCCCACTTGCCCTGCACACGCAGCACGCAGGCATTCTGGGTCACAAGGTCACGGTGGAGTGACCTTTGTCAGCGTTGGGTGTAATTTGATTGCAGACTAGACCTTCGCAAGGGAGCCAGTCACCCACAGATGGCTCGGCTGCCAAAACCACCGGGCTGCACTGTGGTGACCCTGCCGTGTGTGTGTGTGTGTGTGTGTGTGTGTGTGTGTGTATTTTGGAGGGGAGAGACTGCCTCTTCTCTGAGCCCAGGTGATGCTCATGCTGAGCCAGAAAAGACTCCACCAGTGGAGGAATCTGCCTGTGGACATTCCCAAGGGCACAGCAGGACTCTTGCCCGCGAGGGACCCTTCTAGGCAGATGTGTACCTCTTGTCCCGAGGTACTAGGAGCTGGAGCAGGGGTGCAAACCGCCAGCTCTCCATCAGGACTCAGAACAGCTCAGCGGATCCCCACGATGCAGACTTCTGGGCCCTGCCATCCAGGGCCTGATTCAGCAGGTCTAGGGAGGAGCCCCAGAGTTCCCTTTTAGTCAATAGGGATACTAACTTGCTTGTGAATGTGCCTTATAATCTGCCTTTTAATTTAATGTATTTCATGCTCTCTATCCTCCCTTTTTCCAAAAAGAAAAAAAAAAGTTTTAAGTGGCTTGCAAAGGTGATAGAGATTAGAAGTAAAAGAGAAAGAATAGTTAAACACAAGGGCATCAGAAGCGAGGCCCAAAAGGTAAGTTGTATGCCAGCCACAAAATGCACCCTAAAAGAATGGTTCTGTCCCACACTGTGCGGTGAAATCGTCTGGGCAGCTTTTAGAGACCCTGAAGGCCCAGCCCAGCCGGCTTATATCAGAATCTCTGGGGTGAGTGAGGCCCAAACATCAGGGTTTTTAGAGCCCTTTAGTGGGGTGCGGGTGGGGCTCCAGTATGTAGCCAAGACTGAGAATCTCTGGTCTTAATGCTATTCTAAATTCAGTTTGAAAGATGTCTGGGGCACCTGGTCTTGTCCAACACAAACCATTTCTTAATAGATCTGTCTTTGGTGGGGCGCCTGGGTGGCTCAGTGGGTTAAGTGTCCAACTTTGGCTAAGGTCATGACCTCACCGTCCTTGAGTTCGAGCCCCGCGTCGGGCTCTGTGCCGACAGCTCAGGGCCTGGAGTCTGCTTCGGATCTTGTGTCTCCCTTTCCTGCTCGTGGTCTGTCCCTCTCTCTCAAATACAAAAACATAAAAAAAAATTTTTTTTTAATCTATCTTTGGTGTTGAGCTTTAATCTCATAAGGTGCCTTTGCTAAACTGGAAATGAAAAAGAAGATAAAGCCTCTGGTTAAATGTTCTACAGAGATGGCATCATCTGGCGAGCACAGAGACCAGCTACTGGGCACTGCTTTCCATGCTATAGGTGGGCAGGGCGTTTTGGCAGGTGGCCGAGAGCGGAATGCCCATGGAATGTCACATCAAATCCCTGAGCGGCTCATGGGAGGTCAGCGCGGAGAGGGCCATTAATGCCGCATCCCCAAGGAGTGAAGTGCCCGGGACTTGCCTGGCCATGGGCCCTGCGGCAGAAGCTGCTGGGAACACGGCTTTAAACCTTTGTTGGGCAGCCCTCAAAAGGGGCCTGGCCCCTCTCAGTCTTGGGGAGCAGAGGGAAATGGGGCCTGGGAATGGAGGGTGGGTAACCAGGGAAATCGCTCTGAGAGTCATGAATCCGAAGCAGATTTGGGGGGAACACAAACTGTCCATATGGGTGGTTCCGGAGAGGACCCGCCTTGCTCCCTAGTCATCCTTAGGTGCTCCTTCAACCTCTCCTCCAGCTGGGGCCAGACTGCCAACATCGGGGTCCACTTGAGGCATCTGGGTGTGATCGAAGGATGCCAAGGGACAGTCCCCGCCCTGCCACTCTCTGGCAAGCCACTTCCCATCTCTCTCCTCTACAAAATCAGGAGTTGTATGAGATCAGCGATTCCCTCAAAGGTGTAGATGGGCTGTATCTGGTTGGCTCAGGGAGCTTTTCAAAGGTAGAGGCTTAGCAGTCCCCCCCGCCCCCGCCCCCGCCCCCACCCCCGAAGATTCTGGTTTAGTGGTTCTGGGATTTGTCATTTAACAAATAGCCCAGAATGTCTGTGCTCTACAGGCCAGTACAGGGATCCCGTGGGCCTGGAGATTCCAGCCCCTTCCTTCTCTTGCATTCTTGGGATCTCTCTCTCCAAGATAAACCATGTTTGTTTCCCGGGGCAGAAGGGAAATAACGTGTCTTGCCTGTCACCACTGCCTGACTTGGTGCTTTCTCCCGTCTCTTGGCTTCACTAAAAACTGAAGGCTCCTCCAACCTGGGAGAGAGTGAGCACAGACCTACTGGGTCCCTGCTGTGTGCCTGGCACTCTGCTGGGCACTTTATTTCCATTCCATAAGCCACATATATCCATTGCACTAGTCCTAACAGCAACCCCATGAAGCAGCTGTAACTATCGCCCGTTTTACAGAAGAGGAAAACCTTTCTGAGGTTCAGAAACATGCCCCATGGCTTCAGCAGGGATTCAAACCCAGGTCCCTGTGACTTGCAGCCTGCCCTGCGGTCCAGAGAAGGCAGGGTCTCCTCTGTGGGGGCAGATTGGGTGGAGAGGGCATCTTTGGGTGGCCTTAGGTACAGACGGCCTGCACAGCAGGGCCTGGGGCTGTGGGGGTCCGTCTCTTCGTCTCCACTTCATTCTCTGGGATGTCACTCTCACCCCCTTCTCCCTCTGCCTCAGCAAACACAGCCAACACCCCCACCAACGCACACAGTCTGTGTTTTCCCCTCTTCTCTCTGTCTGATGGCAGGCTGTGTTTCCCAGAGTGTGTCGTCTGGGGTACACGGGATGGAATTTTATGTAAAAACTTTTTTTTAAATCAGTTGTAAATTGGCAACTTTAGCAATTTAGTAGTGTGATGGATGTTTCCTTCTGAAAACAGATTTTCAGTAAACATGTCTTCAGAAGAAAATACTCAGCAATGAGGGTAGAGACGCCTGAGATGAGGAAGAAAGTCTGTGAACGAAGTTTGGAAAATGCTAGTTGAGTGGCAACTGCCGAGCCCCGGCGTCCTTCAAATGCAGCTGGGGGTCTCTTGCCTCCTTGGAGAGTCTTCTGTGACCCCACCAGCTGGGGGTGGTGCACGTTTAACAACTGGCTCTATGGGGAGCAGAGGGGGCCCTGATATGTTGTGGCCAGCAATTTCCGTGGTGTAAACATTCCCACCATGGCCAATTTTCGGCTGCCCATGTGCACAGTTGGCTCCCGTGAGCGGGTTCGAGTCAGCTCTAGCGCACCTCTGCCTCCGGGCCCCCTGAGTCCCTCTCCTCCAGGGCTGCTGTGGAGCCCAGCTCTCCACACTCTTCCATTATGTCATGAGCTCGTGTGTGTGTGTCTTCCCTCCCCCGAGATCACTCCCGGACAACTTAAGCTTCTCTCGTCTTAATCCAAGTGTGCAGCAGATAGTAAGTGCTCAATAAAGCCTAGCTACTATCATTGGCACTGTCTGTGTTATTGTATCATTGGCACTATTCAGATTATTGGATGTATCCCCTACGTGCTTGCTAACGGCCTGAGAGGCTATCTTTTTCATTTTTATTTTTTTAAGTAGGCTCCATGCCCGGCGTGGGGCTTGAACTCATGACCCTAATTTCAAGAGCTGGATGCCCTACTGACGAGCCGGCCAGGCACCCCCTCAGAGGTTACGTTTGCACCCCCAACAGAAATATCCCTTGGCCCCGACTCCTATCCTTCCCCCTGAGTGCAATTCCCGTAGAAGCGACTTTTGTAGCGGGTCAGTTCTCGCCGCCTGCAAGATGTGTGACCTCGGGCAAGTCACTTGACCTCTTTGTGCCTTAGCTTCCTCGTGTGATGAAATGGAGGTAAAGGCATCTACCTCCGGAGATGTGTTGAAAGGATTGTTAACAGTAGTCAGAGGGTGAAGAAGGTTAATCAGGCGACGCGCTCAAGCTTGCCGACTACTGGGGAGTCTCCTCCTTTCCACCTGGAAGGCGCCCTCCACCCTGACCCCTCCTGAGCCCCCCTGGTCCCATGGGTGGGACGCTCGCGGCCCCCGCTCCAGCGGCGTGGGTGAGGCGGGGAAGCCGCGAGCATCGGTGGCAGGGCCCCGGGCTGACCTGTAGTTGCCCTTCTTGGAGGCGATGTGCAGCGGGAGCATGCCGTCCTTGTTGGCCTTGTTGGCATCGGCGCCCTGCGACAGCAGAAACTCCACCACATCCTCGTGCTCGTTCTTGCAAGCCTCGTAGAGGGCGGACGCGCAGTCGCTGGCCTGCGTGTTGATGTCGGCGCCTGGCCAAGGAGAAGGCGGATCAAGGAGTGACCAGGGCGGTCACTGTCAAGCACGGTGCCAACCGCCGTGGCGCATTGGATCATGTAACAACCACTCTGCGACCCTGAGACTGGAGGGGGGGGGCGCTCTCGGAAATGAACAGCTGCCTCGCTGCTGCCGGCATTTCCTGAGCACTTACTACGCGCCAGGCACCCTGCCGTAGGGGAGCTCTCTCTCTTTGCATCCACGGCGTCACTCCACGCAGTCAGTCACAACTCTTACGTGCGTGTTGCAGACGAGGACACTGAGCACAGAGGACCCACGCAACTTGCCCCAGGCCGCCGGGGTCATAAGTGCGGAGCCCAAACCTGGACCCCGGGGGGTCTGACAGCGGAAGCCCCGGCAGCTGGTCTGATGGCAGAGGCCATGCTCTTCCTCCTCGCTCCATGTGAAAGCATCCAGACCCTGTTCTGAGGAAGCCACCCAGCTCTAGGAGTGCAGAGCCCCCTAATAAAGAAAGACCCCAAGAACCGCCTTAATTGGGATTTGTCCTCCTCCGCCCTCCACCGCAAGGAATACGAGAGGGATTGCTTCCTGTCCCCTCTGAAGAGGGCACTACAGCCTGCTGAGAGGTAAGGACTCGGGGACAGACCCTATCAGCCTCATTTACAACTTCCCCATCTCCTTCTCAGAGCCCCATGGGTTTCTCTGAGAAAAGAGGTACGGTCTCTTCACCAGTCCCTCCGTATTCTGGAAGGAAAGAGAGCTGAGACAGCAGGAAAGTGTCAGTAAGGGCCGAAGTCAAAAGCATCCGTTAACCACAGCTCTGCTCTGCCTGGGCATTCTGCTTATCTCAGGCTTTCTGGTAATTTTCAATTTTGGTAACTGATTTCTGGTCTAGTGGAAAGAGACGAGAACTAGCTGCCGTTTCTTTTCAGGGCTTGCAAGCCCTGTGGCCTCGGGCAGCCCCTAGGGGCCACACTTTTCCCATCTGTAGACCAGGAAGAATAATGCCTACCAGTCAGTGTTGCTTTAAGAAGATAAAACATGTTACTATCTGCTGTGGACTGGATGTTTGTGTCCCCTCAAAATTCCCAGGTGGAAACTTGATCCCCAGCGCGATGGTGTTAGGAGGTGGGGCCTTTGGGAGGTGCCCAGGTGACGAGGGTGGAGTTGTCGTGAGTGGGACTAGTCCCCTTACAAAGGAGACCCCAAAGAGCTGCCTTGCGCCTTCCACCACGTGAAGACCCAGGGAGAAGATGGCCGTCTGTGAACTAGGAACAGGCTGTCACCAGACACGGAATCTGCCGGCACCTTGATCTTGGACTTCCCAGCCTCTGGGACCGTGAGAAATAAATAAGCACCTGAGGCTGTAAGCCCCTCGGCGTATGGTATTCTGTTACAGTGGCCCAAACAAACTAAGACAATCTCCCTGCACAGTGCTGGGCACAGAGAAGGTACTCAGCAAAGGCCGGTTCTCCAGCACGGAAGGGCTGGGGCACAGAGGCTGGTTCTGCCCCCCCACCCTGAGGGAAAGCCAGTGAACGGGTCCAAGCTCTTGAAGTCAGGCTCCCTGGAAGCCTGGACCCCGCCAGCAAAGCCGCCCGCTCTCACAAGAAAAATATTTGGCCTTAAAAAGGGACTCAGCCCACAAAGGGAGCGAGACCCTGACTCAGACTGTCGGCAGGAGAGCTGGACAGATGTTCAGAGTTGGCCGGTTCCCCTTGCCGGCTGAACACCCTGCCCTTTGCCCAGCCTCCTTGCCTGGGCTCCCAGGACCCCGCCCGTGCTCCTTTGTTCTCATGCGGGTCGGTCCAGATTTGTCCCTGGCTGCAAGGAAGGGCCCTGGGTTTGTTTTCTCAACTGCTCAGGCGCGTGCTGAGTAAGTGGATGTTTATCCGAGCAAAGTCCCACGATGGTAATTCTCGAGGCCTGGGGTAGCATGGCCAAGTGAAGAAGCGTGCAGTTTGGAGTCAAATGCGTGTGGTTGGAACCCAGGCTCTGATGTGAGCAACCATTTCACCTCTCTGAGCCCCAGTCTCCTTATCTACTGAATGGGATGAGGACACTCTCCACCTCGTACGGCTATGGAGAAAATCCCATTAGCCTATCCTGTGCTCGCGCTTAACACAGAAGGTCCTCAACCAATTACTTCAGCTCAGCCCGAGGGTCTGGCTTGCTCCTGGCCTCTCTGTTGGGAGGGAGGGAGGTTCACCTCCCACAGAGAGAGAAAAGAAATCCAAGGGGTTCTCTCGGGGAAGAACGGAATGACAACACCCTTTAGCCAGAACAATGCCTCCCATTGTCCCGGGGTCTTCTGTTCACGATGCGGGCAATATTGTTTTATTTTCTCCCGATAACGTGACTAAGATTTTCCACGGGCAGAGAGTGCCAAGACCCGGGTTCAAATCCCAACTCCTCCACTACTTCGCGGCGAGACCTTGGACAAATCACTTGCCCATCCTGGTCCTTGGTTTCATCACATGTACACTGAGGAGGTGACCTAAATGCTGTCTGAGGTTCCTCCTGGCCTTGAGGTGTGATGTGGGTGGAAAGAGTAGTTGAAGTGTCAGGAGACCCGGGGTCTGGCTTGTTCCACCACCAGTTTGCTACGTGACTGCAAATAAGTCACTTCCCCTTCCTGGGCCTCCGATTCCGCATTCGTAAAATGAGGATGTTGGGCTAGATTAGCGACGGCACGTGTTTCACGCCATTCCTCCCGCCCCGGCCTGTGCCTCGTTGCAGGCGTCGCTGGTGGATCTCAACACGCTTCCCACCGAGCTTCCACACAGCCTCAGATCCCTTCTCAACACGGGCCTCCAAGAGGATGCTATTCCCAGGTCAGAGTATGACCTAAGCTTGCCTCCCCTTAGACGTCTGAGGTCCTCCCCGGCGCTGCCCCTCGGGGGCTACGTGACCCGGGGACCCTTAGCACTCACCGTACTTGGCCAGGAACCTCAGGGCCTCCAGCTGCCCGCTCTGGGCGGCCACGAACAAGGGGGTGATGCCATAGGCGTTCTTGGATTCCACCTTGGCGCCTCTGCTCACCAGGATCTCCATGACCTCCAGGTCGTTGCGAGAAACAGACTCGTGCAAAGCGGTCCAGCCTCGGTTGCAGCGGTGATTGGTGTCCGCGTTGTACTGTACCAGCATCCTCACCGCCTCCGCGTTCTTGCGCTCACAGGCTGCAGCCCAGGCACAAAGAAGCGAGGCGGTCAGCAGGGCCCTGGCCGGACCCGGCCGGCCGAGACTTCATTCATTTATTTGTCCATTCGCCCGTTCGTCCGCCGGACGTTCCGTCAACAGACATCCACTGGGTCTGTCCCGAGTTCCAGTCCCTGCACTTTACCCAGGATGCACGCCTAAAATAACAGTCCTACTCATAGCAGTAATATTTGCTGGTGTATGCAGCACAGATTAGGTGGCAGGCACTCTGTTCAAAGCACTTTCTGGGCCCCTCCAATATAATTCTCCCAGTCACCTGTAAAGGATGTGGTGCTATCATCCCCCTTCCAACAGAGGAGGAAAATGAGGCACAGAGACGTTAAGCGACTTGCCCAAGGTCACACAGATAGTGGCAGAACAGGGATTCAAACTCAGGCAATCAGGCCCAGCGTCTCTGTCCCTTGGAATGTTCCAGGGTGTCCCTGACCCCTCTCCCTCTCCAGCGCTACAGGCTGCAGTCCTCTACATCACCAGAGCCAGGAGAGGTGGAGGGTCCCAGAAGCCCCGCTCAAAGCCCTTCCTCAGGCTACACACTTAAACTGAGGTAAAATCTGTCTTCTGCGTACAAGACAAAGTCTTGTCGAGTCTTCTCGATCTGCTCACACCTCCCTCTTAAGCCTCATTGCTTTCTATTTTTATTTTTTTTTAATGTTTATTTATTTTTGATAGACAGAGACAGAGCACAAGTGGGGGAGGGGTAGAGAGAGAAGGAGACGCAGAATCCGAAGCAGGCTCCAGGCTCCCAGCTGTCAGCACAGAGCCCGACACGGGGCTCAGACTCATAGACCGTGAGATCATGACCTGAGCCCAAGTCGGATGTTTAACGGACTGAGCCACCCTGGCGCCCCAAGCCTCATTGCTTTCTAGAACCTAAATGCACTGTTGGCTCTGGTCCAGGGTTATCCCCAGGGAGGCTGCTGGGCTCTTGTCTAAATTGACCACTTCTTCGAGTCAGGCAGGGGTGAGGGCAAGAAGAGAAAGGGGGCTTCCTGGGTAGTGTTTCAAACAGGACCCCAGGCAAAGCTCCCCACCTCTCCAAGCCTTGGTTTGCTTGCCTGTCAACCAGAGATAATAAAACCTTCCTGAGAGGACCTTGTGAGAGTACTGGGTGAGGAAGTGCATGGAACACTCTAGCACAGTACTTGGCACGTGGGAGAAGTGCACTCAGCACCAGGGCCCAAGCCTCGGCTGAGAATTGCCCAGTGCTCGGGAAGCTCCCTTTGGGCAGCTCGGCCTCTAGGTGATGGCTCTGGTGCCCGGGCAGACACGACTTCTGAGAAACACTCCCATCTCGGGTCTACGGCGGACCCAGTTACCAGCTGCCAGGCACCTGCTTCCCGTGGAATATTCCAGGTACTGGATACCAGTCACACGGGAAAGCAGGGATGTCTGTCGTTTTTCAAAGTGTAAAGGCCCTCTCACATTTGTATGTGCAAGACCCAAGCCTGATTGCTTAAGCCCGTGGGCGTGAACTGGACGCTTCATAATGTCATAGTTCAGCATATGAACTGTGAGGCAGCTAGCTTGCTGAGTTTAAATCCCAGGTCTGCGCCTTGCTAGCATATGTGAAATCCTGGGTGCCTCATTTCATGTCTCTGTGCCTTAGGTCCTCATCTATAACATGGAGATACCTCCCATGTAATGCCCGTCTCCTATGTAGATGGATATTAGGGTTAAATTGAAGAACAGTGCGTGGCACAGAGTAAACACTCAGTAAATACCAGCTATTACGATGATTCAGATTTTGCTAGAGATGCCGGTGTCCTCGGGTGATGTATTGAATGAGCCAGGCTAAGTTTCTGGTTTGTTTTAAATGTCCCGGGGGTACAGATTTTCCTTCATACCTCTTTGCCTCTGCCTATGCTGTTCCCTCTGCTTGTCCAGCTGGACACAGCCTCCTGTTTCAGCTCAGCTCCGACGCCCCCTTTTGTGGGTGCTCACCCCCAACGCTAGAGCCCTCCCCGATGCTCCCGGGCGCATCATGCCCAGCTCTTTGTTGCCTGGCTGTTTATGTTGTCTGTGTGTCGCTGCCCACTGGGCTGGGAGGGCGCTGGGGCACCGATCATAGCTTTTTGTTTCTGGGCCCTCAGCGCTCCTCGGCGTGCCGGGCCCACAGGAGGACTTGGGTAGCGTGGCCCGTAGACATCCGCCCTTCACAGGAGACCCCTGGCTGGGGAGAAGGGGGGCTAGGGAGGGAGTTATGCACTTTGGGAGCGATGTTCCCGATTGCCCACCTACCCTCTGGACCCTTCCCCAGGGAAGCCCACTGTGGGGGGGCTCACCTTTGTAGAGCGGGGTCTCTCGGGACTTGTTGGAGATGTCAGGCTCGGCGCCAGCCTGGAGGAGGGATTGGAGGCAGTCCAGGTGTCCCCTGCACGTCGCCAGGTAAAGGGCCGTTTCCTCCTGCAGGGTGCGCTGGTCGATGACTGCAGGGTATGCTGGGGAGAACAGACAGGGAGTTCGTGAAGGGGGAAGACGCTCCCACCTTCCCAACACAAAGGTGGCCCCAATTTCTGCCCAATTCCAACGACAGACATGTGTGGCATCCACCTAAATATACCATCCATCCTTTGGCCCTGGACTCCGTTGCTCTCACGGGGCTGCTTCAGCTATCCCACTTGTATTATCTCAGCTTAGATGCCACCTCCTCTGGGAAGCTTTCCCTGGTTGAACCCCTCTCCGTCTCTGAATGACCCTGTCCTTTCCCACCAGCCACGGCCAGAAGCTCCGTCTCCTACAACTGGTTCTGCCCTAGCGTATGGCGGGCTGTCTGGGGCTCATGCTCCTTGAGGGCAGAGGTAAGTCCTGTCCGCAAGTGTTACCTTATCCACATCTGGCTTGGGGGCAAGGCGAGGCTCCGAGAGGAGGCATGATTTGCCCAGGTTCCCACAGCTGTGGGGGAGAGCCTTGGCCGGGGCATAGGCACAGCTGCAGTATTTTCCACACCGCATCAGCCCCTGGAACATTCTGGAACAAGCTGGCAGCGGCTCTCCCAAAAGTCAGCCCTCCCCCTCTCCTTTTCTAGGAATTAGGCTCTGCTGTCCTGAAAGGCCCAGAGCGGTGGCAGCAGGGCGGGTGGGGACGAGCCACTTTTCTCTCCCAGCGTGGTGACTTCAACTCTGCCACGGGGGTAAGAATCTTGCCTCTCGCCCCCACCCCTGCCCAAGACGGTTGACGCTCCGGAAAAGGAGCCCCACCCCCAGTCCTGTTCCCAGCCCTGGCTGCACCCGGAGCTGCGGCCTCACCTTGCTGCAGGGCCTTGAGGCAGCCCAGCTGGCCGTAGTAGGCCGCCTCATGCAGCGGCAGCCAGCCCTCCTTGTTGGGCTCTGCGAGGTTCTTGCCCGCCTTGATCATAGCCTTCAAGGCCTCTTCATCACCTTCCTTGATGGCCTTCAGCACCGGGTCCACAGGCCTGTGACAGCAAGGGGCGGGGCACTCCTCAGGACCCAGGCGGCAGAGGAGGGGCGGGCTGCTTTTCTCCCCACAGGGAGAGGGAACGCGGGGCTGCTGGTGGCCGGGGGCAGTGCTGGCTGTGGGACCACTCGGTCCTGCTTGGCCCCTGCTGGTCTGGAACAGGTGCTCAGCCCCCTGCCGGCAGTGTCCTCCTCAATAAGGAGAATAATCCTTCCTAAACCACATGGGCGTGCCCTGGAACTCGGCCCCGACCTTGGCCCTGACCTTGGCCCCTCTGGCTTATCCATCCACCAGCTATCCATCACAGCTTCCTCAGGCCTGTCAAGCGCGGCCCGCGGGCCCAGGTCAGCCTCTCCCCGCCTCCGGTCATAAGCCCTCATGTAACCACTGGCCTTTGCGTGTCTCTGAGCAGTTATTTGATGCTATCTGTGTCCCCCGCGGGACTATGAGTCCCAGGAAGACAGGGACAGCGCCTTTATTTCTTCCATCTCTCATGATTTCATTCTCAGGGCCTAGCTCAGTGTCTGGTCCATAATAGGTACTCAGTAAATATTCAAAGAAAGGAAAGAAAGAAAGAAAGAAAGAAAGAAAGAAAGAAAGAGGCAGAGAGGAAAGGAAGGAGAGAAAGGAAGAAGGAAGAGGAAGGAAGGAGGGAAGGAGGGAAGGAAGGAAGGAAGGAAAGAAGGAAACTTCCAGAACCTAACGATTATTTCACTCCTTCATCTCTTCTATTTCCTTCCATTTCCAAAAAGATGACCTCTCCCCTACTAGCATTTTCCTTGCTTCTTTGGGAATTTTATTTGTATCTTGTTCAAAACATTCTTGTCCTCCTTTGTGCATTTGGAGGACAAACTGGCCTATACAAGTAAATGTGGGGGCTCCGGTCGAGCCTTGCCAGTGTTTGGTCCCCGTGCGAGCAGCCCAGGACCCGGGGTCCTTCCACGCCTTTATCTCCAAGTGGGCACCATGTAGGGAAAGTCTACAACACATGGCAGGCTC